>NW_027362043.1:7247500-7596981 GCF_039654945.1 Dendrobates tinctorius
TTTCGACCATGGACCTGATAGAACTGAAAAATGCCTCAATTGCTGCATCCAGTAATTTTCTGTCTTCTCCAAATAATCCTTTTTTTTTTTTAAACCATTCCTCCATTATTCAGCTCTGTAGCCGAACAGCTAAAAAGAGGGGAAACTGTTCAGGCCGAAGCCTTTGACAGCGTTACCATTTATTTCAGTGACATTGTGGGATTCACGGCTCTGTCTGCCGAGAGCACACCGATGCAGGTATTTAACATCTCGGTGGCTAAAGTTTGTAGCATGCCATGGTCATGTGTTATAATTTTCTGCCACGGCTAAATTTTCTGCCACGCTAGCTCAAAGCTTACTTTACGCCATTATTTTGCCCTCCAAAATGATGTTGTCACCTCCTCTTCTCCCAGGTCGTCACTCTACTGAATGATTTATACACCTGCTTCGATGCCATAGTAGACAACTTTGATGTCTACAAGGTGGGATACACAGCCGTGTTTTCATAAGGGATGAGGAATAGTCAATGGACCTTCATCATTGCTCCGCTTTCATATCCTCCAGGTGGAGACAATAGGAGATGCTTATATGGTCGTCTCTGGGCTACCAGTTCGCAATGGGAAACTCCACACCCGCGAGATAGCCAGGATGTCTCTCGCTTTACTTGATGCTGTCAAGACTTTTAAGATTCGCCATCGTCCTGACCAACAGCTGAGGCTTCGTATAGGAGTTCATACGGGTGAGTCAAGAGAGCGGATTTTCTGAGAGGACCTTCCCAATTTGAGTTTTTTGTTATCTTGTGTCCAATACTTTTTACTTTGCATAGGTCCTGTCTGTGCTGGAGTCGTGGGCTTGAAGATGCCACGATACTGTCTTTTTGGAGACACAGTGAACACAGCTTCAAGAATGGAGTCGAATGGGGAAGGTGAGATTTTCATTCACAGTCCATTGGAACAAATTAGCCAGAGCAAAATAGAACTTTAGGGATGATTTTAACTAATTGACACGTTTGGGTGCCCAACCTTGCCTTCACAGATCTGCTCTCAGCTAGGTCTGTAACGTCACAGAACATATTGTCTATTGTGCTACATTGCCAGTAACGATCATGCAGGTGGCTCTTGGTTTGCAGTCAAGGTTTTCATCTTTGCGGTTAGCTGTGAGTCTTCGTGTTCTCTTGCTGCTAATCAATGTGATTCCTTGTAGCACTGAAGATTCACGTCTCTGCAGCCACACGGAACGTGTTAGAGGAGTTTAACTGCTTCCAGCTCGACTTGCGAGGTGATGTAGAGATGAAGGTAACATACATTTCAGATATTTTTTTATATATATGGATTAATCATTTCAAAAGTTTAGACTTTGTAAATTTCCTGAAATCCCATGAAATTGTTCCTTCAGGGCAAAGGAAAAGTGCGGACGTACTGGCTATTAGGAGAAAGAAGCAGCAGCACCCATGGTTGACTCCTTGTTTATTGTCAGCGGTGACAAGGACCCAGGGATACTCTACAACTTCATGTCATGCTTGTACCTCTCAGACACAGTGGACAGATATTTCCTGAGTCGGAGACCTTAACATTAACGTGGGGTTGTGGAGCAACTTCCAAACTGTGGACCAAACTGAATGTACTGGAATAAGTTCAATGAAACCATCATCCAAATGTAGTCATGTGAGCGACCACCAAGTCTTGACTCCCAATCCTTCACAGTCACAGCAGAGTTGAAGCTATGGAGATTAATGGTAGAGAATGCCAAATAGTCTTATCAATCAGCGCTGTACAGACTTAGGCTGAATACTTACCATTTTATACATATTTGAGTTCTTACAAAAAGTTTGCGCTGTCGTTAGCAGTATTCTCCAAGTGTGTACACTCAATTTCATGACTAAGAACGAAAGACTTAAAAAAGGCAGGTACAAGTCTTGAGAATGGTCATTCACATTACAGCTTTTCCAAACAGTTGACTAAATCCTTGGTTTCAGCAGCTAAAGTTTATGAGAAGTGTTACAAAGCTTTGTCCTACATTATAAGATTAAAGGTTTGTTACCTAGAAAACATATGCAGAAGCTTCTGTCCAAAACTTACCATTGTCATACAAAACACACTAAAATCCTTCATTGCTCACTATAGTAGACTTGACATTGACATCGAGAAGACAATTCAGGCATTGAGCTGTTGGGTTGTCTTAGTGCTTGAAGGTTGTCATTGGCTGAAATATAATTGAGCCTTAACAAAGATCTTTCTTTCATTAATATGGTAAATGGTGAGCTTTATAAATGTAGAAAATGGACTAAAATCGTGATGCAAAATTACTCCAGAGGTCTGCCCGCTGGTGCTTTATGACAGAATCACTAGACTGGAAGGAACACGTAGTTTGCTGCCCTAAGATGATGTGTGGACTACAGATATGAAATGGACATTTTATTTTATGGTTATAAATATTTCTAAACTCTACATTTTGACGAGTGAAAGTTTCTGTATTGAATGATGACAAATGTAAGAGGAGAAATCAGTAGTGGATTCATATGTGAAAGGTGTGAGTGTATGGTATCAAGTAGACCTTCAATATGTCCCACCAGAAACCTAGTGTGTAGCTCCAGGGCCCAAAGAGCTGACAAGATAATGGGGGTCCCTACAGATAGACTTTCCATTTGTGTCACCTGAGATATACAGCTCTGGCAAAAACTAAGAGAACACCACATCAAAACCCAGCCCATTCTCCAGACCTGATCCCCATTGAAAACCTCTGGAATGTAATCAAGAGGATCATGGATAGTCACAAGCCATCACACAAAGAAGAACTGCTTACATTTTTGCGCAAGAAGCAGTGTGAAAGACTGGTGGCAAGCATGCCAAGACGCATGAAAACGGTTTTTAAAAATCATGGTTATTCAACAAAATATTGATTTCTGAATTCTTCCTGAGTTAAAACATTAATATTGTTGTTTCTAAATGATTATGAACTTGTTTTCTTTGCATTAGTTGAGGCCTGAAAGCACTGTCTGTTTGTTTTTTATTTTGACCATTTCTCCTTTTGAGAAAAAAAAATACAAAATTTATTGCTTGGATATTCGGAGACATGTTGTCAGAAGTTTGTAGACTAAAAGAACAATTTACATTTTACTCAAAAATATACCCATAAATAGAAAAATTAGACAAACTGAACATTTGAAAGTGGTCTCTTAATTTTTGCCAGAACTGTAGCTTGTAGATCACGGGTCCAATGATTTAAAGGAAGAAAGTTTATCTGTAGGGATAACCAATCTGTACCATCATAGTTAAAGCTTGTAGCTACAGGGCCGGATGACCGGATCTTCAATCTGCCCACCGAAGAAGTTTGTAGATCCAGGGTCCATTGACTCAAAGAGAGAATGAAGGTTTAGCTGTAGGGACAACCAATTTGTCCTACCATGGGTAAAGCTTGTAGTTTCCAGGGCTGGATGAGAGAATGGTTGTCTTGAAAGGTAGATCTTTAACCTGTCCCATCAGAACTTGTAGCTCCAGAATTCAATAAGAGAATGGTTTTGACATCTATAGGTTCTGTTAAGAGCTAGAGTCAAGGAGGTGTTGTGCGACTGGTCCTACACTACATGTGCCCAATCTACAATGTGCCTATAAAGTCAGGGCAAATATTCACAGCTACATTGCCCATGCGTGGGATTTCAGATCGGCCCGATGTGATGTGCCTTGTCTTTAGTGACCTCAGTCAAGCCATAAAAGACATGGGTTCATCAATTATTTAACGGCCTTCGGCTCAATATCGAGAAATGGCGACTTAATGGATGATTGATCTGTAGGAAGATCGATCTTGTGCAAGTCTAGATATGTCCACCAGGGTCTTCTCCAAAGTTATCTTGACAGTAACAAGCCATCAAGTTGCTGGTCTTCCTCTTTGCCATGTTGCTTCTCTTCTTCAGATCATGATGGTCTTCTCCAGTGATGTCTCTCATTGCATGATGTGTCCAAAGTAGGCAAGTCATAGCTGCCACCACAAACATTGCCACCTCTGTCATTAATATTGATTCTACTTTAGATAGAAAAAGACATTGTTGGAAAAACCAGCAGCTAATCTGATGGGCAGTGGTGGGGATATCAGAGGAAAACCCACGTTACAGGTCCCTTTTAATGCTGGGCCACGTGTGCGGAGGACTAAACATGCTGACATTTTTGTATGACCCTGATCCGCATCATTAGGATTGCATTGATCAGAAGTTGCATGCCCTACCTACACACAGCCCCTGTAAATGTGTGGTGTTGCTTTAAGGCTGGTGGCAGGTCGCTCTCTGCGTTATTAGCGAGCTGTTTTGGATGATTAAATGAATGAGAGAAAGAGAAATTGAACAATTTGTTCTGATGTTTTGTAGAGCGGAAATAAGAGCAACGTGAGGAAGCAGAGCAGGAGACTCCCGCCGGTGACAATCACCGATCAGTATCGTCTTACTGTATATGAGGTCTCCTCTGCTTGTTCATTTCTCCAGCACCATCCACCCTTTTTAGTCCTCCCTTTTCCCATGGCTGTGATTCCTTGGTCAGTACGTTTGTGATACCACTTTGGTGCAATTTTATTTGTGCTAGAAAGTACACAATCTGCGTAGTGCTGGAGTGCAATTGTGGGGATTAGACAGGCTCTTCCATGGCCCATGCCATCAGGAAAGTCACAGCATTCTCCTGCACGTATCTGTGTTATACATCAACCTATGGAGTATTTGCAAATAGCGCTATTATTTATTAGGCACAGGCCTGAATTCCCTGAAGTGAGACGTTTCTCCAGCATGGGACGTAATCAGCAGCCAGATGCGAAACATCTGTACACCGATATAAGAGTGATGATTGAAACCGCCCTCCTTGTGAAGGCTGCACATGAGACCTTTGCCCGCTCTCCCCATCTGCACACCACTCAGAGCGTCTCCGGTATAAGGAGTGATGAGTGACACCGCCCTCCTCGTGGAGGCTGCACATGAGATCTCTGCCCGCTCTCCCCATCTGCACACCGCACGGAGCGTCTCCGGTATAAGGAGTTGTGACGAAACGAGAGCCGGGGGGCGGTACAGATATCTCCCTGTGATTACCAATCTGTGATGGAGCTTACACAGTCACAGCTCTCTAGCACCCCCTTACCCTCAAGTCAGTCAGGGAACTTCACTTAGGATAAGCAGTCGCCAGAGAGGTTGCCCTGTTACATACTGGTTATCAAGGCACTCTGCAGTGAGGGCGGTGTATATATCACCAGTCCCAAGCCGTGAATATATATATAAACCACCAGTCCATCACTGCCAGGATTCCCCAATAACACCAGAACGGTATGCTGCTACCAGTTCCTCATTAGATATATGCCCGGTCCGTTAACAAGCTTATATTGGGTCAGAAACCAACCTGTAGGGACACGGGGACAGTGTCACCGGGGTTAAGCCTGAGGGTGCTAACAGGGGACATGCACCAATAGACAGGGTGTGCGGAGACCGAGGAACACAGTGCACGCAGGATCTGAGCTTAGCCAGTCACGTGATCACAGAGGGCGAAGCTAGCCAGTCATGTGACCACAGGGTCACGCGAGGACAGGGAGCTGGCCAAGGACACAGAATACAAAGGACAAAACTAATAACGTAGTCAGAGAGCAAAGCCGAGGGTCAGAAGCCAGACAGGAACAAGATAACCAGGGACAAGAGAGACAAGTAACCAGAGGCAAGCCAAGGGGTCAGATTACCAGGAGGGACAAATCAGTACCGAGCAGAAAGACAGAGACAATAGTCAGGGGGCAAACCAGGTCATGGACAGCAAACAAACACACGCAGAGGAACAACGATACAGTGAGTAACCTGGGTCAGCGACCTCAAACCCAGTACACGGAAGTATCACCGACACTGGACCCAGGAACTACCAACATTAAATAGCCACCCCAGAACCAAAGAGAGGCAGATGGACTTAACCGTGACCTGACAAGGACAGAGCCAGAACCACCCCGTCCTGAGTCATGACACAACCCCAGGTAGTGTATAAGTACTAGCCGGACTCACGGATGTGGGAAATCGGGACTCGACGTAAAAGATCAGCCCAAAATTAATTAATATTTTAATTGCCAATAGGCGCACTAGATAAAACAAATATATTCAGTGTAATATACAGATAATATAGCCAGAAGTACAGGTAAGGGTAGGGTAAAGGTATAGGATTGCAGTTAGCTGTATGTGTCAAGTTACTTGTCCTTAGCATGTGGATCCAGGGGAGCACTTGAGACCACAGGCACTTTCCTAGTTTCTGGTCCGTCTCCACGCGTGACGTGATGCGGCTTCCGTGGCAGAACAATGACCCTGACTGAAGGTGTGTGGCTAGCTTTTAACCCTTAGTTCATCCCCTCCCACTTTTACCACAGCCCCTCAGGGTCGAACTGAAATCTCCTCCTTTGACCTTCTAGCTGAAATAATTCCCAATATCTAGGATGAGTCATAACTTTCTGGTGGGAGGTCCAAATGGGACGACAGACGTTTCAACAGGTTTGTTAGGTGCTGGACTGATATGGAAAGTCCCAACTCGGCTCAGTAAAGTGGATCTGGAGAGCCAGTCTCGATAGCTCGGTATATGGGACAGCTAGAGAACAATGAGACCAAGGTGTATGTGTGGAGGGCGCCCAAGATTCTGGTGATATATTGGACTTAATCCTGAGATTCACGGTACTCTCATAATTCATCTCTGTGGCGGTGCCTAACCGTCTATGTGCCTTCCATTAATAGCTGGCCGACGTGCACAAAAGACGGCAGGGGTCCCAACTCTGTTCCTCCTCGCATTAATTAACACGTGGCCATATAGAATATTATAGTTCTTTTGGGAATTTGTGTATTTATCCCAAGGGTGGGGGCCAGAACAGAGCAGAAGGAGATCACTGGATAATATATTGGGCCTGAATTAATAAATCCAAATGGAGTCTTCCTCGTCCCTTACACCTCCCCGCTTTAGAGGGCACTAGGGGGTATCACATTCCTGTGTTCCCACATACGTCTTTCGGCAACCTCCCCTTGCTGGGATAACCCTTCAACATTCCCGTGATCACGCCCCCTTTTGTGGCGAACGGTTAAGTGATATTGCTGGTGCGCGAGGCTCCAGCGTAGCAACCTCCCATTCGAACAGGAGACTGGCTGAGGAGGGTTGGGTCCGTCTCCACGGTGAAGTGGCTCCCGTATAAGTAGGGCTGCAGATGCTGCAGGGCCCATACAATTGCCAGACATTCCTTTTCCATCGTGGAGTAGGCCACCTTCCTCAGCAATAGCTTCCTGCTCAGGTACAATACGGGATGTTCCTGGACCCTCGAGTTAACCTGACTGAGCATGGCACCTAGGCCAAATTCAATGGTTCGATCTATACTACAAACGGCCGTTCAAAGTCAGCAAATAATAGTACTGGGAAGCTAGAGAGAGTGGTCTTGAGCACCTGGAAAGCTGTCTCGCAGGTGACTGTCCAGTCGACTGCGACGGGCAGCTTCTTGTTGGTGAGGTTCGTCGGAGGCTTTGCCAGAGTACTGTAGTGTGGAACGAACCTCCTATAGTACCCGGCGGTCCCCAAGAAGGACATCACCTGTTTCTTGGTCCTGGGAGTAAGCCAGGATGCAATGGTATCCACTTTCTCAGGCTCTGGCTTCAGAACCCCCTGCCTACCCGGTGACCCAGGTAGAGGACCTCGCTAATGCTCAGCTGCCATTTTTCCAGCTTGATGGTCAAACATGCCCATTGGATCCGCCAAAGCACCTGCGTGAGATGCTCTAGGTGATTTTACCAGGTGGGACTGATGGCAATATCATCCAGGTACGCGGCCGCGTACCCGTTAAGTCCCTCGAGCAGTGTGTTGACCATCCACTGAAAAGTGGCAGGGGCATTGTTACGGACTGATCTGGTTGGAGTCGTGATACTGCAACCACTAGGGGCAGCACCGGGCAGGTAGCGTAGTCTGAAATAGCCAAGGAGTCGATACACAGGAACAGCAATGTAGTTTGAAGGAATAAGCAGGAATCATAGTCAAGGAAGCCAGAGATCGTTTACCAGGATCAGCAGCATCGTTTGAAGGAATAAAAAGGAATTGTAGTCAAGGAAGCCAGGGGTCGTTTACCAATAGCAGCAGTATCGTTTGAAGGAGTAGCAGGTGGAAGGAGCTTGACTAAAGGCAGGTAGCTCAATAATCACGCAATGAACTGAGCGCAAGGCCAGGTTTAAATAGGGTGTGCAATCAGAATGAACCAATCAGGGACTCAGGGTGGTAACCAACAAGAAGCTCAGGGAGGAGACATCAGCAACAACATAGGTTCAAGTATTTGGATAAGCACAGGACTGTCTAGCAAGCTGAATAGCTCAGAAGGAAGAGCTGCCGACTGGTGCACAGGAGCTGCTAGGTTTGAATCTTGAGACATTCTTCATTTTGAACGGCATGACTGTGGACTCGTACAGTCCAAAAGGGGTAATAAAGGCAGAGCGTACCCATGCCTATTGGGTCAGGGGAATCTGCCAACATCCCTGGCTCAGATCTATGATGGTCAGGTATTTAACCCCAGCCAACTGGTAAAACAGGTCATCGATACATGGTATGAGGAATGCATCCATTGACTGTCACAGCATTGAGCTCAATGTAGTCCCCGCAGAACCGGGCTGTTCGGTCCTTTTTTGGGTACAAGGACTACGGGCGAAGCCCACGCGCTCCTGGATGCTTGGATCACCCGCAGCTTCAGCATTTCGTCAATCTCTTGGCGCATGTACTGCTGCACCTCGAGAGAGACCCGATATGCTGAATACCAGATCGGGGGGTGATTCTCGGTGTTCACATCATGAACAGCTGTCTCAGTCCTTCCAGGCAGGCTGCGAAACAACTCCAGGAAGGGGTGTAGGGTGACCACCAGATGGGACTGTTGGTCTTCTGAGAGCTGCTTGCCAACCTTCACATCCTCGATTGATCCACCCACCTTGGCCTGGGTGAGCAGATCCAGGAGAATTTCAGCCTCTCCTTCATTAGGAAGATTGCACACGGGGTGGGCACAGGCTTCCTGCTCATGATGTGCCTTCATCATGTTCACGTGGAAGGCCTTCCTCCTTCCAGGGGCATGGTACAGGGTGACCAGGTATGTGACGATATTGAGATGCTGGTGCACGAGGTTTCCTCTGTGGTATGGGGACCAGTACCCAGACTTTTTGACCCCCTTGGTAGGTCCTCTCACAAGCATTCTGGTCAGTCTGGGCTAGGGCCATATTGTCAAGCGCCAGTTGCGTCAAGGCCAACATCTTGTCCCAAAAGCGCACAACATACTCGATGACTGACACTCCAGGGGTGGCCAAATCCCCGTCCCATGCCTCTTTCACCAGAGCCAGGGGCCCGCGCACACATCGCCCATACAAGAGCTCAAAGGGGGAGAACCCCGTTGAGGCCTGTGGAACCTCCCAGTAGGCTACAGGTGTGGAAGGTATGGCTCCCAATCTCTCCTATGGGAGTCGACCAACATCTTAAGCATCTGCTTCAAGGTGTCATTGAAACGCTCGCACAGGCCATTAGTCCGTGGGTGGTATGGGATGGCCACCAGATGTTGAACATGTATTAGCTTCCAGATGGACTCCATCAGCTGCGACATAAACTAGGTCCCTCAGTCGGTGAGCATTTCCTGGGGAAACCGCATGTAACGGGGTCTACCAAGCTGGGGTACGTCTTTCAGTACCACCCCGTGTTTTCGGAGGTTCGCTCTGCGTTGGCTGGAGTCTGAATGAATAATGCTGGCTGGAATTCCTTGGTTACATGGGCGCATATAAAAGATCACTGCTTCTCCATGTATTTCCAGTCTGACAACACTTTACTCACAGGACACAGAATATATCACACAGATACAGAGGGCCGGCCAATAGAAAAGCGGCTGGCCAGACATACATTACAAAAGCCGCAGGTGGCCGGAGCCTGCCAATGTTTACTGTGGGAATTACAAAGGTGGGGGGAGGGCGGACAAAAGGAGAATATCATGTCCCCTCTGCCAAGGGGCGCAGCCTGTGAACTGATGCATTAGGGACATACATCTCACATGGAACCTATTATACATACATATAGCTGCACAACATATTCTGGGTGCTGAGTGGTTCTGTAACACGTAACACGGCTCCCCTTTTCAGCGACGCGATCGGCATACACAGTCTGATCCTCAACGGATCGGTTTGGGGATGACCGAAGTTTATGGGGTTGGTACAAGTTCCGTTTGTCGACTTTGTCCATTGGCGTTACCGTTTTGTTTGCCGGGTCTGTGGTGGATAGTGAAGTCCAGAGGTTGTAGGGCTAAACTCCACCGCAGCAATCTGGCGTTGTCTCCGGAGACCCGATTAAGCCAGACTAGGGGATTATGGTCCGTTAGGAGGGAAAACTGTCGTCCATACAAATATGGTTGCAACTTCTTGAGTGCCCATACTACCGCCAGGCACTCCTTCTCGATGGCCACATAGCTTACTTCACGGGGCAGTAGTTTCCGACTCTGGTAAGCTACCGGGTGTTCTTGGCCGTCCGGCCCGACTTTGCTCAGTACTGCCCCCAATCCAAACATAGAAGCGTCTGTGTGAACAAGGAAACGTTTAGTTGGATCGGGTGCGGCCAATACAGGGGTATTGGTGAGGGCGTCCTTTAGTTGGCGGAAGGCTTCCTCACACTCTGAGGTCCAGATTATCTGGCGGGGTTGGTTCTTATGGGTCAGATCAGTGAGGGGCTGGGCTACGCTGCTGCAATTGGGAACGAATTTCCTGTAATACCCCGCTGTCCCTAGAAATGCCATGACCTGGGTTTTAGTGCGTGGGATAGGCCACTTGGCTATGGCCTCAATCTTGGCTGGTTCTGGTCCCTGTTTCCCACTTCCCACCCAATGCCCTAAATACTGAACCTCTGCTTTGCCCACGTGACACTTGTTTGGGTTCAGGGTGATTCCGGCCTAGTGGATCCTGTCCAATACTGTCTCTAGGTGATTTAGATGCTCTTCCCATGTCGCACTGTAGATAGCGATGTCGTCCAGGTAGGCACAAGCATAGTCCTGGAGACTATCCAGAAGCCGGTCAGCCAGCCTTTGGAAGGTCGCCGGGGCATTCTTCATCCCGAATGGCATAACTCGAAACTGGAATAAGCAGAACGGGGTGACAAATGCTGACTTGGGAATAGCGTTAGGACTAAGGGGAATCTGCCAGTAGCCTTTGCATAGATCGATGGTGGTCAAATACTTTGCCCCCGCCAGCCGGTCTAACAACTCATCCACACGCGGCATGGGGTATGCATCCGTCACTGTTTTCTCATTGAGCCTACGATAGTCTACACAAAACCGTGTAGTCCCATCCTTCTTGGGCACTAACACTACGGGGGATGCCCAGGGACTATCTGACTCTTCAATGACCCCTAAACGCAGCATCTCTTGTATCTCTTGTCGTATCCCCTCTCGTACAGACTCAGGGACACGGAAGGGGTTTTGTCGCAGGGGGGTCTGATCCTGGGTCTCAACCTTGTGTTGTGCCAGGCGAGTGTACCCTGGTCTCCCCGAAAACATCCTCTGTCGCTGCCTCAACAACTCCTCCGCCTGCTGTCTCTCCCGGGGGCCTATGTCTTCACCCAAGTGTACCTGGTCCCTTGTTTTAGACTGAGTCCTTTCCCCTAAGACATCCGGCAAGGGAAGTCCGGCTAAATCCTCTGCTTCAGGTGCACAGATGGCCACTACCTCTTCAGGGTGCTCCCGGTAGGGCTTCAGCATATTCACGTGGAACATGCGGATAACCCTGGAGTCGTCACAATCGGCGACATTATAGGTTGTCGGCTATTTTCCTCACTACCTGGTAGGGCCCCTGCCATGCAGCTTGAAACTTATTCTGCTTAGTGGGCTCTAACACCAGGACCTTCTGTCCTATTTCCAAGGTGCGCTCTCTGGCCCTCCGATCGTACCATACGCGCTGGCGCCGCTGGGTCGCCTGCATGTTCTCACGTACAGCCTCGGTCAGCTCCTGTAGGCAGTCCCGGAATTCCAGCACATAGGGTACAATAGGTACCCCTTCTATGAGGCCCTCCCCTTCCCAGTGTTCCAGTACTAAGTCTAGGGGTCCCCTTACCCGTCTCCCAGTATACCAGCTCGAACGGGGAGAACCCCGTGGATTCTTGGGGCACATCCCGATAGGCAAACAGGAGGTGTGGCAAGAATTTCTCCCAGTCCCTGTATGTCCTGGTAAAAGTCCCAATGAGCTGTTTTAATGTCCCGTTAAAGCGTTCACACAACCCATTGGTTTGCGGGTGGTACAGGGCGCTTCTAATGGACTTTACGCCGCACAGCTTCCACAGTTAGTTGGTCACCTCTGCTGTAAACTGGGTACCCTGGTCCGAGATAATCTCCCGGGGAAATCCAACCCGTGAGAACACCTGGAGCAGGGCGGCCGCCACCGTCTCTGCCAGTATGTTAGGTAACGCAACCGGCATAATCTACCACTGTCAATATATACTTTTTCCCTGACGGACTGGGTTTGGCTAACGGCCCTATCAGATCGACCGCTACTCGGCTAAATGGTTCCTCCACAATGGGGAGGGGGCGTAATTTGGCCTTGCATCGATCCCCCCTCTTGCCAATGCACTGGCAACTGTCACAGGTCTGGCAGTACTGATGAACATCATAGGTTACCCCCGGCCAAAAGAAGTTTTGTGCCAGACGATGCCTGGTGCGACTGACGCCGAAGTGCCCGGCTAAGGGTATGTCATGAGAGATTCGCAGTAGCTCCTGCCTATACTTCTTGGGAACTACCAGCTGTCTTTTTATAGTGGGGCTCATCCCTGTGTGGTGCTGCTCTGTGATCCGGTACAGGAGTCCCTGCTTCCATACAAACTGTTCCCCTTCCAGTACCCCTCTCCCCTCCTGTGCCTTCCCACGATATCCCTCTAATGAAGGATCCTCAAGTAACTCCCTCTTAAATTCATCTGGGGTTACCCAAGAAATGTGTCTGGCTATGGGAATACGTGTAGGGCTGGGATGTCTTACCTGCTCCTCCTGAGTGTGATTCCGCCTCCGCAGCTCGAGCTTGTCTCCGGGTGGTCACAGGATATGTCTCAGCCAGAGGGGCCACCGAGAATGCAGACAACATGGGCCCCAAGTCATTTCCTAGCAAGACGTCTGCAGGCAAATCCTCCATCAAGCCGACCTCAACAAGGCCATCCCCGACTCCCCAGTTCAGGTGAATCCTGGCAGTGGACAGTCGATGTATGGCTCCCCCTGCTACACGGACTGCCACTGTCCGGTCTGTCTTCTCTTGGTCCCGGACGAGATGAGGCTTCACAAGGGTCAAAGTTGCCCCGGAATCTCTTAGTCCCTGCATACGTTTCCCATTAACCCACACGACCTGTGGATGCTGTTGTCGATTATCTGCCCGGGCTTCCTGCACAGGGTCTACTTCATGCAGCACTTCCTCCATCTCTTCCACCCCTTGGTTAGTTGTAGCCCCCAATGCCGGGTCAGCTTCGCCTTGGTAGCAGTGTACAGCAGCCCGGCTGAAGGTAGCTGTTCCCGCCTTTGGCCACTGGGTATGCTGAGTCCGGTTGGGACATTGTCTTTGCAGGTGGCCCAGCTGACGGCAGGTGTGGCATCGCGCCCCAGGGGGACTGTGGTATGCCGGGTTTCTAGCCGGTCCCCCTACAATCTTCGGTGGTTTGGGGCCCTCCAGGTCCATGGGCGGACCCCTAGTGACCATCTTTGATCCGGACAACTGCGGCCTCCTGGCATCATGATGTTCATCGGCCAGACGAGCGGCTTCCTCAAGAGTCGTTGGCCGCCTGTCCCGAAGCCATTCCTGTGTCTCGGGGGTTAGTCCATTAAAGAATCGTTCTAACAAGAAGAGCTGGAGGACGTCCTCCTTAGTGGTTGCTTGGCTCCCTTGTACCCACTGTAGCAGTGACCGCCGTAATTTACAGGCCCATTTAGCGTGGGTATCGGTTACGTGTTTTATAAGTCCGCGGATCTTTTGGCGGTATGCCTCTGGTGTCAGCGCATACCGGGCCAAGATCACTTCTTTGATCCGCTCATAGTCCATACAGTCCTCATCAGGTACCGTGCGATAGGCGTCCGCTGCCCAGCCTGTCAGCTTGCTGGCCAGAATCTGAACCCGTTCCTCTGGCTTCACATGATGAAGGGCACACTGCCGCTCAAAGTCCTGCAGAAAGCCATCAATGTCTTCCTCTGCCTCCCCCAACTGTCGGAAGGCATTATACTGGATCTTTTTGTGGCTTACTGTTGAAGGTACCTGGTCGAAGGCCAGAGCTCCCCCTGCTCGCTGACTCTCCTCTCTCCGCTCTGCCATCTCTATCTTGGCCAGCTCCACTTTGGTCCGCTCTGCCATCTCCATCTTGGCTAGCTCTATCCTGGTCCGCTCAGCCATCTTTTCCTTCAGATCAGTACGCACATCAGCCATCACCTCTCGTATGATCTCTACCGCAGGGTTTGGGCCATAGAACGCCAATCTGTTCTTTACCTCCCTCTGGAATTCGATCTCCTCCACGTTCACATTGGGGGGCGCTGCACTGTCGTGTTCCATGATGGCCGCTATCAAATCCGCTTTTGTTTTGTTGCTGGCGATCAACCCTCGGGCTTCCACCAGATCTTTTAATGTAGTCCTCTTTAATTTCTGGTAGTTGTTTTCCATTCATTCCTTTCCTCCTGTAGAAGGGGTATCATATCCTGCCGCTGCCACCAGTGTAACGGGGTCTACCAAGCTGGGGTACCTCTTTCAGTACCACCCCGTGTTTTCGGAGGTCCGCTCTGCGTTGGCTGGAGTCTGAATGAATGACGCTGGCTGGAATTCCTTGGTTACATGGGCGCATATAAAAGATCACTGCTTCTCCATGTATTTCCAGTCTGACAACACTTTACTCACAGGACACAGAATATATCACACAGATACAGAGGGCCGGCCAATAGAAAAGCGGCAGGCCAGACATACATTACAAAAGTCGCAGGTGGCCGGAGCCTGCCGATGTTTACTGTGGGAATTACAAAGGTGGGGGGAGGGCGGACAAAAGGAGAATATAGTGTCCCCTCTGCCCAGGGGCGCAGCCTGAGAACTGATGCATTAGGGACATGCATCTCACATGGAACCTATTAGGCTACTTTCACACATCCGTTTTTTTTAAATCCGGCATGATGCGGCGAAATTTGTGAAAACCGGATCCGGAATTGGATTCGTTTTTTTCACATAGAATGTAATGATCGCCGCATCATGCCGAATGGACATGCGGCGCCTCCGGGTTTTGCCGGATACGGCAAACATGCGCCGTCCGGCATCTGCAAAAAACGTTGGCTGCAATGTTTTTTTGCAGCGCCGGACCGGCTTTTTCAACTGCGCATGCCCGGGCACTATGAGTTTTAACCCCACAAGTGCCCGGCGCGCATCTCTCTCTCTCTCCCCCTCCCCTTCTCTCTCTCCCTCTCTTTCTCTCCATACGCTCCATACCTTTCTTTGGCTGGCTCTGTAGTCCCCCTCTGTCTCTCTGGCTGCTCTCTCGTCCCCCGCTGTCTCTCTGGCTGCTCTCTCGTCCCCCGCTCTCTCTTCGGCTGCTCTCTCATCCCCCGCTGTCTCTCTGGCTGCTCTTTCGTCCCCCGCTGTCTCTTTGGCTGCTCTCTTGTCCCCCGCTGTCTCTCTGGCTGCTCTCTCGCCTCCCGATCTCTCTCCGGCTGGCTCTCTCGACCCCCGGTGCTGCGGCTCCTTTAAATGTCCTCCAAGCCGCATCAGGCGCCGCATGTACATCCGGTGTCATCGCTGCAGGCCGGATCCGGCGGCCCGGCTATTCGACGCAGGCCGTCGGACCCATGACACCGGATGTGTGAAAGAGGCCTTATACATACATATAACTGCACAACATATTCTGGGTGCTGAGTGGTTCTGTAACACGTCACACCACACTCGGGAGAAAATCTTCAGTAAGGCGATAGCCACATTGTTGGCTCAAATGGACAACAAAGCTACCGTTTCCGGGTACCGGGTGGTATAATTTACTACTGTCAGTATGAAACGTTTCCCGGAGCGACTGGGAATGGACAACAGTACAATGAGATCCACAGCTACCCTCTTGAAAGGCACTTCAATGATGGGCAGAGTTACCAGTGGGGCTTTGGGGCGTGGCCCCGCCTTCCCCACCCTCTGAGAAGTGTCACACAAACAGCAGTAGGCAGCCACATCAGGCCCCATTTTAGGCCAGTAGAAATGCTGGGCTAGCCTGGCCTTGGTTTTAGCGATCACTTGATGTCTGGCCATCGAAATCTCATGTGCGATCTGCAACAACTCTGCTCTGAACAGATAGGGTATCACTAACTGTTGGTACCTGGCCACGCCTCCGGTGTACCCTACTGGATCTTAACTTGATACAGCCGTCCCTGGTCCCAGACCACCAGTTCGCAGTCTGACTCCACGGGAGGCTGTGCCGCCGGGCTGTCGGCAGCTTTTAACGCCACGTGAAACCCCTGGCCAGAATAGACTAAACTGTTATGTCTTCCATCAGTTCCCCGGGATCTAGCTCCTGGCCTTTGTCTGACTTGGCAGCCACTTGGTCGGTGGTGGGGAAGCCACTGGACCTCAGTGAGGTTACTTGGGTTCTGGTACTCCCACTCCTGGTAACAGCAGTCACGACCGCTGCGACCGCTTCCCCTCGGCTCCTGACCAAGACGCCGGGTCAGGCAGACTAACCTGGCCTCCTGACATTCCGGATGTGGAAAACTCCTGCCCTGGGGCCTTACCTAGTGACTCCACGTCTTCTGTGACACCCCCAATCCCCACGTTCTGTTCCTCTAACTGCAGCGGTTTTGAACTCAGGAAACTGGATTCATCTAGGGGTCCTGCACTTCCCGTGGCAGCCTCCCTCCAACTCTGAGCCTCCCCCTGCAGCTTCATGCCCCCTGTCTCTCCCACTAGAGGACAATAGATCCCAGCACACTGGCTGATCACACCTGAGGGCATCTTCAAACTTCCCTCCTAACACCGCTGCAGTCCCTGTGCATGTAGCGTGTGGGAAAGTTTCAGATTTTGCTTCCCTCTCCACAGCAGGAGGCACATTCAGAACATCATCATCAAAAGCATTAGCAGTGGACATTTCAAGACAGTCTATTGGAGCCGAACTTGGGGGTTCAATGGCCACATACTGGGATACTAGCCATCCTAAATCGGTCCCAAGCAAAACATTGGTGGGAATATTTGCCGATACCTCCATCTCCCGCATTTCCCTCCCGGCGCCCCAGTCCAAATACACCTTGGCAACGTACCGCGTCGGTTTGACACCTCCAATTCCAGAGACGGAAAGGGTTTTTTTCCTGGTACAAAAACCTGCGGAGACACCACCTCAGGCCGTACAAGGGTCATCTCAGCGCCGGTGTCCCGTGCAGCCGATGGTGATGGGTTGGTAATTGTCAAGGGACCTGCCACCACCCCTTCCTACACACAAAACAGTGGATGGTTTCTGGGACAAGGCCTATGGCACTGGGGACACATGGCCTTGAAGTGTCCTAGTTGGTTGCAATGATGACATTGGTGGGGTTCCACCCCTGACCTGATGAGGGGTGTGCCCCCTGCATTCTAGGGGACAGGGAAACAAGGGCAGGATTGATCTTACCCCCTCTCCAGGTGCTGCTGAAGGGCCCTCTTGGCCTCAGGTGTCCTATTGTTAGTGTATTTGTCCGCCAGGGCAGAGGCCCCCTTTGGCTTCCAGTCACGGAGATACTGCTGGAAGTCCTCAGTTGTGATGCACTCCTTCAACTGCTGAATGGTGGTGAGCTACAGTCTTGTGGTCCATTGGTCAATTGCTCTATGTAAGGCCCGCATGTAATTGGCTCAGCTATCTGCTGGATTCTCCAGAGCTTTTTCCGGTGTGTCTTGGGGGTCAAATTGTACTGCCAGACCAGAACCTGCTTGATGTCCTCATAGCTCAGGGTGGTCTTGTTGGACAGGTAGCCAAAATTTCCAGGGCCTTACCCCTGAGGCGAGGGGGTTAAGGACCACAGCCATTGGTCCTCAGGCAGATGATACTGATGGCAAGTTTTTTCAAATGCCAGCAAGAAATTATCCAAATCCCCTCCGTGGTCCAGCAGAGGGATGTCCTCTGCCCATAGCTTTGGGATTTGGATCTCAGGGACTCTTGACGGGCTTGGGTCTGCAGCTGGAGTTGGAGCTGAAGCATGTGTTGCTGGTGTTCGCGCTCCCGCTGACGTTCTGCCATGAGATTATCGTAGGTGGCTTTGTCTCCGGCTTTGAGATTGGTCAGGGCCACTTGCAGGAGATTATCCGAGCCTGCCTGGCTAGGGGAATAGGCAGGTTGTGAGCGGCCCCCTGCAGGACCAATCGCTGGCGACTGGCCCCTTGGGGGTCCTGTGCTGGACTCCCTCTCTACTTGAGCCACATCGTCTTCAACCTCCTCCCCACCGTCCGTGGAATTGGACATATCCTTGGCTCTGGCCCTGGTGCCACTGGCCATCCTTGCACTCTTTGGTTACTGACAAAGAGTTGCGTCCCGTGCACCCACACACCTTATATTATTTGCACTCTGACAGTCTAGTGCTGGGCTGTTCTTAAGACCCAAGGAGCAAAAGCTACTGGTGGTAGTCCTTAGTGTCTGGAAGTAGTGGTCCCACACATACTATTATCTCAATCCCACCGCTGCCGCCACTTGTGATGAAACGAGAGCCGGGGATAGAGATATCCCCCTGCCGTCACCAATCTGTGACCGAATTTACACAGTCACAGCTCTCTGGCGCCCTCCTTACCCTCAGGTCAGTCAGGGAACTGCACCTAAAATAAGTAGTCAACGGAGAGGCTACCCTGTTACGTACTGGTTATCGAGGCACCCTGCATTGAGGGCGGTATATATATCACCAGTCCCAGGCTGGAAATGTGTATATATATATATATATATATATATATATATATACCTCCGGTTCATCACTGCCAGGATCCCCCAATAACACCAGAACGGTATGCTGCTGCTGCCACCAGTTCCTCGTTAGATATAAGCCCAGTCCATTAACAAGCTTATATTGGGTCAGAAACCAACCCCAGGTAGCGTATAAGTACTAGCCGGACTCATGGACGTGGGAAATCGTGATTCAAGGTAAAAGAGTAGCCCAAAATTAATTGATATTTTAATTGCCGAAAGGCACACTAGATAATACAAATATATACAGAGTAATATACAGAGATTACAGCCAGAAGTACAGATAAAGGTAGGGTACGGGTATGTGATTGCAGTTAGCTGTATGTGTCAAGTTACCGTTTCTTATAACATGTGGGCCTGGGGAAGCACTCGAGTCAACAGGTACTTTCTTAAGGGCCTTTCACACGTAGCGAGATCGCAAGCGATATCGCTAAAGCGTCACCGATTTTGTGACGCAACAGCAATATCGCCAGCGATCTCGCTTTGTGTGACATGTACATGCGACCGGCCCCCCCGCTGGATATCGCTGATCGCGCTTGAATGTCCTGGGCCATATTTTCATCGTTGGGGTCCCGCTGGCGCCGACTAGCGCCACATGGACACAGGCGGAAGTCGTCATCATCGCTGCGGTGTGAAAGGTAACAGTGACGTCCGACGGATCGCTTATCGCTGCTGCGTCGCTGGTGAGATCTGTCTGTTTGGCAGCTCACTAGTGACTATTTAGCAATGCACCAGCGATCCTGACCAGGTCATATCGTTGTTGGGATCGCTGGTGCATCGCTAAATGTAACGGGACCCTTAGTTTCTGGTCCGTCTCCACGCATGATGTGACACGGCTTCGGTGGCAGAACAATAACACTGGCTAAAGATGTGTAGCTAGCTTTTAACCCCTAGGTCGCCCCCTCCCATATTTGTCACCGCCCCTCTGGGTTGGACTGAACTCTCCTCCCTTTACCTAGCTGAAATAATTCCCAATATCTAGGATGGGTCATAATTTCCTAGGGGAGGTCCAAACGGGACAACTGATGTCTCAACGGGTTCGTTGGGGCTGGACCAATATGGAGAGTCCAAACTTTGGTCGACTAAGTGGTTCTGAAGAGCCAGTCTTGATAGCTCGGTACCTGGGACAGCTACAGCTACAGCCCTACACAAAAGACGGCAGGGAGCTCCCAGCTCTGTTCCTCCTCGCATTAATTAACACTTGGCCTCTAATTCTCTGGCTACATGGCATGTTCCTGTTCTTTTGGGAATTTGTGTACTTATCCCATGGGTGGGGGGCACAGTTCAGCAGTGGAGGGAGATCTCTGGATAATATATTGGGCCTGAAATTAATAAATCAAAATGGAGTCTCCCTCGTTTCTCACAGGAGTACTGAGTGACACCGCCCTCCTCGTGGTGGCTGCACGAGACCACCGCCCTCTCTGCCCATCTGCACACCGCATAGAGCGTCTTCCAGTATAAGGAGTGATGAGTGACACCGCCCTCCTCGTGGACGCTGCACATGAGACCTCCACTTGTTCTCCCTATCTGCACACCACACAGAGCGTCTCCAGCTGGGTCATACTGGTCCACTGGAGAACCGGAGGATCCTCTGGTTGGCCCAGGCACTGACACCTGCTGGCATACTGGCCAGAAGCTGCCTAGGGCCCCCACTGAATAAAGGGTGCCCGCCCTGTGCTAGCGGAGCAGCAGCTGGAGACAGGATCCTGTCCCCGCTGCTAAAGAGAAATGAATATTCACGCTTCCCCACACCCTCATGGGCGTGGAGAGGAGTGAATACCATTTCACTTTAATAGCGGGCAGCGTTAGCTGCAGGCTGCAGCTAACACTGCCCGCATGTAAAGTCTCACCACCACCACTCCACTCTCTCACACTCAAAGCATGGCACCACATACACACACGCACGCAGACAGACACACAGCCCCCTCCACCTCTCCGCAAGTTCCCCACAGCACATCCCAGTGTCCTGCCCGGCGCTTCCTGCCTGAGACAGAGCAGCTGGATGACATCATCATTCAGCACGCGGTTGTTCCAGACAGAAAGCTGCCGGTGAGGAAGAGGCTGCCGGTATGTGCTGCGGGGAACTTGCGGAGAGGTGGGGGGCTGTGTGTCTGTCTACGTGTGTGTGTGTGTGTGTGTATGCAGTGCAGTGCTTTGTGTGTGAGTGTGAGAGAGTGGTACGGTGCTGTGTGTGTGTATGCGGTGGGGTGCATTGTGTGTGAGTGGGAGAGAGTGGTGCTGTGTGTGTGTATTGGAGATTGGCAATGATGGGGTGGTGGGGAAGGAGGCAATGATGGAGGTGGTGAAATGGGCAATGATGGCGTGGTGGGGGAGAAGTTAATGATGGTGGTGGGGGGAGGCAATGATCGAGGTGTTGAAATGGGCAATGATGAGGGTGGTGGGGGAGAAATCAATGATGGTTGTGGTGTAAAGGACAATGGTGGTGGTGAGGGAGGAGGCAATGATTGCGGTGGTGGAATGGGCAATGATGGGGGTGGTTGTGAGGGATAAAGCAATGATGGAGGTGGTGGAAATGGCAATGATAGGAGTGGTGGGGGAGAAGGCAATGATGGAGGTGGTGATGAGAACAATGATGGGGTGGAGGGGGAGAACAATGATGGATGTGGAGGGGGCTGCATTATACTTTATGAGGGGGCTACATTATATTCTGTGGGGGGGACTGCATTATTCTTTCAGGGGACAACATTATATTCTGGGGGCAGGGTCGGACTGGCCCACCGGGATACCGGTGAAATGCCCGGTAGGCCCCTGGGCCCTAGAGAGGAGGAAGAAAATAAATAAATAACTTTAAGGACGCAGGCCCTTTAAAACTGAAGGAGGCAGAGGCGCGCAGGTGCATGCACGCTGTCCCGACCCACCGCTAGGACCAGGGCCGGCGGCACCACCACCCGATGAACCAGGTAGGCGCTGGGGGCCCTGGGCGAACGGGAGTGGGACAGACAGCATGGGGTCAGTGAGTTGGGGCCCCCCCTGGCACAAGCGCTGGCATCGGGGCTCCCTCTAATACTCACCTCTCCTAGTCCCGGCAGCTGCAGTGTCTTCAATCAGTGCCCTGTGACTCTGCGACGTCTCAGGGCAGAGGGAGCTATGACGTCATCACTGCGTGCTCAGTCTCTCTGTCCTGAGCGTTGCAGAGTCTGGAGAGACACTGAGTGTACAGGACCTGCGGTGGGAACGGGAGAGGTGAGTACATTTTTTTTTCTTCATGTATGCGGGGGGGGCCATAGTATGCTGCAGGGGGGCCATAGTATGCTGCAGGGGGGGCCATAGTATGCTGCAGGGGGGCCATAGTATGCTGCAGGGGGGCCATAGTATGCTGCAGGGGGGGCGGGGGCCCATAATGTGCTGCATGGAGGAGCAGGGGGCCCATAAAGTGCTGCATGGAGGAGCAAGGGGGGCTGGGGGCCCATAATGTGCTGCATGGAGGAGCAGGGGAGGCCATAGTATGCTGCATTTAGGAGCAAGGGGGGTTGGGGGCCCATAATGTGCTGCATGGAGGAGCAGGGGAGGCCATAGTATGCTGCAGGGGGGGCGGGGGCCCATAATGTGCTGCATGGAGGAGCAGGGGGCCCATAAAGTGCTGCATGGAGGAGCAAGGGGGGCTGGGGGCCCATAGTAAGCTGCCTGGAGGAGCAGGGGAGGCCATAATGTGCTGAATGGAGGAACAGGGGAGGCCATAGTATGCTGCATGGAGGAGCAGGGGAGGCCATAATTTGCTGCATGGAGGAGCAGGGAGGCCATAGTATGCTGCATGCAGGAGCAGGGGGGCCAGGGGCACATAATGTGCTGCATGGAGGAGCAGGGGAGCCATAGTATGCTGCATGGAGGAGCAAGGGGGCTGGGGGCCCATAATGTGTGCATGGAGGAGCAGGGGAGGCCATAGAATGCTGCATGGAGGAGCAGGGGAGGCCATAATGTGCTGCAAGGAGGAGCAGAGGAGCCCATAGTATGCTGCATGCAGGAGCAAGGGGGGCCAGGGGCCCATAATGTGCTGCATGGAGCAGAGGAGGCCATAGTATGCTGCATGGAGGAGCTGGGGAGGCCATAATGTGCTGCATGGAGGAGCAGAGAGGGCCATAGTATGCTGCATGGAGGAGCAGGGGAGGCCATAATCTGCTGCATGGAGGAGCAGGGGGGCCAGGAGCCCATAATGTGCTGCATGGAGGATCAGGGGAGGCCATAATGTGCTGCATGGAGGAGCAGGGGAGGCCATAATGTGCTGCATGGAGGAGCAGGGGAGGCCGGGGGCTCATAATGTGCTGCATGGAGGAGCAGGGGAGGCCATAATGTGCTGCATGGAGGAGCAGAGGAGGCCATAATGTGCTGCATGGAGGAGCAGGGGAGGCCATAATGTGCTGCATGGAGGAGCAGGGGAGGCAATTGTGTGCTGCATGGAGGAGCAGGGGGCGCCGGGGGCCCATAATGTGCTGCATAGAGGAGCAGGGGGGCCGAGGGCTCATAATGTGCTGCACGGAGGAGCAGAGGAGGCCATAGTATGCTGCATGGAGGAGCAGGGGGGCCATAATGTGCTGCATGGAGGAGCAGGGGAGGCTATAGTATGCTGCATGCAGGAGCAGGGGGAGGCAGGGGCCCATAATGTGCTGCATGGAGGAGCAGGGGAGGCCATAGTATGCTGCATGGAGGAGCAGGGGGGCCGGGGGCCCATAATGTGCTGCATGGAGGAGCAGGGGAGGCCATAGTATGCTGCATGGAGGAGCAGGAGGGCCATAATTTGCTGCATGGAGGAGCAGGTGAGGCCTTAATGTGCTGCATGGAGGAGCAGGGGAGGCCATAATGTGCTGCATGGAGGAGCAGGGGAGGCAATTGTGTGCTGCATGGAGGAGCAGGGGGCGCCGGGGGCCCATAATGTGCTGCATAGAGCAGGGGGGGCCGAGGGCTCATAATGTGCTGCACGGAGGAGCAGAGGAGGCCATAGTATGCTGCATGGAGGAGCAGGGGGGCCATAATGTGCTGCATGGAGGAGCAGGGGAGGCCATAGTATGCTGCATGCAGGAGCAGGGGGAGGCAGGGGCCCATAATGTGCTGCATGGAGGAGCAGGGGAGGCCATAGTATGCTGCATGGAGGAGCAGGGGGGCCGGGGGCCCATAATGTGCTGCATGGAGGAGCAGGGGAGGCCATAGTATGCTGCATGGAGGAGCAGGAGGGCCATAATTTGCTGCATGGAGGAGCAGGTGAGGCCTTAATGTGCTGCATGGAGCAGCAGGGGGGCCATAGTATGCTGCATGGAGGAGCAGGGGGGCCAGGGGCCCATAATGTGCTGCATGGAGGAGCAGGGGAGGCCATAATGTGCTGCATGGAGGAGCAGGGGACACATAATAAGGTATGAAGGAGCAGGTCCCCATAATACTGTATGGAGGAGCATTTTATGGGGCCCATAATACTGTATGGCGGACAAGGTGGTTGTCTATAATACTGTATGGCGGACAATGTGGTTGCCCATAATACTGTATGGTGGAATATGTGGTTGCCCATAATACTGTATGGTGGACTGAGATGCCCATAATACTGTATGGCGGACTATGTCGGTGCTCATAATACTGTATGGAAGACTATGTGGTTTCCCATCCATAATACTGTATGGCGGACTATGTGGTGCCCATAATACTGTATGGTGGACTATGTGGTTTCCCATAATACCGTATGGCGGACTATGTTGGTGCTCATAATACTGTATGGCAGACTATGTGGTTTCCCATAATACTGTATGGCTGAATATGTGGTTTCCCATAATACTGTATGGCGGACTATGTGGTTTCCCATAATACTGTATGGCTGAATATGTGGTTTCCCATAATACTGTACGGTGGACTATGTGGTTTCCCATAATACTGTATGGTGGACTATGTGGGTGCTCATAATACAGTATGGAGGACTATGTGGGTGCTCATAATACAGTATGGAGGACTATGTGGTTTCCCATAATACTGTATGGAGGACTATGTGATTTCCCATAATACTGTATGGAGGAATATGTGGTTGCCCATAATACTATATGGCGGACAATGTGGTTGCCCATAATACTGTATGGCGGACTATGTGGACCCAATCGGCAGAATGTGGAGCTTTTATCCCCATTAGACTGGAGTGGCATGTCTGACTTGATCACTGATCCATTCATTCCCTCCATGGCTGCACTTGTTTTTTTTTTTGTGGAAGCCCCAAAGAGAAGGAATGGAGCTTCGGTCAGATATCCCACCTGCCGCTCCACTCCATTTTAAAATGGGATAAGTGTCCTATCAGGGATAAAACTTCCTCATTCTTCCAATTGGTGCAGTTTCTAATGGTCGGACCTAAGCGATCACCTATCCTGTAGAACCCATGGATTGGTGATAACTTGTTTTAACCAAAGATCTCCATTAATGTAAACTACCGTAATTATACATCCCAGTTATGGGGCGCATAGTAGATGTGCAGGAGCCGCCTGTGTTTTTTGGGGATAATGACTGACAGATATTTGCATATAACTGTAGGGTGGGCCCCCAGAGTCCATTCCCCTGGTGGGCCCCAGACACCCCAGTCCGCCCCTGTCTGGGGGATTCTGTATGGGGTGGGGCTGCATTATATTCTGTGGTGGGGCTGCATTATTCTCTCAGGGGACTACATTATCTTCTGGGGGGGCTACATCATACTATATGAGGGGACTACAGTATACTCTGGGGGGCTGCATTATACTATATGAGGGGGTTGCAGTATACCCTATGAGGGTGCTACATTATATTCTATGGTGGGGCTGCATTATACATTATGCGGGGGTTGCACTATATTCTATGAAGGAGGCTACATTATAGTCTATGAGGAGGCTACATTATATTCTATGAGGGGGCTGCACTATATTCTATGAGGGGGCTACATTATATTCTATGAGGGGGCTACACTATATTCTATGAGGGGTGCTGCATTATATTCTATGAGGGGGCTGCATTATATTCTATGGTGGAGGCTGCATTATATTCTATGAGGGGGCTACATTATATTCTATGAGGGGGCTACATTATAGTCTATGCTGGGGCTACATTATATTCTATGAGGGGTGCTGCATTATATTCTATGAGGGAGGCTACATTATATTCTATGAGGAGGCTACATTATATTCTATGAGGGGGCTGCACTATATTCTATGAGGGGGCTACATTATAGTCTATGAGGGGGCTACATTATATTCTATGAGGGGGCTGCACTATATTCTATGAGGGGGCTACATTATAGTCTATGAGGGGGCTACATTATATTCTATGAGGGGGCTACATTATATTCTATGAGGGGGCTACATTATATTCTATGAGGGGGCTGCACTATATTCTATGAGGGGGCTACATTATAGTCTATGAGGGGGCTACATTATAGTCTATGAGGAGGCTACACTATATTCTATGAGGGGGCTACATTATATTCTATGAGGGGGCTACATTATATTCTATGAGGGGGCTACATTATATTCTATGAGGGGGCTACATTATAGTCTATGAGGGGGCTACATTATAGTCTATGAGGAGGCTACACTATATTCTATGAGGGGGCTACATTATATTCTATGAGGGGGCTACATTATATTCTATGAGGAGGCTACATTATAGTCTATGAGGGGGCTACATTATAGTCTATGAGGGGGCTACATTATAGTCTATGAGGGGGCTGCACTATATTCTATGAGGGGGCTACATTATAGTCTATGAGGGGGCTACATTATATTCTATGAGGGGGCTACATTATATTCCATGCTGAGGCTACCCCAACTCCTGCCACATAATTACTACCTTATATTATACCCGGATATTAGCGCGTTTTACCGCACAATTGGTGGTCTGGTATTTCTCTCTATGCAGCTACATAGTGGGCCCCAGGAATGATTTTCTCTGGAGGGCCCAAGGTGCCCCACTGTGATGCCGTCTCCAGTATATTGAGCAATGAGTGACAGCGCCCTCCCTGCCCTCTGCCTGCTCTCCCCATCTGCGCTCACTATGGCGCCTACTTCCAGGCTTGCTCTCGGCCACTTGTGACAAGATTCTCCAGAAGCGACAGTCCGGTGTTCGGACGGACTTTTAGCCGAGAATCTCCGGGGCGAGGTCACCTCTCCTGGTTTCCGCCCCCTCACACCTCCTGGCTGGCAGTGAGCACAATGCTAGCTGGACAGTGAGGACTGACACGGCGGCAGGAGGAAGGGAGGCATGCGACTGAAGCATAGCCGCCTGGTACCGTCTATGGGGGCCGTCAGGTGCAATTTGTCATTTATTAACAAAGCTACTGCTTACGAGAAAGCTCTCCCCTGGGGAGCGGGGGTCTCCTGACACAAAGGAGGGGGTTCCTGCACACGTGTGGCCTTGGGTAGCGTGCACTGGGGCGGAGTTAGAGACACATGGCGGCAGCAGTCTGCTGGCAGCACAAAGCTGGGACAGCCAGTCCACTAGCTGCCGCCACACCCGGCCGCAACGCTCCAGCAGATAAAGTGTTACGGTGCTCGGGGTTTTGGCGAGGCAGAGCCCCCTCCCCGGAGTTGTGCAATGGCTCAGGGAAGAAGCTGCCTCCTCTCATCTCTGTCAGGCAGCGCTCCATGGACCCACTGATTGCTAACAGGCGCCGGCTGCTATGGAAAGAAGGAAAAGATGGCAGCCTGGGAGTGGGGGCCCTACAGTACGGGGATCACCTCCAGCGGCCATCATGGGCCAGTTACACAGTGCAACAAGGTCAGCAAAGGGGTGAAGCCTGACCATTAATGCTCTCAAGATGGGGGGCCGATGGGAAAATATGTGGGGTCACATCCAGCAGGGTCTTGTCCTGTGGGGTCACGTCCATCAGGGTAACGTACTGCAGAATCATGTCCAGCACGGTCATGAACTGCGGCGTCACGTCCAGTAGGGTCATGTCCTGCAGAGTACTGGCCATCAGGGTAACATCCTGCGGAGTCATGTCCAGCAGGTTCATATCCTACTAAGTCACGTCCAGCAGTCACTTTCTGCGGAGTGCCGTCTGAGTCCCGTCCAGCACGGTCACTGTCGGGGATGTACAGTAAGGTTAGCACGGTGGCTCAGTGGTTAGCGCTGCAGCCTTGCAGTGCTGGGGTCCTGGGTTTGAATCCCACCATACATCTGCAAGGAGTTTGTATGTTCTCCCCGTGCGTGGGTTTTCTCCGGGTACTCCGGTTTCCTCCCACACTCCAAAGACATACTGATAGGGAATTTAGATTGTGAGCCCCATCAGGGACAGTGATGATAATGTGTGCAAACTGTAAAGCGCTGCGGAATATGTTAGCGCTATATAAAAATAAAGATTATTATTAACCCAAAATTTTTGTTTCCACTTTCAGTTCCGGTTAGGAACTTGCAACCCTCTGGTGCCCCCCTTACCCTCAGGTCAGTCAGGGAACTGCACCTAGGATTAGTAGTTGCCGGAAAGGCTGACTTCTCACGTACTGGCTATCGGGCACTCTGCAGTGAGGGCGGTATGTATATATCTAGTCCCAGGCAGGGAATACACAGCACACATAAACCTCCGATTGGTCACTGCCAGGGTTCCCCAATACCAAGAGGACGCTATGCTGCCACCAGTTCCTCGTTTGATACAAAAGCCTATATCGGGTCAGGAACCAACCCACAGGTAGCGTGATTTGGCGCAGAGTACGTGTCGGTTCCGTCATAGAGCAAGAAGAACGAAACTAGTAACTTTATAGGTTTACTACAGAAAATATCGGCAGTGTTTTCAAAAATACAAAAGCTATTACTAAAGTAGACAAAATACAGTATGTACAGTCAGAAATAAAAGGGATTAAGATAAGAAACTTACTCTATCTCAGGGTCCCGTTACACATAGCGACACTCCAGCGATCTGGGCAACGATACGACCTGGTTAGAATCGCTGGTACGTCGCTACGTGGTCGCTAGTAAGCTGTCAAACAGGCAGATCTACTCGACGACGCAGCAACGATACGGCGATCCGTATAACGACCTCAGCGGTCGTTGGGACCTTGTCACACAGCAGCTATTCTGACGACTCAGACCTCGATAGGCGTGCTTCAGCGTTGCCTTTTCCATGCCCCTCTGCTCCGATTGGTGGCCACTACTGCGCTATCACTACGCGGTTTGCTTCAGCGTCCCTGTGTGTCGCTAGTGCGCTATTCATTCGTGGATCCCAGTCACTGACACGGGGGACACACGATTATTATAACTGTACATGTTAAATGCTATGATTGCTTATAATTGATAGCTGACCTATAAAAGGAAACGCTGCAAAGATCCTAATTTGGGAACACACATCGGAGCTGAGGGGCGTTGAAAAGACAAAGCAAAATCATGCCTGCATCCCTGAGTTCTGAGTCACCAACGAGGTCGCTCGTCGTTGTTATGGCGTCAAACACGGTGATGCATGCTGGCCAGCGAGATGCCAACGATCAAAAAATGGCCTAGGACATTCGAACACGATCAGCGATATCGCAGCGGGGGGCTGGTCGCAGTGGCGGATTATAATGAGGTCAATTTGGGCAGTTGCCCCGGGCCCAGTGGGGGTAAGGGGCCCACAGCCCAGGCCAGTAAATTGCCCCATTATAATCCGCCACCGCGCAGGGCCGGATTATAGGCAGGGCAGGCGGGGCTTCAGCCCCGGGGCCCCCACCACAAGAGCTTCTAAGGGGGCCCCCACCACATTCCTGCTGGCTGCTGCAATGGCACTCCATCTTCTCCCCACCTAAAAGTGAGTGACCGTGGGGGCGGCATTATGTGCTCTGCTACCAGCAGCATCTACAAGTAGCCTGAACGCTGATGCTGCTGGTAGCGTGCAAAGGCTTGTGATGAGATCACAGGAGGTAAGGTGTCAGGGCCCCCGATCATGTGACCCCTGTCTCCTCCCCTCCTGTGACCTCATCACAGGTCCTGTGCGCACAGCACAGAGCACTGAGAGCAGCCATGTATGAGGAGTGCGGCTCTGCGGGTGGAGGTCTGTGCAGGAGGCTCCATTATTCTCTATGTGGAGTGCGGCTCTGCGGGTGGAGGTCGGTGCTGGAGGCTCCATTATTCTCTATGTGGAGTGGGGCTCTGCGGGTGGAGGTCGGTGCTGGAGGCTCCATTATTCTCTATGTGGAGTGTGGCTCTGCGGGTGGAGGTCGGTGCTGGAGGCTCCATTATTCTCTATGTGGAGTGTGGCTCTGCGGGTGGAGGTCGGTGCTGGAGGCCCCATTATTCTCTATGTGGAGTGGGGCTCTGCGGGTGGAGGTTGGTGCTGGAGGCTCCATTATTCTCTATGTGGAGTGGGGCTCTGCGGGTGGAGGTCGGTGCTGGAGGCTCCATTATTCTCTATGTGGAGTGGGGCTCTGCGGGTGGAGGTCGGTGCTGGAGGCCCCATTATTCTCTATGTGGAGTGGGGCTCTGCGGGTGGAGGTCGGTGCTGGAGGCCCCATTATTCTCTATGTGGAGTGGGGCTCTGCGGGTGGAGGTCGGTGCTGGAGGCTCCATTATTCTCTATGTGGAGTGGGGCTCTGCGGGTGGAGGTCGGTGCTGGAGGCCCCATTATTCTCTATGTGGAGTGCGGCTCTGCGGGTGGAGGTCGGTGCTGGAGGCTCCATTATTCTCTATGTGGAGTGCGGCTCTGTGGGTGGAGGTCGGTGCTGGAGGCTCCATTATTCTCTATGTGGAGTGCGGCTCTGTGGGTGGAGGTCGGTGCTGGAGGCTCCATTATTCTCTATGTGGAGTGCGGCTCTGCGGGTGGAGGTCGGTGCTGGAGGCTCCATTATTCTCTATGTGGAGTGCGGCTCTGCGGGTGGAGGTCGGTGCTGGAGGCTCCATTATTCTCTATGTGGAGTGGGGCTCTGTAGGTGGAGGTCGGTGCTGGAGGCTCCATTATTCTCTATGTGGAGTGCGGCTCTGCGGGTGGAGGTCGGTGCTGGAGGCTCCATTATTCTCTATGTGGAGTGCGGCTCTGCGGGTGGAGGTCGGTGCTGGAGGCTCCATTATTCTCTATGTGGAGTGCGGCTCTGCGAGTGGAGGTCGGTGCTGGAGGCCCCATTATTCTCTATGTGGAGTGCGGCTCTGCGGGTGGAGGTCGGTGCTGGAGGCTCCATTATTCTCTATGTGGAGTGCGGCTCTGCGGGTGGAGGTCGGTGCTGGAGGCTCCATTATTCTCTATGTGGAGTGCGGCTCTGCGGGTGGAGGTCGGTGCAGGAGGCTCCATTATTCTCTATGTGGAGTGCGGCTCTGCGGGTGGAGGTCGGTGCTGGAGGCTCCATTATTCTCTATGTGGAGTGGGGCTCTGCGGGTGGAGGTCGGTGCTGGAGGCTCCATTATTCTCTATGTGGAGTGGGGCTCTGCGGGTGGAGGTCGGTGCTGGAGGCCCCATTATTCTCTATGTGGAGTGGGGCTCTGCGGGTGGAGGTCGGTGCTGGAGGCCCCATTATTCTCTATGTGGAGTGGGGCTCTGCGGGTGGAGGTCGGTGCTGGAGGCTCCATTCTCTATGTGGAGTGGGGCTCTGCGGGTGGAGGTCGGTGCTGGAGGCCCCATTATTCTCTATGTGGAGTGCGGCTCTGCGGGTGGAGGTCGGTGCTGGAGGCTCCATTATTCTCTATGTGGAGTGCGGCTCTGTGGGTGGAGGTCGGTGCTGGAGGCTCCATTATTCTCTATGTGGAGTGCGGCTCTGCGGGTGGAGGTCGGTGCTGGAGGCTCCATTATTGTCTATGTGGAGTGGGGCTCTGTAGGTGGAGGTCGGTGCTGGAGGCTCCATTATTCTCTATGTGGAGTGCGGCTCTGCGGGTGGAGGTCGGTGCTGGAGGCTCCATTATTCTCTATGTGGAGTGGGGCTCTGTAGGTGGAGGTCGGTGCTGGAGGCTCCATTATTCTCTATGTGGAGTGCGGCTCTGCGGGTGGAGGTCGGTGCTGGAGGCTCCATTATTCTCTATGTGGAGTGCGGCTCTGCGGGTGGAGGTCGGTGCTGGAGGCTCCATTATTCTTTATGCGGAGTGCGGCTCTGCGGGTGGAGGTCGGTGCTGGAGGCTCCATTATTCTCTATGTGGAGTGCGGCTCTGCGGGTGGAGGTCGGTGCTGGAGGCTCCATTATTCTCTATGTAGAGTGTGGCTCTGCGGGTGGAGGTCGGTGCTGGAGGCCCCATTATTCTCTATATGGAGTGCGGCTCTGCGGGTGGAGGTCGGTGCTGGAGGCCCCATTATTCTCTATATGGAGTGCGGCTCTGCGGGTGGAGGTCGGTGTTGGAGGCTCCATTATTCTCTATGTAGAGTGTGGCTCTGCGGGTGGAGGTCGGTGCTGGAGGCCCCATTATTCTCTATGTGGAGTGCGGCTCTGTGGGTGGAGGTCGGTGCTGGAGGCTCCATTATTCCCTATGTGGAGTGCGGCTCTGCGGGTGGAGGTCGGTGCTGGAGGCTCCATTATTCTCTATGTGGAGTGCGGCTCTGCGGGTGGAGGTCGGTGCTGGAGGCTCCATTATTCTCTATGTGGAGTGCGGCTCTGCGGGTGGAGGTCGGTGCTGGAGGCCCCATTATTCTCTATGTAGAGTGTGGCTCTGCGGGTGGAGGTCGGTGCTGGAGGCCCCATTATTCTCTATGTAGAGTGTGGCTCTGCGGGTGGAGGTCGGTGCTGGAGGCCCCATTATTCTCTATGTAGAGTGTGGCTCTACGATTCGTGACCCCCGTCACGTGACGAGGGGGGCCCACAGAATCTGAACTGCCCCGGGCCCTGGCTACCCTTAATCCACCCCTGGCTGGTCGCCTCTATGTGTCACACATAGCGAGATCGCTGACAAGGTCGCTGTTGCGTCACAAAATCGGTGACGTTTCAGCGATCTCGCTAACGATCTCGCTATGTGTGAAGTACCCTTCAGTCACTTGTATGACGTGTTGATAAGGGGAGGGGAGTTCCCAAAGAAAAGATTCAGTCCACAGCATGGATGTTAGTTGTCTTCCCCAGGTTCTGAACCCTCTCAAAATGGTTATTTCTGTTTTTTGGTTTGCCCATAATCTTAGGAACTCCCACCTTTGTTGACCTCACATATGGGCTGTTGCCGGGAGAACCTCCGATTTTGAAAAGTTATTAAAAGCTTCTTCTTGCCATATCTTTGGCTGGGAAGCTCACAGGGTGACAACAGGGGCATTATATTTTCCCCTGCGAATTTACTTTTCTTTTGAGACAGAACACGGCGTGTCTGCGTGTTACTGGGGGCAGAAACTGGTTTCCCAGGTTTCTGATGGCCGTACAGGCTGCAAAACGTTACTGTGTAGCCCTAATTATCCTGATCCTGGAAATCTACTTTTCCTGTTTCTTGGTTTGACGGGCGTTATTAAATTTGAGTTTGAGCATTTTAGGATTAGGACAAAGGACATTCTAGAGGGAAAAGAAACCCCACACTTAACTGGCCAGAGTAATAAAAGTGAACATCTGCTGAAAGTAGGGGGGAGTGGATGGAATTTCACAGAGGCAGACACGGGGCTGCAGTTGCGAGGGGGGATTGCTTGTGAAGCTTGGTCTTTCACAAACCAGTGGGGGAGGGCAACAGGCAACTCTGGATGTGTACCTAGGATATTAGGAAATAGCTCATATTTTCCTGACACCTCCCCCTTTTTAACTGCACTATGGAGGCAGGACCTGTCGGTGTTCCTCCATGCGCACTTCTGCGGGCCCGCCCCGCCGGGATAACCCATCTACATTGCCATGCTCGCTGCTCTTTTTGTGTTTAACGGTAAAGTCGTACTGCTGGAGGGCAAGGCTCCAGCATAGAAACCTTCCATTGGTATCAGATACAGTATGCAGTCAATTCAGGGGGTTGTGGTCTCACAATGCTGAAGGTGTGTCCATACAGGTAGGGCTGCAAACGTTGCAGAGCCCAAACCATGGCCAGGCACTCCTCTATGGTGGAATAGGCCACTTCCCTCGACAGGAGCTTCCGGTTCAGATACAACACGTGGTGATCTTGGTTCCCCGGGTCAACCTGGCTGAGCACAGCACTGAGGCAAACTCACTGGCGTCAGTCTGTACTAAGAACGACCGACTGCTGTCAACTGTTTTTAGCACAGGAGAACTGCTCAGGGCTGTTTTCAAAGCCCTAAAAGCCACCTCACAGCCTTCTGTCCAGTCAACTATTTGGGTTAGCTTTTTCCTGGTGAGGTCCTCAAGGGCTTTGCAAAGCTACTATAGTTTTGTAAAAAACGCCTATAGTACCCTGCATTGCTTGTGGTGAGGGTTTAGTCTTGCCCCTACTCCCTGGCAGCACCTCTGCTGCCCCCACCAGAGAAGAAGGGGTAGGTTGCAGAAGGATAGCAGAGATTGTAGCTCCCGGGCAGCAGTCCTTACACGACTGGTCCCAGCTGACTACTTCCTTGGACCGCTAGCCTATGACCGGGAGGCCTAAGAGTGGGACAGAGTCAATGGCCTGAACGCTTAGGGGTCTAGCTAGCGTTCTACCCCTCAGACCATGGGTCTGGAAAAGCGAGAATCCACCAGATTGACTCCAGCTCCACTGTCCACCAGCACCGGTATAGTCTTAGTTACCCCGCCAACCACCACTTCAGCAAGGATGGTGCACTGACACGAGAATATGGAGGAAATATACACACCCTGATCACCTCCCTCCACACAACCAGGGGACGCGGCTTATGAGATGGTGATGGTACTTTGGCATGAGCTGAGCAAACATTGATGAAATGAACAGTCTGCCCATAATATAAACATGCCCCCAAAACCACGGCAAACCGCAAGCATCCCCGTTTGAGATTAAACTCCTCCCACCTGCACAGGTTCGTCCATCTGCACAGATGTGTCCTCCTCCCTAGAAAGGACAACATAGGGCAGATTTGGAGTATGTCTCTCCCTGAGGCGACTATCCACCCAAATAGCAAGGGCTATGGCGTATTCCAACAACCCGGGAGTAGCGTACTGCACCAGAGTACCTTGCAGCCTAGGTGACAGACCCTGACAAACATGTCTCCTAAGGGCAGGGTCATTCTACTGCGTGTCAGTGGCTCACCTCTTAAATTCTGAGCTGTACTCCTCAGTCGGCCGGGCCACCTGCTTGATTTTACGGAGACGAAACTCAGCCAGAGAGACGCCATAAGGATCCCATACACCAGCACCAATGCCACAAAAAACTCGGCCACCGACCGCAAACATGGGGAATCTGTCGGCAGGGAGAAGGCCCAGGATTGGGGATCACCCTTGAGAAGGGAGATTATAATCCCGACTCGTTGTTCCTCACTCCCTGAGGAACGAGGGTGGAGCCTGAAGTATAATTTACGTGCTTCCTGAATAAACAAAAATTTATCTCTGCAACCAGAGAACCTGTCAGGGAGAGAGATCTTGGGTTCCGGTTGGGCCTGCAGCTGAGCCGAGGCCTAGAACCCCGACAACTTCTGAAGCTGCTGCACACCTGACACCGCATCTCTTTCACCTCATCAGAGAGCATCTGGATCAGTTGGGCAAAAGCCTGCTTTTGAGCCATGGGTTCACCAGACAAAATTATTGGTTGGTGATAACATCACGAAGTGACACGACCTAATGAGTGGTCGGTCAGCGTAATGTAAGGGTTAGCCAGGACTATGGTCGTGGCCAGAAACACTAAAGCATCAGTGTCCCGGCCTTCCCTCACATAAAATTGCAATCCACTGGTTGGGTGTGCCTGCGTCTCCAGGTTCAGGTCCCCCTGGGCACTTCCCAAGCGGTGATGGCCCCTCTCCGAGGCAACTCCCAGTAACTGAGACACAGTCCATGGTAACTTGAACACAATATATCCACAGTTGGCGCATCATAGATTACACATTCGTCTTTTCTTGCTTCCTCAGCTTTCCCTACTTTTCTGACACTTCTATACGGCACCGGACCATTTTAGACTGCTTCCCAGCTTCTTCCTGACCTAACCTCGCCATGATGACAATTCCTTCTGCCTGTTTCGCCCCAAACTTGAAGTCATCCACCAACTGGTTTGGTTGCCTCTGGAAAAGCTTCTGACCCATCTGTACCGCTCTCTGCGAAGCTACGGCATCCTTCTGTTCCTCACGCCATCCAACTCCCACCCTAAAAGCGTCCGCCCAGGCTATGAGTCGCCACATCTCTACTGCTTTGGTCCACTAAACTGATGTCCAATAGACGTGGATAAATTGGACTGTCGCTGCTTAACGTTGCGTGGCTGCCCAGCTGTCCTGGGCCTATAGCCCATGTGGACACTTCGGGCACCCTGGCCCCTTCTGGACTAACTTCCTTCTCATCTAACCTTAACTCCCGGCAGCCCCTCCTACTAAGAGCTCGATATACTAGAGTGCACCCCTCTAGTGCCAAAAGAGAGCACTACCTTTTCCCTATTCTGTAAATGGCAAACCTTTGAAATGCAGTAAAACATCACAACTATGTGCAAATAAAAGCAACAATAACAATACAACATAAAGACAAACAATGGTAATACCCAGAAAGGTGTAGCAGTACCATTCCATATGTGTGGTAATACATGTTAACATGTAGCAGTTCCATTTAGCAATGAGTAATAAATACAACGTTGGACATCTTACTTAACCCCTTTACAGTAACACTTGCAAAACGGGATAGTATTAGGGAGAGTAAGGCCCTACCGATAAGGAATGAGAGATGGTCACCACCTGAGCTCAAACCTGAGCCTGTCCCTGCACTCCCTTAACACCCAATGTGGGTCCTTCCTCCCACCACCGTCAGTTTACCTCATCCCTTGCTGTCACCTAACACTGCCCTGGCTAGTGCACTGGCTCTACAGAGAGTACACACAGGGGACAGTGACAAAGACGAAAGGGGATGAGGAAAATACACTGCTGCCAAGCTCCACACTGCAGATGACACAGAAGCCGAAAACCAAAGTCCAGAAACAGCAGACACCAGAAAGCTGCCACTGTTAGGTTGGTCTCAATAGAGAAATTATATCACCAACAGTTAGCTGATGCATCAGGTGACCTTTTAAAGTATAGTGGTAGTGATCATGAAGCACATCAGCTGACCCAGCAGCACTGCAGTTACACCAGATTGCCAGCGGAGGAAAAACTGATATTAATCCCTGGTGGACTGAAAGGAAAAAGGTTTTAACTGAGTGGAACCAGAAGTGCCACAAATCCAAAAATGGATCGTGACAGGGAGTTCCTAAGTTTATGTGCAAACCATGAAACAAGAACAACCATTTTGAGAGTGTTCAGCACCTGGGGAAGACTGCTATCATCCATGCTGTGGACTGAATCTTCTCTTTGGCAACTCCCCTCCCCTTATCGACACGTCATATCAGTGACTGAGCTATAGTAAGTTTCATATTTTAATCCCTTTTATTTCTAACTGTCAGTACATACTGTATTTTGTCTCCTTTTGTAATATCTTTTGTATTTTTTTAAACACTGCCTTTATGTTCTGGAGTAAACTTATAAATTTACTAGTTTTGTTCTCCTTGCTCTATGACTGAACCGACACGTACTCCGCCCCAAATCACGCTTCCTGTGAGTTGGTTCCTGACCCGATATAGGCTTTAGTATCAAACGAGGAACTGGTGGCAGTGTAGCCTCTTGGTGGTATTGGGAAACCTTAGCAGTGACGGATCAGAGGTTTATGTGAGTATTCCCGGCCTGTGACTGGTGACATACATATCGCCCTCGCTGCAGAGTGCCCGACAAGGCATCTTTACTGGTGACTACTTATCCTAGATGCAGTTCCCTGACTGACCTGAGGGTAAGTGGGGCACCAGAGGGCTGCAAGTTCCTAACCGGAACTGAAAATGGAAACAAATGTGGGGTTATACCCATGACAAATTGGTGGCAGAGCGTTGGGATTATAGAGCATTAGTGATCTGGTTTTAGCAATCATTCCTCTCACTAAAAACTTGCACAATTCTTGCAAGCAACCTGCGCAAAAAGATTTGAAGATCGAACTCAGTGTTTACTAGATCTGAGACAATACTGTATTTGTGGCACTTAACCCCTATCCCTCTTCATTTTTCTGTCCTATCTTTTATTTGGCAATTAACGGCTACGAGGGGAGAGCTCTGGTACGCCCAGCAGAAAAAGGACACTCTGGCTGGAATATGTACGTACAGAGGCATTGAACCTCCCCGATGGCAAAAACAAAGACCAAATAGTCGTGGAACTGGTGCGACCTGAAGCAGAGCCAGTCCTTCTCCAGAGCCCAGGTGACACAAAGCCATCCCAAACGCAGGTGGTGCTGCTGCGGAGGTTCCACCGGTGAATCCTGGCCCTACTCGCAACCAGGGCAAATTGCTCTACAACAATGCCCCGCAGACGATCATCAAGGACGTCTGAAGCTGATCCAGCAATACCAAGAGAGAGCCGAGCGAGAGGCCGAGAGAGCTGTGTGACAGGCCCAAGTCCAGCGAGAGGCCGAGCAGGAAGAGCGACAGGCCCAGGCCGAGCTGGAAGAGAAACAGTACCAGCTGGAGTTAGTCTATATCTCACTATATAGAGGTGATGTATACATGCTGGGCTGATGTAACTTACTATATAGAGGTTATGTACACGTGCTGTGCGGAGATATCTTACTATATAGAGGTGATGTAAGTGTAAGGGGAAAGACCGGACCGCAGGTACCTGTACTAAACCGGGTCCGGAACTATCGAGGCTGCCTCCCATGTTGTCCGGGGGAAGGCAAAAAGGCACGGACATGTGCCCTGTCCCGGAAGCCGGGGGTACGGTTAAAAGTGAAAGCACGCGTAGTGTCTGCCAGTTTCCTGCCAGCAGTGACAGAGGCAAGGCGCATGTGCAGCGTGCTCCGCTGTGTGTGCAGTCTGGCCGTAACGAAACATGGCCGAACCGACGCCAGGACACTGATGGACCCCACCGCAGTAACAGGGACAAAGCCGAGAGTCCTGTACAGCTGAGCGCCGCACATAAGCCTGGGAGCCAGGGCAGGGTGTAGAACTGTACGCCGCTGCTCTCGTTGCCAGACATTGCCACGCTGCTCGACCGGGACCCTGACAGTACTTCAGCCTTGTTTGCTTTGGCTGCATCTGATTATGGACTAGGGGCTCACTGGAAGGTACCGGAGACCGACCACTGCCGCTAGAAGACAGACTACCGTTGCCTGCAGGACCTCATTGGACTAGCACCGTGCCGGCCGTTGTTGGCACTGCTGACTTCCAAGCATCATCTGCAGCCTGAGGAACATCTGACCCGGATAAGTGTTTGAAAGGATTGCCATTACTCCATTCATTGTTCATTAACTCTGCATATCCGTTACAATTTAACCGTTTATTTCCTCATTTAACTGTTTGCCTCCCTGCATGGAGTATCCCATTGTTAAATTAAATTGTTAACCTTTGTCCTGCCTCTCGTGCATCACTGCATCCCGCAACCTGCTCACACTTGGCATAGTTGTCAGGATGCAGTCTACAAGCGCAGAGACAGCAGATCAAGGGGCCATGGGTGCCCCAATGGCCAACTTGCCATTGGGGTCCATGCTCAGCAACCTCCCAAAATTCACAGGGAGCAATTCACTGCTATGGGACTGGACCAAACTAGTCAAGGGAATGCTGAGAATGCATTCCATGACACCCGCTATGCATGCAGAGATTGCGGTGATGGCTCTGGATGGGGAAGCCAGATGTTCTGTGATGTTTAAAAAAGAAAGGAAAATAGTCTCCAGTGGTGAAATGATCCACTTGTGAAGTGTACGCCATGATTAAGGCTTGTTGCTGAAACGCATTGGTTTCACACACTGACCTTTTTGTTTTTCTGTTGGTTGCATGCCTTTAACTGGTTCCAATAGAAATTAGTTTTTTATTTTACTTCGCAAGTGGATCATTTCGCTGCTGGAGACTATTTTCCTTTCTTTGCTATTTGATTATGCCCGAGACCGAGGCGGCTCCGTGTGGAGGATTTCCACTTACAAGGTGCACAATATACCGGTGAGCTGATTTTCCAATTTCCTCTTCCCTTTCTTTACATGTGGATTATTCTGTGATGTTTCGGCCCCCCCACGAGCGAAACGCCATTACCAAGGTTCTGCAAATTCTAGAGGAGATGCATGGGGACTCCACGGATATTGGGGAATTATGCATACGCCTGTTCAGCCGAGTACAGAGCGAGGGGGAGTCCATGACCCAATATATGAATGCCTTGCAAGAGATTCACGCAGCGATCACCAAGCAGGATGATGTGGGTGTAGGGACATCTGACGTGATACTAAGAGACCAACTGATAGCCGGTCTTAGAAGCCCATTGCTTAAGCAGGCTCTACGAAAGCGCTTGCACATTAATCTCCACATGACTTTTCTAGAAATTGGGGCAGAAGCGCGCGCGGGCAAGAGCAGGGGATGGCAGCCTCAGCAGGGAAGGTCCTGAGTGGGGAGGTACCCTACCCGCTTTGCCTGAAGCTGAACCAGGATGGGTCAGAGAAAATTGAAAGGAGATACAGGGAATGTGGGAAGAGTGGTCTGACTTCAGAAGAATCCCTCCGGTTGCCCCAGATCCGTCCAGAGACAGGACTAGCCCTGAGTCCCGCTTGCCTTCTGCACCACATCAAGATACGAGACAGCCCAAGACAAAAAGACAGGCAATCTGCTTCAGATGTGGAGACATTGGACACTATGCCCGAGGGTGCGTGAAGCGTGGAAGGCCACTCACGTTAAACTAGTGGGCTCCATGGCTGGGGGCAACGCCTGGAGCCTGAACAGCCAAGGAGAGAAGGTAGTCCCAAAAGTTTAGTTTCTCTGAGCCCTCTCATATGGGCCGATATAGACGGCCGAGCCATACGCTGCTTTGGTGACAACGGTTCCCAGGTCACGACCGTGCCTGAAGGATACTTCAGACGTCATTTCTCTGGGGCGACACGACCCGAATGGGGCCCAGTAATTAAGCTGAAGGCGACCAACCAATTACCCATCCCGATCGCAGGGGTGGTCTGGCTGAAAGTTACCGTAGGTGGCAAAGATGTAGGCTGAAAAGGAATAGTGTTGCTCGTTGATGACCTCGAGACTTGTAGGACTTCCTGCTCTCCTTCTTGACTGCTCAGGCTCCGGGCGGTGTCCCTCCCAGCCACAGAGTCTCCTAGTTTAACGGCCGGCGCTGAAGAGATCTTCCCCGCCGGGCACATCCCCTAGCAAAATGTCCAATTTCCCCACTGTTACGTGTTACAGAACCACTCAGCACCCAGAATATGTTGTGCAGTTATATGTATGTATAATAGGTTCTATGTGAGATGCATGTCCCTAATGCATCAGTTCACAGGCTGCACCCTGGGCAGAGGGGACACGATATTCTCCTTTTGTCCGCCCTCCTCCCACCTTTGTAATTTCCACAGTAAACAACGGCAGGCTCCGGCCACCTGCGGCTTTTGTAATGTATGTCTGGCCTGCCACTTTTCTATTGGCCGGTCCTCTGTATCTGTGTGATATATTCTGTGTCCTGTGAGTAAAGTGTTGTCAGACTGGAAATACATGGAGAAGCAGTGATCTTTTATATGCGCCCATGTAACCAAGGAATTCCAGCCAGCGTCATTCATTCAGACTCCAGCCAACGCAGAGCGGACCTCCGAAAACACGGGGTGGTACTGAAAGAGGTACTCCAGCCTGGTAGACCCCGTTACACCCACAATTATAGCAAGTTGGTTGTTCTTCCATGCGGGCATTTTCATCTCCCGACGAGGTTCAGGACCAGCTCTGAGGAGTTCGATAGGGCCATAGATTTCTTCCTCGAGTCAGAACATTCCTCTCACATATCCTGAATCTCTTTCCGCAGCTCTCTCACTCAACTTGGTTCGATGTTCAGTGGCATAGATACCTCCCCGCTCCGGACCTTCCCCATCGGGAATGTCACCCCCTGCTCTTGCTCAAGTGCGCGCGCTTCGCCTCCAACATCTAAATAAGTCATGCACGGATTTACCGCAAGCACTCGCACAAGGCCTGTTTCAGCAATGCATCTCTAAGGCCTGTCACTAACTGGTCTCGCAGCACTATATCAGGAGGGCCCACACCTACGCCGTCTCGCTTAGCAATTGCAGCGTGGATCTCCTGTAGCACGTTCATATAGTGGGTCACAGTCTCCCCCTCCCTTTGAACACGGCCTAACAATCGCATACGCAGCTCTCCGACGTCTTTGGAGTCTCTGTGCATTTCCTCCAGAATCTGTAGAACCTTATCAAAAGTGTCTCGTTCCTGGGGAAAGGCCCGGAGCATCACAGAACTCCTTGCCTCCCCGTCCAGGGCCATCAGGGCTACTTCTGCCTCCCTAGCGGGCGGGGGTCATGGTGTGTATCCTGAAGGTACCCCTGACCCGCTCTGTCCAGTTCTATAGCAGGGTGTTCCCTGTAAATTTGGGGAGGTTGTTCAACATCACCCCTAGGGATATGCTGGTCCTAGGGGCACCTCCAACCGCTTTGTCTGTCCATTCTGCGTTGGTGGACTGCATCCTGCTGACTATGCCAAGTGTGAGCAGGGTGTGGGATGCAGTGACGGACAGGAGACAGAGCAAGGGTTAACGTATTTTACTTTAACAGATATGTACTCTACGCAGGGAAATAAGGGGTTAACCAGGGATATTGCAGGTAATAAGTAGTAAAGGGTATGCAGTTTAGGCAAAATGCAGGGAGGGGAATGACGGTAGCAGTTCTTAAGATATCACTTATCCGATCCGACGACTTCCAGACTGTAGAGTCCACGTAACAAACGGCACCAACAACGGTCAGCGCAGGGTTAATCCGGTGTAGTCCTGAAGACAACGACAAGCTGGGTCCTTCCGGCAGCGGTGAATCTCTGGTGACTCCTGCGGGATCCTCAGTCAAGTGGGTGCTGTGGAAGGTAAGGCACAGGCCTCAGCAATGTCGGAACCCAACGTGGCCTGACAAACATGCACCAGAGGGGTCAGCATTGAGTTCACGGTCACACACCCGATGCTTCTTAGGCGGCACGGACACGGTACTCACAAGACCGGAGCGTTTAGCACTTTGCTTTGTGCGGCCAATGGGCACACAGTCTTTCAAAGTTGACAGTCTCTGCGGGTGGCAGCGGGGATGCTGGAGCGCGGGCCTACACTGCAATGGTGCTCGAGGGACGGAGCACTCACCTCCCCCTGCTGCACGCTGTCAGTTCCCACGTGCACTTCTGCTTTTTTACCTCAGACACACCTGCTGCCAAGTGCAAAGGTTGGTCCGGTTCGTTAAGCTTTCCCCCGGACAACAGAGGAGACAGCCCCGACAGGTCCGGACCCGGCGCAAGAAAGGTACCTCCAGTCCGGTCCTTCTGCTTACAGCTACTCCACCTGTGATACGCATGCAAGAGAGAAGGTAACGATATGGATAGGGAGAAAAACAAGAGCAGTCTTGTGTTCTTTCAGCCAAGTCCGAAGTACCCTGAGCTGAGATCCTGAAGAGTGACACCAACCAGAATTCTGTTTTATCCCCGAGGCAGGTGATCTATTTTTAGATTTACCCAGTGCCCTTCAGCCTTTCCCTATCTAACTTCGAAGTCAACAAACTGGTTATAGAACACAATACACAATTAGCATATCAGCACACAATAAACAGAGGTAAACATACATTATGTACAAGTTACTATTACAGACTTGAGGGGGTTTTACACATAGCGATATCGCTAGCAATATTGCTATAACGTCACCGATTTTGTGACGTTATAGCGATATCGCTAGTGATATCGCTATGTGTGATACTTACCTCCGACCGGCTCCCCCGCTGTCCATTGCTGATCGCGCAAGATCGGCCGGCTCCATTTCTCGTCGGGCGCTTCCTGCTGGGCTTCCTGTGGCGCCGACGAGCGACGTGTGGACGTGGGCGGGAGGACGTCTTCATCGCCGCGTCTGAAAGGTAAGTATCGTCTGCTGTATCGCTGCGGCATCGCTGTGAGATCTGCCTGTGTGGCAGCTCACTAGCGATCATTTAGCGATGCACCAGCGATCCTGATCGCGTCATATCGCTGGTCGGGATCGCTGGTGCATCACTAAATGTAAATGGGCCTTTACACAGTATGTTAAATGGTATGCAAGTCTGTCTTCTTGACCCACCAGACATAAACACTTAAATCTACAAGCCAATATACAGATAAAAAGTCAATTCTTCTTGGATTGCAAAAGCATGGTTGTCTGGGAAATTAAGATACAATCTGGTTTCATCACACATCACCTCTATAGAGTAAGATAGCTCCGCCCAAAATGTATACCTCATCTCTATATATTAAGATAGCTCCACCCAACATGTATACATCACCTCTATATAATAAAATAGCTCCGCCCAGCATGTACACATCACCTCTATATAATAAAAGAGCTCCATCTAACATGTATATATCACCTTTATAGTAAGATAGCTATGTCCAGCACGTATACATCACCTCTATATGATAAGATAGCTCCTCCCAGCATTTATACATCACCTATATATAGTAAAGTTAGGTTCACATTTGTGGTTGAGTCCGCAGCGTATTGTCCGCAACCATGGACGCATGCAAAAACGTATGTAAGGCTAGTTTCACACTTGCTTTTTTTTGCAGCGCGTTTTTCCCGCAAAAAAACGCATTGAAAAAACGCATACATAAGCATACAACTGCTGCGTTTTTTTCAAGCATTTTTATGAGCATGCATGAAAAAAACGCAGCGTTTTTATGCGTTTGTATGCGTTTTTAGTGCGTTTTTACCGCGTTTGCGTTTTTTTCCAACATTTTTAGGTGGCCCCTCACACTACCCAAACCATGACTTTACTAACCCTAACCCTGACCCTAACCCTGACCCTAACCCTTAACCAAATCATACTTAACCCTAACCCAAACCCTAACTAACCCTAACCCTGACCCTAACCCTTAACCAAATCATACTTAACCCTAACCCAAACCCTAAACCCTAACTAACCCTAACCCTGACCCTAACCCTTAACAAAACCATACTTAACCCTGACCCTAACCCTAATCCTGACCCTAACCCTGACCCTAACCCTAACCCTGACCCTAACCCTTAACAAAACCATACTTAACCCTAATCCTGACCCTAACCCTGACCCTAATCCTTAACAAAACCATACTTAACCCTAACCCTGACCCTAACCCTGACCCTAACCCTTAACAAAACCATACTTAACCCTAATCCTGACCCTAACCCTGACCCTAACCCTTAACAAAACCATACTTAACCCTAACCCTGACCCCAACCCTAACCCTGACCCTAACCCTTAACCAAACCATACTTAACCCTAATCCTGACCCTAACCCTGACCCTAACCCTTAACCAAACCATACTTAACCCTGACCCAAACCCCAACCCTGACCCTAACCCTAACCCTAAACCCCCTTAACTAACCCTAACTCTAACCCAAACCCCTAAATTCCATGGTTAAAAAAAAAAAAACGCATATGCAAAAAAACGCATACATGAGCATGCCAGTGCGCACATATGCGCATCCATAGGCTATAATGGCCATTTTTAGCGCAAAACGTGCGCATATGTGCGCATGCGCTTTTTTGCAGGGCCAAAAAATGCAACATGCTGCGTCTGGAAAATACAAACGCACACCCCAAAAAAACGCAGAGCATGAAAATCGCATACATGCGCTTACAAGCGCGCAGGTATGCGCACCCATGTTAAATATAGGGGAAAAAACGCATGCGCACATATGCGTTTTTTTCCAGCGCTAAAAAACGCAAATGTGAAACCAGCCTAAACACATAGAAACGCAGCGTTTTTTAGCTGCATCATCTTACGCAAGATGTCAAAAAAAACGTGTTTTTATGCGTTTGCATGCGTTTGTGTTTTTTATGCGCATGCTTCCCATTGGGAAAAATTTGTCCAATGGTCGTGTCTCATGGGATTTCGTTATATAGACCCCTGTAGAGCTGAAATCCGCAGATTTTGATCCTGTATCCTGCGTCACAATAGAAACTCTCCTTGTGAATATCCATTTTAAACTGGATTTGGATATCAAATTGTTTCTTGCCTTTGCTTGTGAGCAAGAAAGGAAAAGAGAAAGATGGAGAAGACGGTGTCGGCACTTTAGCAACACCCCATTCTTGAAGTCTGGGAGAGCCTTGGAGCCTACCACTCCTTATTCAGTGAGCCCTGTGAAAACCCGGATAAATATTTTGATTACACGAGGATGTCTGAAGAGAGTTTCAGGGATTTGCTGGGTCGTGTACAAGGAGACATCAGCAGGCAGGACACCCAGCTCCGTAGAGCTATTCCAGCTGAGGAACGTCTGTTGGTGACACTAAGGTACATAATATTTAAAAATAAACGCCTGTCATAATTATTGTTCTGCAATGTCCTTATTTTTTCTTTATTTTTTTTGCAAAACCGCTGTCGTTAATATTATTATTCCTAATATTTTTTTCTTTCTCTGTTTGGCAGATTCCTGGCTACCGGAGAGAGCCTATCATCGCTCCATTTCCAGTTCTGGATTGGCCTTTCCACCCTTTCTGGGATTGTTGCAGACACTTGCCGGGCTTTGTGGGACGTTCTTCATCATGAATTTATCCCCCTACCCACCACGGAAATATGGCAGGGAACTGCGGAAAAATTCTGGGAAATGTGTAATTTCCTCAACTACTTGGGCGCAGTGGATGGGAAACATTAGGATTGCAAAACTGGCTCGAAGTGGATCCGAGTACTTTAACTGTAAAAAATACTTTTCTATAGTGCTGATGGCCATTGCAGCTGCAGACTGTAGATTTATTGCTGTGGACATTGGTTCATTTGGCCGTGGAAATGACTCCCAGACCTTTAAAAACTCTGACATGGGCCAACAGTTGTATAGTAATACTTTTAATTTCCCCCTCCCATGACCTCTTCCCAACACTCAAGGACCGCCAATGCCATTTGTTGTGGTTGGTGATGAGGCTTTTCAGATGTGTGGAAACCTACTGAAGTCATACTCTAGTTGGGACTTGAACCACACAAACAGGATTTTTAATTACAGACTGACCAGGGCACGAAGAACTGTTGAGTGTGCCTTTGGTATTCTTGTCTCGAAATGGTGCATTTTAGGGACAGCAATTAATCTCAAAATTCAAACAGTGCATGAGGTCGTCAAGGCATGTGTGGTTCTCCACAACTACATAATGGCTAAAGAGCGACCAACCTTCGAACTTGATGAACCCGTTGCTAACCCATTGCCAGATTACCATCATCACCCTCAGGACAACAAGGGAAGTTGACCAAATGAGGGATACATTGTTTCTGAGACTGGACGTGTGACAAGATGCAACGGTTTAATGTTGAAATTTTATGTAATGTTATGGTCTTTTAATTTTAACATGTATTTTAAATGTTTTATGTTAAATAAAAAAATTTAGTACAACACCTGTTTACCTTGTTTATGTCCCCAATGCTTTACACTTCACCTGTTCTATGTGTCAGTGCTATGGTTGGTTCTCATGAGCTCCATCGTCTCTTCAGTCTGCATTATCTATGGTCCAATAGATTAATGCACACTGAAGAGATGATGGAGGAAATCCACCTCATATCTTCACTCACCTGTCCGTGTGTCAGAACTACTGCACTCAGGATGCAAAAAACACAGCATCCTGAGTGCAATAGTACTGACACCTGGGCAGGTGAGTATTGCAGACCCCTGACCCGTTGTGTTGTTTACATTTTTTTTTTTGGGTGGGGGAGGATTATCAGTCCTCCTAGTTGTTTTGCCACCTCATAGCTCCATGACAGACACAAGAAAGAAAAAGAAAAAAAAGATTGTGTTTAATGGAGCTATGAGGTGGAAAAAAACAGAGTGTGTGTGTATACGGTGATTTGTGTGTTGACGGCGCACGATGTATGTTGCCGGCGACGAAAGAGACAAAGAGCAAGCAGTGATATGGGTCAAACAACACAATTTTATTTACAAACAAAATAAAATTATGTTTTACAAAATGAGGGGGAAATGTTTCAGACCAGGGGGGTGTGGAGACGGGAGGAGTGGCTCGGGGTGGACACTGAAGGGGTTCCAGGGGAAGGGGCTAATAGATGTGTGGGGTCCGGGAGATCAAGGATCGAGGTTGACACATTAGAAGTGGAAACATGGGACGGGAGAGACACATTAGAAGGGAGGGACAAATTGGACATAACAGACACATTGGGAGGTGGGGGTGGTGGAGGGAGCACAACTGTCCTTTCCTGCCTGTTTCCCTTTTCCTCTTTTTCTGTCTTCCATGTGGTTGATGGATGCTTCTTCTCCTTGGATGGGTGGGCGTGGTGGGTTCAGAAGGCGTGGTGGTGGTGGACGAGCGTGCAGGACCCAGAATCTGCGTGCTGGTGGTCGGCCGTGAAGGAGCAGGAACCTGCGTGCTGGTGGCGGTGGACGGCTGGGCAGGAGCAGGACTCTGCGTGATGGTGGCGGTGGTCATCCGTGCAGGAGCAGGACTCGGCGTGGTGGTGGATTGGCTATCAACTGCACTCGGCATGGTGGTAGCGCTGTAGTGGAGTGCGGCAGGACTGGGCATCGTGGTGGCCAGACAGGGGTATGCAGCAGAACTCGGTAGAGATGTAAACCGGGAAACTGGTGGCACAGTTGGAAAGCTTACATGTGCCTGCGGGTATAACCGAGTCTGTTGCATAGCCTATGCAGCATTGCAGACCTGCATCACATTCAGCTTAAGTTCAGGTGTAAGGTTTTCCGCCATTCCCCGTTCAATGGCCGTAAAAAAATGATGTGCTGGCCTCTGGATGTCGGCTTCCAGACGGTCAAGGCATTGGTGGACAGACTGGAAAAGTGTGTCAATATGGTTCAAACCACTATCCAGTCTGTCTACCATCGACTTCATGCCATCCTGGAAAACCGAGCTCAAGTGTAGAAACTCGGGCATGAGTGTCCTGTCCGAGGCCTTCTGCCGCTGTCGGGAAGACCCAACTTAAAAAGAGGCGGAGGAGGCCTGGGACAGGGGAAGACCTGACTGACCAGCTGCCTGTTCTCCAGCCTGTGACGCCGGCCTACTTGCTGCTTCGCTGGTGGATGACTGGGACTGCTCTGAGGCTGTTCACTGAAGGACCACTCCAGAGGACGAACCAGTTTCCAGGGAGCTGCTCCAGGTTCTGTGAAAAGAAAAGAAAAACATTACTACCACAAATAAACTATTGTACAACTCCAGTGGAATAGAAAAATTCAAATTAGGGAACACAACACAATGGAATACAACACAAAAATACGTTCTCTAAGCAAGGACAGACCTGAGGAAAGCCAGCATCCGGTGGTATTTATATTTACGGATCCTTGCTGCACCACCACCACTGCGAACCTGGTTCTCCTGTCTGAGGTCCTTGATCCTTCATTGAACGCCAACGGGTTCTGATTTTGTTCACTGTGAAAGGGGAAAAAAGGGTTAAACAATGCACTTTAGTACCATGGTATGTTTGATTTACTGATAGATGGTTGTATTCTCATTTTTGAATACTAGATATTTTCTATGATTCTATAATCTGTTTGCATATAATATATTCTTTGTTTGTAAAATGCTCAATAAAATAGATTGAACATAAACAATGCACTTTAGGCTGGGATCACAACGGTTGTGTGATCCCAGGCTTTACAGGTTCACTGCCGCGTCAGACAACATTGCAATATTTACAAAAGTCCTTTCTGGCTCGTGGCGTAGCATTGTCCCAGTCATCCATCAGCTCTTGGGCCACCTCATTCCACTGCCGCCGAAGCACCACCATGTCCGAGTGGTCTCGCTCCTGGCTGTCCCACAAGGCGACTCTTGAGCAAGTAAGATCAGGAGGTCATTGTCGATGTAGTCCTCCTCCCGTTGTGGAACCTAGAAATGAAATAAAAACAATGTTGGAAAGATAAACAAGGAAAAACCACCCCACCCCCCAAAAAAAGGGCAGAAAAAATATTAACACTCAAAGGAAAAAAAAAAAAAAGTACACTCCGTCTTGCCACCGGTACTTGTGCCTCCATCTACTCCTGCTGCTCCTGTTTCTGCTCCTGTGCACTTGATGAAGTGTTCTGTAAATGAAAAAACATGATTTTGGCACATATGTACAGTGATACTTACTAATCAGTTGCAAAGGTACTCACTTAAGAATCCTGTCCTGTGTGCTCAGGGTTAGAGGCCATGGTGAAGAATGCTGCAAGAAAGAGGCAGAAATAATTAGACTGCAGGAAGTAAAAAAGACACACAGACATTAGGTTGTATATTCACATTTGGCTTGAATTCAGTGTCTTCACAGATGTCTTCTCTTGTCTTGCAGTCTCCAGTGGCTTGAGAGTAATGGACAATGAGTACCCACACCCTATTTTATCTATCTTTGTGTGGGGGGTGGCTAATCAGTGTCTAGACAGGTTTACTCTGGAAAAAACACATGCGTACGGAAATGCTAGTGAACGTGTGTGCTTGCGTACACATGCGTTCTCATAGACTAATGCATTGTTCCCACGCATTCCTTCTGCAAGTGTCCGCATGCGTATGGCTGCAGCAAATTGCCGCCTCCAAAATTGCACATGTTGCGTTAGCCGCTCCCCACCGCAAAACCCAAAACGACGCATGCGTAGTCAAACATGGCCGAAAGCATACGAACGCATCTACCTGCTTCCACAACGTTAAAGAAAGGAAAACACGACACATGCGGATGTATGAGGCACAAACGCTGTGGACACAATCGCAAATGTGAATCCAGCCTAAGACAGCTTAGCCCAGCACGTTTACATCACCTCTATATAAAAAGATAGCTCCGATCAGCATGTGTAAGTAGGTTGTGGGATGCAGTGACGCGAGGAAAGCAGAGCAAGGATTAACAATTTAATTAACAATAAAGGTACTCCTCATAGGGAGATAAACAGTTAAATTGTAGCTGAATAGATAAAAAAAAATGTCAAAGTAGCAACAGATCACTTACTAAACTTATTATGTCCGTGGTTTCCTGAGCCGCAGATGATCTGCTGAGAGTTGTAGTTTCAGCAACGGAGGGTGAAATGTCCTCAGATAAGACTCCACAGCTCACAGTCAAAATTCTGGTGGCAACGGGTGGTCTCCGGTTTTATCTGTTGAGTCCCTAGTCCATAAACTCATGCAGCCAACTTCAAGGGTGCTGCAAAAAGCACGGTATTAAGTGAGGTCTCTGGCATACTGGTCAGCGAGGGGAACCACAGCGCTGGATCCTGTACACGGCCCACGCTTCCATGCACAAGCGCGGCCCCAAACAGCTGAGCTCACTGCCCTGTCTCTGCTCGCAATCCTGGCGAAGTGCTGGTGGGATGTAGGCTGCAGTCCATCGTGGCACTTATGCCAGGAGTCTGGAGCACACTACGCTCGCACCTGTTCTGCCTCTGACGGTGGGAAACTCACCGCCGCTGCGCGTGCTTTTTTCTTAACCACACCCCCTCTTCCCGGGTCATGGGGTCCCTCTGATCCCCTAATCCTTCCCCCGGGCAACATGGGACGCAGCCTCAACAGTTCCGTACCTGGCTCAGAACAGGTTCCCGCTGCCTGGTCTTCCTTTTTACACTCCCCCTCTCCTTTAGCTTGCCATTCCACAGGCGAGCGTTCCTTCAGTAGACATTGACACGCCTCCTTTTCTTGAATAATCTGCTGCCAAATAAACTGGTTTTGTTCATAATGAGTGGGAGGTATTTCAGTTGTCATATGCTCGGTTCGGTGTAATTCAGGTTGAGTGGTAGAGTCTGGTTGGGTGGTAGAGGACGAGAGTACGTCCGGGTTTGATGGAGCATGTCATGAAATGGTGGTGTGTAGTTTCTCCCAGTTCATCAGGGATTTATTATATCCCACTTTCCAGTTCCTTGTTTGGAACTTGCAGCTCTCTGGTGCCCCCCTTATCCTCAGGTCAGTCAGGGAACTACAACTAGGATAACCAGCCACCAGAAAGGCTGCCTTGCTGTGCACTGGCTATTGGGCACTCTGCAGGGAGGGCGGTATGTATATTCCCAGTCAGGCAGGAAATAGACATTTAAAACCTCCAATCCGTCACTGCCAGAATCTCCCAAATACCCCAGAAAACACTTTTCTGCCACCATCTCCTAGGTCTACAATAAAATCAAGATCGGATCAGGAGCCAACCCACACAGTAGCGTAGTTTTAGCATGGAAGTCGTGGAAATATGTTTATAGAGCAAAGAAAATTAAACTAGAAAATTTTATAGGTTTACTCCAGAAAATATATGCCTTCACTTGGTTGACCTCACTGGGTGGGTAGAGCTAGAGAGTGTACTCCTCTTTTGAAACTCAAGCTCAATTTTTTCGTTTTTTTCCCGAAAATATAGGCAGTGTTTACAAAAATATAAAAGATGTTACAAACGAGACAAGGTACAGTACATACAGGCAATTACAATATAAAATGGATTAAAAGATGAACTTAAACTTATCAGTCAATGGCACACCATGTGGAGGAGGGGGGAGGGGAACATTCCCAGAGCGACAGGTTAAAATGCACAGCTTTCCATAGCTGTTCCCCGGGTAAAAGACCCCTTCCTAAAAGCCAACCTTTTATTGGCTGACCTCACTGGGTGTGCAGAGCTAGGGAGTGTACTCCCCTTTTGAAAAGTATTACAAAACTTATAAGTTCCATAACTCTGGCTGGAAACCTCGTAGAGTTACGGCAGGACTATCATTTTTCTTATTACGAAATTAGCTTTCATTTGATACCAAACATTGCATAACTAAGAGTTATAGTGAAGCATATACTCATTTCTCAGCTTCTGGTGAGCATGGAAGCCCACAAGCACTGTGGTGAATAGCTTAAAGGATGTAGATTTCATATATATATGGTAAGTTTCCAGTCTCTAAGTCCACTCTGCGTTATTATATTCAAGTTTGAAGGAACAAAAGGAACTTCCAAAACCATGTGCTCTTAAACAAAGGCTGGTTCAGCTGATCACACCACATTCCAGAGGGAGGGGGAAAAAGTGGTATAAAATTTACAGGCAGACTGAAAGGGCATGCAGCTGTGAAGGAGGGATGTTGGTGAGCTCAGTGTACTTTACAAACCAATAGGGGGAAGGGGCACATGTCATTCAGACACCAAGGAGCTGCAGCCGAAGCTCTGTAGGTGTACTTGTAACAATAAGAATTACGTCATATTTCCTGACACCTCCCCTTTTGGACTGCACTATGGAGGCAGGACCTCTGGGTACTCCTCCATGCGCACCTCGGCAGGCTCGCCCTGACGGGAAAATCCATCTGCATTGCCATGCTCACTGCCCTTCTTGTGTTTAACTGTAAAGTCGTATTCCTGTGCTGGACGGCAAGGCTCCAGCGTAGGAACCTTCCGTTGGTACCAGACATGGTGTGCAGCCAGCTCATGGGGTTGTGGTCGGACAGGTCGGTGAAGGTGCAGCTGTACAGGTAGGGCTGCAAATGTTGCAGGGCCCAAACCATAGCCAGGCACTCTTTCTCTATGGTGGAATAGGCCACTTCCCTCAGCAGATGCTTCCGGCTCAGGTACAACATGGGGTGCTCTTGGTTCCCTGAGTTGACCTAACTAAGCACAGCACCGAGGCCAAACTTGCTGGCTTCGGTCTGTACCAAGAACGGTCAAATGCTGTCGACTGCCCTTCGCACCAGAGAGCTGCTCAGGGCTGTTTTCAAAGCCCTAAAAAGCCACCTCATAGGCGTCTGTCCAGTCGACTCTTTGGCTTAGCTTCTTCCTGGTGAGGTCCGACAACAGCTTCGCAAGACTGCTATAGTTTTGTGTAAAGCGCCTATAGTACCCTGCAGTACCCAGGAAGGACATCACCTGATTTTTGGTTCTGGGGGTGGACCAGGACGCGCTAGTGTTCACTTTCCCAGGCTCTGGCCTCAAAGAACCCCCACCTATCCAGTGCTCCAGGGAGTGGACCTCTCGCATGCCCATCTGGCACTTTCCCGGCTTGATGGTCAGGCCTGCTTGGTGGATGCTCCTGAGCACCTCCTGGAGATGCTGAAGGTGTTCCTCCCAGCTGGAATTGAAGATGGCAATATCATCCAGGTACGCCACCGCGCACCTCTCCAGTCCCTGAAGCAGGTGGTTCCCCAACCACTGGAATGTGGCAGCGGCATTCTTCATTCAAAAAGGCATGACTATGGACTCGTATAGTCCAAAGGGGGTGACAAAGGCGGACTTCTCCTGCGCCTCGGGACACAGGGGAATCTGCCAATATCCCCGACTCAAATCCATGATGGATAGTGCACGCCAGCTAACAGTTCAAGCAGCTCCTCAATGCATGGCTTTGGGTGCGCATCAGAGGCTCTGATGGCGTTGAGCCCCCTATAGTCTACGCAGAACCGGGTGGCCCGATCCTTTGGCGCCAGGACTACAGGTGAGGCCCATGCATTCTTTGACCGTTGAATCACCCCCAGCTGCAACATCTCATCAATCACCTAGTTCATGACATGCAGCACCTCGTCAGAGATTCGATAGGGTATCAGCAGTAGTGTGCATGATTTCCAGTGTCCACTTCAATCCTTCCGGGTTGGTTGGTAAACACAGCCCGGAAGGGTTCCAGTGTGGCTCGCAGCTGCGACCGCTGGGTTGCGGATAGCAAGGCACTTTCCTCCACGTCCTCTATGGAACCACTGGCCTTAGCTTGGGCCAGCACGTCCAGGAGGGGGTATTTCTCCCCATCCTCTGGCAGGTTGCAGTAGTTGGTCACATCTGTTCCCATCTTGGGCCAATAGAAGTGTTGAGACGGCTGGGTCTTAGTTTTGCTGATCCCTAAGTGTCCAGCGAGAGGAATCTCATGGGCAATCCACAACAACTCACCCCTGAATTGGTACGGGACGAGCAGCTGTCTTTCCCTCAACCACTCCTTTTGAGATTTACCGGAAATTGTCTCCCGATACAACCCTCCTCGTTCGCAGAACACCCTCTCCTTATCTGACTTGGAGGTGGGCTCCTGGGCAAGGCCTCTCAACTCAAGGCTCACATCTGACTGCAGAGCATCCTGGAACTCCTGGCTGGAGGCAGCCAGCAGTGACGTCAAGGTTCCTTCCTCACAGGAACCCTCTCGGACCTACTCTGGGTCCTCTGTTTCAGTCTACCCTCTGACTGAGGAGGGTCCAGAAGGCAGGGCGTTACCCACAATATGGGCACCCTGATGGCGGGTGACAGCGGCTATGTAGGCTGTCTCCCCAGAGTTTTCCACAGACCCATCAGCCGGCGCTGCTATGGGTTCTACCTCCCCATCCACCCCCAATACCTCAGGAGCAGTGCTAATCATGGGGCAGTTACCTTCCTCATGGTTACTGGTCAGTTGCACGGCATTACCTTCCTCATGGTTTCTGAGCATCTCCCCATCTCCCTTAGCAATGTCTCTTGCTCCTGTTAGGGGTTCCATAACTGCCTCACCCCGCAGGGTGATGTGGTTGGGCACTTCTGCACCTGTAGACACATCATTAGTGATGGGCGAGCACTAAAATGCCCAGGTACTTGCTGTTTGGGTCGATGAAATTGGAGTACTTGGGTACTCGGACAGGACAACGAGCCCAATGTAAGTCTATGGGAGACCTTTTAAGGTCTAAAAACATCTGAAAATGATGGAAACACTGCTCAAATGACACAGGACATCATGGGGATCGCCCCTGGAAGCATTCCTGACTCCTAGTTCACAGATTTAAACAATGTTATCAGAGTTTCATGCCATTTTTACCGGTGCACCAAAAAACATACCAAAACAAAACCAAAATGGATTTTGCTGGGAAATATGTTAAGGTACATCCTTTCCAGGTTAATGATTTGTACATAAGGCAAAATAAATAATCCCAGACCAAAATGTTCCTCCACCACTTGGGCTATGTTCAGACGCAGTTTAAGCTTTTTCAACTTTAACATTGTTTTCAACCAAAACAAATGCATTCACTGGGAAATGTCATTGTAACATTTACCAACCCTAGCTGGCCATGTGGTGTGTGACACATAAGCAGACATATCTTGTTTCATTTATGAAGGAGGGACTCTTAAAGTCACAGAGCCTATTTTTACAGGGGCATCAGGCAGTATTAATCTGCTTAAAGGGCAATTATTAAACACTAGGTCTCCTAAATTGTTATAGCCTATGCAGTGAGTGGATGGGATGCCAAAAATTATGACGCATCCCAATACCCCTTTCACGAGATGTCCAGGATGGCTTCCATACAAAATGTTGCATTAAATGCAAGGCCTGCCTGCTACCAAGCCATACGCACCCCAATAAGCCTTTGAACCCACATAGTGGATGGGCACAGGAAAATCCACTTCACAATATTTATTTTTTACTCCCATTCTCTTTTCTTATGCATTGACTGCAAGGCCTGCCCTGCTACCAAGTCATATGCACCCCAATAAACCTTTGAACCCACATACTGGATGGGCACAGGAAAATCCACTTCATATTATTAATTTTTTACTTCCACTCTGTTTTCTTATGCATTGACTGCAAGGCCTGCCCTGCTACCAAGTCATATGCACCCCAATAACCCCAATCCCCCCTTGGAAGAAACATGGAGGAGGGCCTCTTAACAAATGTCCCATTAAAAAGGAGTGGGTCGCCTAGACATGTAATGTCCATACACTAAGTACACTAAGTATGTTGGCTGGAAAACATGTCCCCTGTGGGGTACACCTCAACCTCTTCCATAACAAGTATCTAACGCCCAGCAAAAACACCCACCCTTGTTAGGATTTTGACAATGGCTGTAGCAGCACGGAAAACGTTAACGTTGGTGATCTAGTGGCGGCGGATGATGAGACGTGGAGGAAGAACTGATTAAAAACTATGCCCAATTTAAAGGAGCGGGTCTCCTAGACTTGGAATGCCCATACACTAAGTGTGTTGGCTGTCAAACATTTTCCCCTGTGGGGTACACCTCAATCTTTTCCATAACAAGTCTTTTACGCCCAGCAAAACCACCCACCCTTGTTCATGTGATGACTCCTGGAGCGTACCCTTTTGGCCATGATATCAACCCACCCCGGGAGAGCTGACCTAGTGAGGACCAACCCATATACAGGGAGCGTCAGGGGCAGGCGAGGGGAATAAAGTACCACGACTGCTGGAACCAGGTGGCCGGCTCGAAGGAGGCATGAGAGACCGTGTTTAACAGGGTGAAGATGGGGGCACACGGTACAGGAATATGTAAAGTGTGTACTCGGGGCACTGAAGTGCGTAGAGCATGTACATGGGGGCACACAGGGTACAGGACGCGTACTGGGAAGCATGCCTGAGTACAGTAAGCATGCCTAAGTACAAGACAGAGCACAGCGCAGGCTGGGAAGCATGCCAGAGTACATGGTAGTGGACCTGAGTACAGAGAGCCACCATGCAGGCACCAAGAAGGCCTAGCAAGGAAGCAAAAGCGATAATCAGGCGCCGCCTACAGGAAGAGGGGGCCTGATATAGAGAATGTGCACCGGGACTTCCGGGTCAGGTCCTCCAGGACCATAGAGACGTCAGAGTCAGTGTGGGCTCAGTCAGAGCTGCAGATTGTGTGCAAGCACGCCCGATGGGACCGGGCGCGCAGCCGCAGAGTCAAGAGTGCGCGGCACGTGCGCGCACCCTACGGGACCTCAGCGCCGGCCGCGAGACCATAAGTGAAGAAGTCGGGCGGCGTGCACCAGCTCCGGAGGTACGCGGTGAGAGTGGCGTAACAGTTCAGAATTCAACACTGGCTGTTGCAGCACGGAACACGTTAACGCTGTTGATTTAGTGGCGGCAGATGATGAGACTTGGAGGAAGATAGAGTGCAACCTTATTTTGTGTATTGTATATGGAGGTAGCTCCTCCTGGTATGCACCTATTCACACTAGTCTGGATGTGCCAGTCAGTTTTTTGTCTTTTGAGACTTGGAGGAAGGCCTGATTAAAAAGTATGCCCAATTGAAAGGAGCGGGTCTCCTAGACTTTGAATGCCCATACACTAAGTGCATGGGCTGACAAACATTTCCCCCTGAGGGAGTACAATTGTTAAAAATATTTTATGGGCATCATAGACACCCTTGCCAAAAATTGGACTGGCTGTAGCAGCACAGAACCCGTTAACCCTGGTGATCTAGTGGTGGAGAATGAGGAGACATAATGATAAATCATACTGAAATCAAACAAATAAATAAAAAATGTGAATCCAAATAAGAAAGAAAATAACAAAAGAGAGGGGCGAACACAGGTTCATAGATATGAAGCCAGAATGTGTTCAATAAGATATGGTTGTCCCTAGCAACAGTTCAGAGACAGGGATATAAATAAAAATATAATAGGATTTCACTATTTTTATATTGGAGAGAAATACACTAGGTCATAAGAGGATGTTCCTCAGAGAGGAAAAATGTAAAATATACGAATAAATGGGAAGAATATACGTACATCTCATTTTTATGAGATTTAACCCTGGGGGAGTAACATTTGTTTTGGTTTAAGATTAGTAACGGGCATCATAAAAACACCCTTGCCAAAAATTGGACTGGTTGTAGCAGCACAGAATACATTAACCCTGGTGCTCTTGTGGCGGAGAATGAGGAGAAATTGATGAAGGCCTCAGTAAAAACTTGGCCCAATGTAAAGGAGCGGGTCTCCTAGACTTGTAAGGCCCATACACGCAGTGCATGGCCTGACAAACATTTCCTCATGGGGGTACATTTTTTAAAAATATACTATGGGCATCATAGACACCCTTGCCAAAAATTGGACTGCCTGTAGCAGCACAGAACACGTTAACCCTGGTCATCTAGTGGTGGAGAATGAGGAGACATTGATGAAGGCCTCAGTAAAAACTAGGCCCAATGTAATGGAGCGGGTCTCCTAGACTTGTAACGCCCATACACGCAGTGCATGGGCTGACAAACATTTCCCCATGGGGGGGTACATTTTTTCAAAATATACTATGGGCATCATAGACACCCTTGCCAAAAATTGGACTGCCTGTAGCAGCACAGAACACATTAACCCATGTCATCTAGTGGCGGAGAATAAAGAGACATAATGATAAATCATACTGAAATCAAACAAATAAATAAAAAATGTGAATCCACTGTGAGGTAGCGCTGTCATTCAAGGTTGGGGGACACTCTCATGGCAGCGAATAATCACATCCGGCACAGGTTTCCATTAAGCAATATCACAGTCCATGAGGTTTATTCATTATCATAAACCAATCACGATATTCAACAGTCTTATAGCAGACAGCAGGGTATCTTCACACTGCAGCTCTGCTCCCCTTTAGCCTTCCTAGTCACACAGGCTGTGCTTCATCTAGCCAATCGGCCATACAGTCTTTCAGTAGCAGTCCCGTCTCCGGGTTACCTTGCATGCTGCTTTACACTGCAAATGTTCATTCCCTCTCCCTGGGAACTGTCAAGCACACTTCGCCATTAGTCACAGCATCCAGACGTGCTGTCAAGCAGGAAGCCACACGAGACCTTCCAAACGGACCAATCGGGTCTCTGCATTCACCACATGAGACCAGACCTCAGGTACCTTATATGGTCCATAACCACACCCACAGGTGATCACATGGCTATGACCTCACCTAAGGTCCTATTGCACACAGCCACACACAGGCTTCCCTGACACATTGTAACAGAACGTACTACTCAGCAGTGCCTCTGCTGATCATTATGATCTTTCAGTATCCTACACAGATCAGGGCAATGGAAATGCTTATACGGCTGTCCTGGGACACCCACACAGTGCCCCCTAGCAGACACAGCGGTCACTGCACCACATACCTCCCCCCTATGTTCAAACTTGTGGGGTTGAACACACAGCATAACCCCAGGCTCTCGAGACTGGGCACTCACTACACCTTGCCCACCAGGTCGAGAGAACCGTCTCCATTTGTCATACGGCCTCATCTCTACGTTAGGCCTCCCCCGCTCCCAGCGGTCATATTAACGGTCATTGACCTTGACCCTCCAGTCACGGTTTGTCTGAGTCATCAGACACTCTCTAGTCTCCTCTCCACCTGTCTGCAGTACGCTTCGTCACCTGATCTTTCTCTCACTGACCGTCTCTCTCGGTTGGTGCGGTCATAAGTCTTAGTAGAGCCTGCTGTCTGGTCTGAGTCTGACTCAGTCAGCGTCTCACAGGAACTATGGTCTTTCAACGTCATCCTGCCAGTCGAACTACCCCTTGCTGACACTCTTCTGCCATCTGCCCTGTCACTTCTTGGAGGAACCGTTCGGGTCCTTACATCTTGGGTTGGACACAGCCGCCACCTGGTATTCTGTATTTCTTTATTAATTCACCGACGGTCCAGCCTCAACTGCTCAATTACTTGCAGGTACTCCACTCGATACTCCACGAGCATACGAAAGTCTCTCAGGCTTTCCACGGAGCCAACCACCATGATGGAAATCCTATCCTCTTCCCTGGATACCTGGTCATCATCAGGAGGGATCCTCACCCTCACCACACCGGAGATATTCACAAGGTCTTGCATTACCTTCCCGGACCTTCCAATGATTCTTCCAATCAGAGCTTTGGGTACCGGAACCACATCTTTCCTCAAACCAACCGATCCATAGCCTCTCTTGCTATCTCTAGGCGTCGAGCAGCCTTCATATTACTCTGCCTAACCAATTGTTTGACACGTAGACACAGCAAATGCATCTCTTTCAGGACTCGGTTTGATGTATCTTCCCTGGCTGATACTATCACCAACTGCCGAGTCTCAGGTGCCCAGTGCACCTCACACGCTTTGACTGCCTCTTTGAAAGCCTCATGTACACCTTCCTCCGCACAGGCTTCTTGCGTGTCTTCGGATACCTCGATCACAGATTTGAAAGTCGTGGTCTTGCTCTCTTCCTGGACAGAAGACTCTGGCTTTGCCACGGACACTTCCCTCACTACAGTTGACCCGACCGGGTGACTGTCTTCTTCGGCTATTTGCTCACCAACTTCAGGAGATTTTATCTCTTCGCGAGCCTTTGCCAAGATAGGTACCGGCAGTTCCGTCTTGTTATCACTCGGACCCAGCCACTGCACATCTCCGTCCAAGCTCTTCTCCCGCAGAAGACCTTCTACTACTCCTCTGAGTTCCTCCATCTCTTCCTTAAGGCTCTTGTTCACACTTTGCCAGGTGGACAGGTGACTTCTGAGCTCCAAGACTTCTTTCTCGAGCCCCTCCACCTTGTGCTCGGCCAATTGTCTCAAGATTCTTTCTTGTTTGACATGTTCTTCGACTGTCTCTTTTATTAGTTGTATCTCCTGATCTTGTTCTCTTTTGGCCAGCACGTGTCGCACCACTAATTCTTTAATTATATCGTCAAAGGGTACCACTGAGTCAGTCCTATCAGTCGAGTGAACCCTCTGACTGTGTTTCTATTCCCGTTATCTTCTCGATCAGGTTACCACCAGTCCTGTCACGAGTTTCAGTCAGCACAGCATTAGATTCTGTCCTAGTGGTGGCTACTGGCAACAACACGTCACAGTCACACCACACCGTACAGTGAACCCCCAAGACACTCTCTATCCGTGTGTCAGCTCCTCTCTTTTTGTTTACCACACCATTCTCATTCACATTGTGGTACGCTTCAGGTGACATCAGGTCAGTAAATTCATCTGACGCAATTCTTTCTCCGGTCGCCCTTACGTCTGGCCTGTCCACGTTTAGGAGGCGTCAGCGTCTCAGTGTCTGCTAGCCCTACAGTAGAAACGTCTCCATCCTCCTGCCCCACATCTTTAAACATGACAAAGTCCCGACGCCTCTCAAAGGTATGCACTAATTTTGGTGGCATACTACCACCTTGGCACTCCCCCTTTGTCATCTCAATCAGGACTCTGTCCACTTTATAATTCACAATGACCCCGTGGACGCAGCGAACTCTGACGTTTTTCTCGGTCAGAGATAAAACGAGCGGAGTTCCTGTCAGAGTCACCTGACTTTTTGAGTCCAGCCGACCAGGGACTCCTTCCTGATGCAGCATAATGGTACACACCTGCGGCCCATCGTCACTATCCGGAAAGGATATCCCACATTCTGACCAAGTCATGCACAAACACTGCGGTACTCCAGACATACCCACTGAGTCATCTAGTGCTGTCATTTCTTCAAACTTGGCCCTTTTCTGGACCACCACCCCACTTTGGGTTGCCGCCCCCTCCCGGACTCCACCCCTTTTTGGGTTACCACCCCGCTTTGGGTCACCGCCCTCTTCTGGGACTGTACCCCCTTTCGGGACCTCCCCATGTCCGATAAACCGGTCTTCTCAGACCACAGTTCACACAATCCAGTTTATGTCTTAACGATACCACACAAGTCCTTGTTGGCACCACCACAGCTCCTGCTGTCACCGATCACCGACACCACCGGCTGCTGTTCACACACACAGCGGCTGGAGTCACTGCAGCTCCTGCTGCGCCGTCTTCGTGGACCCGCCAATCCACCGGAAGCCGCTTGTCCCCTTCGTAACCCCGCCGGGTTACCGGAAGCCGCTTGTCACCCTCGAAGATAAAAGAAACCACAAAAGCGCGCCCATAGGGCCTTACCAGTGCAGGTATAATGGGTATAAAGAAATAATACAGGGTACTCACCCTTAATAGTTGTGTAAAGCCACAACTACTGTATCCACTTAGTCACATGCAATAAAGCTGCAGCAGGATGGTGTAGACAGACAGCGTCTGCTACCAATGCTCAAAGAGGAGATCCCAAAAAGGAAAACACCAGGTCCCTGTGCTGCGAGACCTTCGTGACTCCACTGAGCCACAGCAAGCACCTTCAGGTTTTGCAGAGGAAAAAGAAAAAACACATGCACGAAAAAACTCCAAAAGACTCATGTATCCTGTCTGTGCGCTATTCAGGACGTCCCGTCTCTGCCTGAGACCGTCCAACACACAGGGCACACCGGGTGCTATTCAGGGAGCCGACCCTCCTCCCAGGGTCTCCCAACACACCGGCCTTACCAGGTCCAAGGTCATATCACGTGTTCCAGGGATCCGATTCCTCTCCCAGAACCTCCCAATACTGACCCTCCACGACCTTGCTCACTGACCCAGGTCAGTACAACAACGAACACCTGTCCATTACCTGTGTCAGCCACACAGGTCCTCGGGTACCTCTTATCCGCAGAGGCACCCTAGTAATCACCAGTCTCTTTCACTGAGCTGCTGTCAGTATACGGCTTTCACAACAGTCAGCCCTCCTGGCTCAGCGTTGCCAGCACTGCAACATGTGCTGTTGGAACCGCAGCCCTTAGCAACAAAGTTTTTTTTTGGCAGTCCTTTTCCGTTGCCCACAGCAACAAGGCTACTATATTGCCCTTAGCAATTCTCCACCATTTGTGAGGTAGCGCTGTCATTCAAGGTTGGGGGACACTCTCATGGCAGCGAATAATCACGTCCGGCACAGGTTTCCATTAAGCAATATCACAGTCCATGAGGTTTATTCATTATCATAAACCAATCACGATATGCAACAGTCTTATAGCAGACAGCAGGATATCTTCACACTGGAGCTCTGCTCCCCTTTAGCCTTCCTAGTCACACAGGCTGTGCTTCATCTAGCCAACCGGCTATACAGTCTCTCAGTAGCAGTCCCGTCTCCTGGTTACCTTGCATGCTGCTTTACACTGCAAATGTTCATTCCCTCTCCCTGGGAACTGTCAAGCACACTTCGCCATTAGTCACAGCATCCAGACGTGCTGTCAAGCAGGAAGCCACACGAGACCTTCCAAACGGACCAATCGGGTCTCTGCATTCACCTCATGTGACCAGACCTCAGGTACCTTATATGGTCCATAACCACACCCACAGGTGATCACATGGCTATGACCTCACCCAAGGTCCTATTGCACACAGCCACACACAGGCTTCCTTGACACATTGTAACAGAACGCACTACTCAGCAGTACCTCTGCTGATTATTTTGATCTTTCAGTATCCTACACCTATCAGGGCAATGGAAATGCTTATATGGCTGTCCTGGGACACCCACACTGCGCCTCCTAGCGGACACAGCGGTCACTGCACCACACCACCTATGAAAGAAAAAAACAAAAGGGAGAGGCGAACACAGGTTCATAGATATGAAGCTAGAATATGTTCAACAAGATATGTTTGTTCCTAGCAACAGCTCAGAGACAGGGATATAAATAAAAATATAATATACAGTGCTGTGCAAATTAATTGGGACAAAGCATTTTTTTAAGTAAAATCGTAAGTTGGTTACCAGTCAGTGATTCAAACCAGTTTTAACTGCTTTGAACAGGTGTGAGTGCCTGTTCAAAGCAGTTAAAACTGGTTTGAATCACTGACTGGTAACCAACATAATAATCTTTATTTTTTACATAGTGCTAACATATTCCGCAGCACTTTACAGTTTGCACACATTTTCATCACTGTCCCCGAAGGGGCTCACAATCTAAATTCCCTATCAGTATGTCTTTGGAGTGTGGGAGGAAACCGGAGAACCCGGAGGAAACCCACGCAAACATGGGGAGAACATACAAACTCCCTGCAGATGTTGTCCTTGGTGGGATTCGAACCCAGGACTCCAGCTGAGCCACCGTGCTGCCGTGATTTTACTTAAAAAAATGCTTTGTCCTAAATAATTTGCACAGCACTGTAATAGGATTTCACTATTTTTATATTGTATAGCTATACACTAGGTCATAAGAGGATGTTCCACAGATAGGAAAAATGGTAAAGAATAAATGGGAAGAATATATGTACATATTGTACATATCAGTTTTATTAGATTTCCCCCTGGGGAAGTAACATTTGTTTTAGTTTCAAATTAGTAACGGGCATCATAAAAACACCTTTGCCAAAAATTGAGTGACTTTTGCATCACGGAATACGTTCACCCTGGTGTTCTACTGGTTGAGGATGACGAGGATGAGAATAAGGAGGAGGATAACAACAAACAGACAAAATCAGGAAGCGGATATCCATGTGTGGTTGTGAAGAGGTGCCTGTAAATACAGTACACCTCCACAAAAAAAGACAATGTATTTGAGGTTATGTTTCGCTGTTTTCATTCAGTAGTGTACAGAAGTCTTGCCCAATCCAGCCCTTGTTCATTTTTATAAGTGTCAGCCTGTCAGTTGACAGGCGGATGCGCTTATCTGTTATAATTCCACCAGCGGCACTAAAAACCCGCTCTGACAGAACACTAGCAGCAGGGCAGGCCAGGACCTCCAAGGCATAGAGAGCCAGTTCATGCCACGTGTCCAGCTTGGATACCAAATCATTAAAAGGCACAGAGGAAACCCGGAGGACATTTGTACGATCTGCAAGGTACTCCCTCAGCATCTTCCCAAACATTGCACTTCTTGGGACAGCACCCCCTGCCTCTGTGGCGTCATGATGGGAGGGTCTGAGAAAACTGTCCCAGAACTTTGCCATTGTTCCCCTGCCAGAGCTGGATTGTACTTCTGTCTCTCTCGCTTGTACTCCTTGGTTGTACAACAAACTCTGACGTCTGCTGCCAGCGTTCTCACATGGGAATTTTTTCTTTAATTCCGCTACAAGGGCACTCTGGTACAGCAACATTTTTGTACACCTCTCTGCCTCTGGAAGAAGAAATTGAAAGTTCTCCTTGTAGCGTGGGTCTAGAAGTGTCACCAACCAGTAATGAGTGTCACCGAAAATTTTAATAATTCGAGGGTCACGGGAAAAGCAGTGCAACATAAAGTCAGCCATGCGTGCCAGACTGCTAACAGGCAAGACTTCCGTGTCCTCACCAACAGGCGACTGACCAAGCTGTCTGCCTCCTCTTCATCCTCCCTGTCCTCAGGCCATCCCCGCTGAACAGACGGTATGACAGCTGTGCTTGTAATACCGTCTATAGCACATGAAAGTAGCTCCTGTTCTTCCTCCTCCTCCTCATTGTCTACCAATCCATGTTGCGACGACATGAGCCTGGGCTGAATGTAATCACCCTGTATGGTTCCTTGCTCCATGTCCTCATGCTCTGCCAGCAATTCATCCTCTTTAATTATGAGCAGAGAAGTTTTCAGAATGCTGATAAGCGGGATGGTGATGCTAATTATCGGGTCATCGCAGCTCACCATCTTGGTGCAGCCCTCAAAGTTCTGGAGGATGGTATACTGTATATGTCTGACATCCATGTCCACTCCTGAGGTCTTATGTGTGGAGTCTCATCTGAATATTGACGATCTTATTGATGCTAGTAGTCATCAACTGCCCTCTTCTGCTCACAAATCCTTTCCAACATTTGCAGTATAGAGTTCCAACACATGGGGACATCACACACCAGTTGGTGAGCCGGAAGCTGCAAACGCTGCTGAAGCACGACAAAGGCGGCTGAAGCTGTAGCTGATTTTCTAAAATGGGCAGACAGACGGCGTACTTTCACTAGCAGATCCGGCAGCTCCGGGTAGCTTTTGAGAAAACGTTGAACCACGAGGTTAAGCACATGGGCCAGGCAAGGTTTGTGTGTGAGCTCACCTTGCCTCTGAGCTGCCACCAGGTTCCAGCCCTTATCACACATGACCATGCCTGGCTGAAGGTTCAGCAGTGTCATCCAAATTTCTGACTGCTCTTTCAACGCTGTCCACAACTCTTCTGCATTGTGCGGTTTGTCACCTATGCAGATTAGCTTCAGCACAGCCTGTTGCCGCTTGGCTGAGGCAGTGCTGCAGTGCTTCCAGCTTCTGACTGATGTGTTCATTTCAGAGATGGAGGCTGAAGAGGAGGAGGAGGTGCAGGAGCTGTAGGCTGTGGGGGCAACCCTGATTGACATAGGGCCCGCAATCCTTGGCATGGGGAGGATGTGTTCCATCCCAAGGTCTGACTGGGTCACGGCTTCCACTATGTTAACCCAGTGTGCCATCAGTGAGATGTACCATCCCTGCCCACAAGCACAGGTAATGTTGTGGGACACATGCTGGTGTAATGCCGGTACGACACAACGGGAGAAATAGTGGCAAATGGGGATCGAGTACCTTGGGATGGCCGCTGCCATCAGGTTGTGGAAAGCTTCCGTCTCAACGAGCCTAAAAGGCACATTTTGAGCGCAAGCAGACGAGAAATGTGCGAATTAAGTACTGTGGCTTGTGAGGCATTGGCTGTGTATTCCACTTGCGTTCCAATAACTGGGGTATAGACAACTGAAGGCTGGGCTGGGACAAGGACATGGACGGGCTTGATGATTGTACTGGTTGACTATGGGCAACAACAGGTGTTGTGAGTTCATTTTCCCCTTCATTACTGAGGCCCGAGGAACTCCCTCTTCTGGTAAAGAAAGGTAGTGAGCCTGATTATCAAACACCTGAGGCTGATGATGATGACTGGCTGAGTGGAGTTACTGACTGGATAGAAGGCTGCCGACGCCCTTCTGCCCTGCGGGTGATTTCTCTGTGGGATCCTTGGAGACCAGTTTGAATTCCTGCTCCTCTAAAGCTAAGTTTGCTGCTCGGCCTTTTGCTTTTGTGCTTTGACTTTGTTTTGCTTTGTTTTTCTGGATTTCTGCCATTCCCTGCTGGGGTGTGCTGAATTCATTTAGCTCTGTCTTCTGAAAATACCTGAGTGCTGATTTAGTTTTTGAAGCCTAGCTGCTTCAGGGCCTTTTTCATATCAGCTTGTTGGCTTTTGTCTTTGATAGGGTTTTGGCAGATTGCAGACAGCAGCCTTCCTGTCCTTTCCTATCTAGGTAGTTTTGGGCCCCGTCTTTGCTCAGTCTATCTTTCTGTCTGTGTTAGTATTTTCATCTTGCTTCACCGTCATTATATGTTGGGGGCTGCCTATTGCTTTGGGGTCTGCTCTGGGGCAGTTTAGATTTCCCCTTTCTTTCTTTAGGCCTATGTAATTCTCCGGCTGTGATCGAGGGGTCTAGGGCATCGTAGGAACCCCCTACAGGTGTTGACACTGTGGTGGAGAGAATGCACCAGATCTGGGACCAAGTGGTGGATAAGTTATCTCTCTCCCAGGAAAAGGCCCAGCGGTTTTCCAACCGACATAGGACCATTGGTCCCCAGTTTAAGGTTGGTGATATGGTGTGGTTATCATCAAAAAATATTGCTATGAAGGTGGCTTCTCCTAAGTTTAAGCCTAGATTTATTGGACCTTACAAGATTGTGGAGATTATTAATCCAGTCTCTCTTCATTTGGCTCTTCCTGTCACATTTAAAATCCATAATGTGTTCCATAAATCTTTGTTGAAGAGGTTTGTTGAACCTGTTGTTCCGGGGGTGGCACCTCCAGACCCTGTATTGGTTGAAGGTAACATGGAATATGAGGTAGAGAAAGTACTGGATTCCCGTCTGGCTAGACGGAGACTCCAGTATTTGGTTAAGTGGAAGGGTTATGGTCAGGAGGATAATTCATGGGTCTCTGCCTCTGATATTCATGCCAAAAGATTGGTGCAGGGCCGGCGTTAGGGGCAGGCAGACCAGGCAGCTGCCTAGGGCCCCCGCTCCCCCAGGGGCCCCCAGCTAGCGGCACATCACACAGCTGCTATAGGGCCCCTTGAAGGCGGGGGTCCGCTTTCCCCCAGTGCCGACTCCCCCCGCCACCGCATTGAACTATACCGGCGACTGCCAGTACAGTTCAAAGCAATAATGGAGGAGAGAGCGTCAGCCAACGCTCCCTCTCCCATCATTCCCCGCTCTGCCACTGACACAGCGGGTGCGCGATGACATCATCGCACTCTCACTGTGTGCCGGCAGAGCAGGAGACAGGAGCAGCCAGCAGCGCGGGCACAAGGAGAAGGTGAGAATAGTTTTTTGTTTTTTTTTAATATATCAGTGTGAGTACTGGACTGTGGGGCCATTCTGGGGGGGAGCGGCTATATGCTATGCTGGGCTATACTCTGTGCTGGGCTATATACTATGGTGGCATTGGTGGGCTTTATACCATGCTGGGCTGTATACTGTGCTGGGTTATATACTATTGTGGCATTGGTGGGCTATATACCATGCTGGGCTATAAACTATGGTGGGCTGTATACTATGCTGGGCTATATACCATGCTGGGCTGTATACTGTGCTGGGTTATATACTATTGTGGCATTGGTGGGCTATATACCATGCTGGGCTATAAACTATGGTGGGCTGTATACTATGCTGGGCTATATACCATGCTGGGCTGTATACTGTGCTGGGCTGTATACCATGCTGGACTGTATACTATGGTGGGCTATATACCATGCTGGGCTGTATACTATGGTGGGCTATATACTATGCTGGGCTATATACAATGCTGGGCTGTATACTGTGTTGGGCTATATACCATGCTGGGCTGTATACTGTGCTGGGCTATATACTATACTGGGCTGTATATTGTGCTGGGCTGTATACTGTGCTGGGCTGTATACTATGCTGGGCTGTATACTATGCTGGGCTATATACTGTGCTGGACTATATACTGTGCTGGGCTATATACTGTGCTGGGCTCTATACTATGCTGGGCTATATACTATGCTGGGCTGTATACTATGCTGGGCTCTATACTGTGCTGGGCTATATACTATGCTGGGCTGTATACTGTGCTGGGCTGTATACTATGCTGGGCTGTATACTGTGCTGGGCTATATACCATGTGGTGCTGGGCTATATACCATGATGGGCTATATACCATGTGGTGCTGGGCTACATACCATGCTGGGCTATATACCATGGTGGGCTGTGCTATATACCATGTGGTACTGTGCTATATACCATGGTGGGCTGTTCTATATACCATGGTGGTGCTGTGCTTTATACTATGCAGCTGAGTTATATACCAAGGGGGTACATTTTACATTATAATCTATGGGGGAGGCTGTGTTATATAATATGGGGGCTTACATTATATTCTATGGGGAGGTGGGCAGTATTTTATTCTATTTGGGGCTACATTATATTCTATGGGGGGCTGTATTATATTTATTATATTCTATGGGCGGTGATTGCATCATACTCTATGAGGGGGCTACATTATACCATATGAGGAGGCTACATTGTATTCTATGGGGGGGCAGCATTATCTGTGGGGGCTAGATTATACTGTATGGGGGCTTTATTATATTCTATGGGGGCTGCATTATACTATATGAGAAGGGCTACATTATACTATATAAGGGGCTGCATTATACTCTGTGAGGGGGTTGCCATATATTCTATGGAGGGGCTGCATTATATTCTATGGGGGGTTACATTATATTCTGTGGAATAGCTGCATTATACTCTGAGGGGTAGCTGCATTATGCTCTAAGGGGTGGCTGCATTATACTATAAGAGGGGGGCTGCATTATATTCTATGGGGATTACATTATATTGTATGGCGGGGCTGCATTATACTCTGTGGGGTGGCTGCATTATGCTCTATGTGGGCTGCATTATACTGTATTGAGGACTATGGAGAATACATTATATGATGAACTATGGTGTGCATTATACTATGGGAAGTGAATTGTACTACATGGATTACTATGGCGGTGCATTATACTATATGGAGCACTATGAGGAGTGTATTATACTATATGGAGGACTGAGGAGTGTATTATACTATATGGAGGACTATGGAGTACATTATATTATATGGAGGACTATAGGGAGTGTATTATAAAATATGGAGGACTATGGGGAGTGAATTATGCAATATGGAGAACTGAGGAGTTTATTATACTATATGGAGGACTATGGGGCACATTATATTATATGGAGGACTATGGGGTGTAAACTGTAGATGTGCTGCTGATAACATGATACTGTATGGTGATTTGTTAGTGATCCATTAGTGATTGTTCTGTCCCCCATCATTCTTTCTCAGACGGTGGAAAGAGGCTGGGAAACAAGTGTTGAGCGACTTCAATATTGTCGATCACACTCATTTAGCGGCCTGAACTTAGCGCATATAAATACAACCGAAATGCTTCTGTGTGATGTGCAATATGTTAGCTTTTGGGGCCCCATTTTAATCTTTGCCTAGGGCCCCACTTTGCCTAAAACCGGCCCTGGATTGGTGCGTGCCTTTCATCGGGCTCACCCTGATCGCCCTGGTGGCGTAGTTGAGGGTTCGGTGACCCCTCCTCAAGGGGGAGGAACTGTTGTGAGATCATTTTCCCCTTCATTACTGAGGCCCGAGGAACTCCCTCTTCTGGTAAAGAAAGGTAGTGAGCCTGATTATCAAACACCTGAGGCTGATGATGATGACTGGCTGAGTGGAGTTACTGACTGGATAGAAGGCTGCCGACGCCCTTCTGCCCTGCGGGTGATTTCTCTGTGGGATCCTTGGAGACCAGTTTGAATTCCTGCTCCTCTAAAGCTAAGTTTGCTGCTTGGCCTTTTGCTTTTGTGCTTTGACTTTGTTTTGCTTTGTTTTTCTGGATTTCTGCCATTCCCTGCTGGGGTGTGCTGAATTCATTTAGCTCTGTCTTCTGAAAATACCTGAGTGCTGATTTAGTTTTTGAAGCCTAGCTGCTTCAGGGCCTTTTTCATATCAGCTTGTTGGCTTTTGTCTTTGATAGGGTTTTGGCAGATTGCAGACAGCAGCCTTCCTGTCCTTTCCTATCTAGGTAGTTTTGGGCCCCGTCTTTGCTCAGTCTATCTTTCTGTCTGTGTTAGTATTTTCATCTTGCTTCACCGTCATTATATGTTGGGGGCTGCCTATTGCTTTGGGGTCTGCTCTGGGGCAGTTTAGATTTCCCCTTTCTTTCTTTAGGCCTATGTAATTCTCCGGCTGTGATCGAGGGGTCTAGGGCATCGTAGGAACCCCCCACGGCTACTGCTAGTTGTGTTGATAGGTTCAGGGGTCTGCAATCTGATAGTTGCCAACTTCTCTGGTTTTCTGGACTTACCTTGTATTTCTGCTTTTGCCTCCTACGGTGACTCATTCATAACAAACAAGTGTGTGGTACTCGCAGGTACGCAGGATGCAGTGACGAGCCGGAGACAGAGCAAGAGCACACTCAACCTTTATATACACTCACTGGCCACTTTATTAGGTACACCTGTCCAACTGTGTGTTAAGACTTAATTTCTAATCAGCCAATCACATGGCGGCAACTCAGTGCATTTAGGCATGTAGACATGGTCAAGACAATCTCCTGCAGTTCAAACCGAGCATCAGTATGGGGAAGAAAGGTGATTTGAGTGCCTTTGAACGTGGCATGATTGTTGGTGCCAGAAGGGCTGGTCTGAGTATTTCAGAAACTGCTGATCTACTGGGATTTTCACGCACAACCATCTCTAGGGTTTACAGAGAATGGTCAGAAAAAGAAAAAAAATCCAGTGAGCGGCAGTTCTGTGGCCGGAAATGCCTTGTTGATGCCAGAGGTCAGAGGAGAATGGGCAGACTGGTTCGAGCTGATAGAAAGGCAACAGTGACTCAAATTGCCACCCGTTACAACCAAGGTAGGCAGAAGAGCATCTCTGAACGCACAGTGCGTCGAACTTTGAGGCAGATGGGCTACAGCAGCAGAAGACCACACTGGGTACCACTCCTCTCAGCTAAGAACAGGAAACTGAGGCTACAATTTGCACAAGCTCATCGAAATTGGACAGTAGAAGATTGGAAAAACGTTGCCTGGTCTGATGAGTCTCGATTTCTGCTGCGACATTCGGATGGTAGGGTCAGAATTTGGCGTAAACAACATGAAAGCATGGATCCATCCTGCCTTGTATCAACGGTTCAGGCTGGTGGTGGTGGTGTCATGGTGTGGGGAATTTTTTCTTGGCACTCTTTGGGCCCCTTGGTACCAATTGAGCATCGTTGCAACGCCACAGCCTACCTGAGTATTGTTGCTGACCATGTCCATCCCTTTATGACCACAATGTACCCAACATCTGATGGCTACTTTCAGCAGGATAATGCGCCATGTCATAAAGCTCGAATCATCTCAGATTGGTTTCTTGAACATGACAATGAGTTTACTGTACTCAAATGGCCTCCTCAGTCACCAGATCTCAATCCAATAGAGCATCTTTGGGATGTGGTGGAACGGGAGATTCGCATCAGGGATGTGCAGCCGACAAATCTGCGCCAACTGTGTGATGCCATCATGTCAATATGGTCCAAAATCTCTGAGGAATGCTTCCAGCACCTTGTTGAATCTCTGCCACGAAGAATTGAGGCAGTTCTGAAGGCAAAAGGGGGTCCAACCCGTTACTAGCATGGTGTACCTAATAAAGTGGCCAGTGAGTGTATGTGTTATATGGATAAACGGTAAAGCTGACAATAGTTTTCCACGCAGGGAAGCTAGACACTAATACACAAATAACACGATATTAGACAGTACGGCAAGTGCCGGTAACTATATGGCCGCGATATGGCCGACTACGGGTCCTTGGACTATAGTTAACGATCAGCGAAGTGTCACTTATCAATCTCTGACGTCCTGCAGAGTTGTTGTCCGGGAGACGTCTGTTCGGCGTCTCAGCCACTGGGTCCAGCCGAAGAGGAGTTGTCGCAGGCTTCAGGCGCTCCTACGCCCAGGTGCTGAGGGGGGGCGAAGCAGGCCCCAGGTTGGTTCCCCACTGTCGGGGCTGCCCTTTTAGGAGGCGAGGTAGAGGCGGCCGTGGGCCTCAGTGTACAGGCCGCAGCCGCGGTATGGAGTGGGGCAGTGGTGGCCGCGGGTCTCAGCATACAGGCCGTAGCCGCGGTATGGAGCGGGGCAATGGCGGCCACGGGTCTCGGTGTACAGGCCGGAGCCGCGATATGGAGTGGGGCAGTGGCGGCTGCGGGTCTCGGTGTACAGGCCGCAGCCTCAGTATGGAGCGGGGCAGTGGTGGCCATGGGTCTTTCTGTATCTCCTTCTCGTGCTGCTCGGCACCGTCCTCTTCCCTGGTCAGGCGGGCCCCCTTCCTTTCTGTCTGGAAGACGCTGGCTCGTTCTCTCTCTCCAGCACTACTTAGACTCCTCCTTCCTGTCTCTCGTCTCTCTCCTCGCCTGTGCTCATTTTATAGTCGCCTCGCCCCCACATTTTCTGGAAGAGCCTCGGTCCCGGCCTGCAACAACTTCCCCCAGGAACATACCCTCTGGGAACCTAGGTGACAGCCCCCTTAGTTCCGGCCCGGTCACACAGCGGGCCCTTATTCCTGGGCTCTCTCTCCTACACTCCCCCACCCTTTTTGCTCGCCAGTTCTCGGGCGAGGGATTTGGAGGGTTCGTGCTCCTGTCCTGGCGCTGAAGTCATTTCTGCCATACGAACTGATCTTGTTCATATCGTTCGGGGGGTTTTCCTGCTGTAGACCGCTCCAAGCGCCGCAGTTCGGTTGGTGTGGTGGAGTCAACTGGGGTGGTGGAAGGTGGTTGGATAGCTGGGGCCACAGTGGCACTGGCCCTGAGTGTGTCGGCCCTTGTTGCCAGGTAGTCCTCATTATCCCAAACTGCTGGCGTAGGATCTGTGGCCTCAGGAGGTGCCTCGGACAGTTCGGGATCCGCGGATATACAGGGCCACAACATATTGCGATGTACTGTTTGGACGAGTCGGTGCCCTTCTTTTTCAGACTGTATCTCATATACAGGCCCATCTCAACTTACAGTATTCGACGTGGTACTCGGTGAGGATCTAACTCCCACCGGTACTCCAATTTGTTTTGGGGGCGCTGGTCACGTACGAGAATGCGATCTCCCACGTAGAATTCTGTGGGTTGCGATGGCGCTTTTCCTGGCTGTTTCAGAACTCGTAGCTTTGTTTGTACTAGTCTGTGTAGGGTCTGCAGACGGTACCGGTGATCCCGGACCCATGAGGGGACCCCTGTCCACAGTCGTTCCTCATATGGGTCCAACTCTACCTCGGTGATCCCTTTGCCTTCTCAGCCGAAGAGTAGCGAGTATGGAGTGTAATCGGTGACTCAATGTACCTGGTTGTTATATACCCAAACCAGCTCGGGGACGTACTCGGGTCAACGGGTCTTTCGGTCGTCCTCCAGGGTACGAAGCAGTTGACTTAAGGTCCAATTAAATCGTTCGCAGGTCCCGTTCCCCTGCGGATGGTATGGTGTGGTCTGAGATTTTTCAATGCCGTACAGATGATGTAGCTCCTCCATTACTTTTTCCAGGAAGCAGGCGCCCTGGTCCGAGTGGATACGTTGATGGCAACCATACACGTGAATAAGGTTCTTACTAATAGCGTAGGCTGCGGATTCCGCTGTTTGGTCTCTGGTGGGGGTTACCACGACGAATTTGGTAAAATGGTCTACCATAACTAGGCAGTGCTCATAGACCTGGTGGTCTGGACCGATGGTCAGGTAGTCTATCATTAACCCCTTAACGACCGCCGATACACCTTTTAACGGCGGTAATTAAGGGTACTAAAACCACAGCGCCGTTAATTCACGGCGCTGTGGAGAAAGTACATAGTGCCCCCCAGTGTCGGATTTTCTCTGGGGTCTCGGCTGCCAGGGGTAGCCGAGACCCCAGAGAACATGAATCGGTGGTTTTTTACCGACCCCACTTTTGCGATCGCCGTTATTAACCCTATAACGGCGACCGCAAAAAAAAGCAGTGATTATGCATTAAATTTCTCTTTCAGAGGAGCACATCAGAGGAGAGAGAAATAGGGTCCCTGATCCCCCCCGATCTCCCCCCCGGTACCTCTCCGTGGTCCTCACTTCCCTCCCGGTGGTCCCTCATCACGCCGGCGTCCTCCGATGGGCGCCGCCATCTTGAAAATGCTCCGGCTGGCAGATTCCATTCATTATTTTGATCACTATGATAAACGATCATAGTGATCAAAATAAAAAAAAAGTACAAAACCCCCCCGTTTATCACCCCCTTATATAGGCAAACCTAATGAAATAAAGAAAATATTTTTATTTTTAGTTTTCCATTACGGTTAGGGTTAGGGCTAGGGTTAGGGTTGGGCTAGGGTTAGGATTGGGCTAGGGTTAGGGTTAGGGCTAGGGTTAGGGCTCAGGTTAGGGCTAGGGTTAGAATTAGGGTGAACTAGGATTAGGGTTAGAATTAGGATTAGGGTTGGGATTAGTGTTAGGGTTGGGAGCAAGAATTGAGGGGTTTCCACTATTTACCAACTTTGGGGGTCTAAAAATTGGGGTCTAAAAAATCACTTTTGTGGAAATAAAAACGACTTTTTATTTTCACGGCTCTGCGTTTATAAACTTCTGTGAAGCGCTTGGGGGTTCAAAGTGCTCACCACACATCTAGATAAGTTCCTTAGGGGGTCTAATTTTCAAAATGGGGTCACTTGTGGGGGGTTTCCACTGTTTAGGCCCATCAGGGGCTCTGCAAACGCAACATGATGCCCGCAGACCATTCCATCAAAGTCTGCATTCCAAAATGGCACTCCTTCCCTTCCGAGCTCACCCATGCGCCCAAACAGTGGTCCCCCCCACATATGGGGTATCGGCGTACTCAGGACAAATCGCACAACAACTGTGGGGGTATGATTTCTCCCGTTACACTTGTAAAAATAAAAATTTGGGGGCGAAAAGATCATTTTTGTGGAAAAAAATGGATTTTTCATTTTCACGGCTCTACGTTATAAACTTCTGTGAAGCACTTGAAGGTTCAAAGTGCTCACCACACATCTAGATAAGTTCCTTAATGGGTCTAGTTTCCAAAATGGGGTCACTTGTAGGGGGGTTCCACTGTTTAGGCCCATCAGGGGCTCTGCAAACGCAACATGATGCCCGCAGACCATTCCATCAAAGTCTGCATTCCAAAATGGCACTCCTTCCCTTCCAAGCTCTCCCATGCGCCCAAACAGTGGTTCCCCCCACATATGGGGTATCAGCGTACTCAGGACAAATCGCACAATAACTGTGGGGGTATGATTTCCTCTGTAAAGTGCTCACCACACATCTAGATAAGTTCCTTAATGGGTCTAGTTTCCAAAATGGGGTAACTTGTTGGAGTTTTCCACTGTTTAGGCACATTAAGGGCTCTCCGAACGCAACATGGCATCCGATCTCAATTCCAGCCAATTCTGCGTTGAAAAAGTCAAATGGCGCTCCATCCCTTGCGAGCTCTGCCGTGTGCTGAAAAAGTGGTTTACCCCCACATATGGGGTATCGGCGTATTCAGGAGAAATTGTACAACAAATTTTGTGGTTGATTTTCTCTTTTAACACTTGTGAAAATAAAAAAAATTGGTTCTGAAGTAAATTTTTTGCAAAAAAAGTTAAATGTTAATTTTTTCCTTCCACATTGCTTTTGTTCCTGTGAAGCACTTAAAGGGTTAATAAACTTCTTGAATGTGGTTTTGAGCACCTTGAGGGGTCTAGTTTTTAGAATGGTGCCACTTTTGGGTATTTTGTGTCATGTAAACCCCTCAAAATGACTTTAAATATGATGTCGTCCCTAAAAAAAATGGTTTTGTAAATTTTGTTGTAAAAATGAGAAATCGCTGGTCAACTTTTAACCCTTATAACTTCCTACCAAAAAATTTTTTGCTTCCAAAATTGTGCTGATGTAAAGTAGACATGTGGTAAATGTTATTTATTAAGAAATTTTTGTGACACATCTCTCTGATTTAAGGGCATAAAAATTAAAAGTTTTAAAATTGCAAAATTTTCAAAATTTTCACCATATTTCCATTTTTTTCATAAATAAACACAAGACTTATTGAAGAAATGTTATCACTAACATGAAGTACAATATGTCACGAAAAAACATTCTCAGAATCAGCGGGATCCATTAAAGCGTTCCAGAGTTATAACCTCATAAAGGGACAGTGGTCAGAATTGTAAAAATTGGCCTGGTCATTAAGCTGCAAACTGGCTCTGCCGCTAAGGGGTTAATAGCTCGAGGGGTGCTGTTGTTATTATTGTTTGTATAGGGTTTCTTTGCTCTGATGGTTTGGTAGGCTCACATTGGCGGCATTTTCTGCAAACCTCTTCCACTTCGGTTTGTAACCCGGGATGGCAAGCTATCCACTGTAGCCACTGGAAAGTCTTTTGCGCCCAAAATGAGCCCCCTTTCCATGAGCTTCCCTGGCAATTTCAGTTAGTTGGGCCCCCGGCACTACCACCTGCTACGCGGCTGTTGGTTCTGCGTGTAGTTCTGTTTTTCGGTACAATAGTCCGTTTTTGATCACTAGTCTCTCCCACTGGCATAGCATTAGTAACGTGTCCCGAGAAAGCGTCCTTCTTTGAGCATCACTGGGCAGCTGCTTCGTGGCCACCTATCGATGTAGGGGGCCGATTTCGTCATCTTCCTGTTGCTGACGTATCCATTCATCCTGGGACTGTTCTAGGATGCCTCTTGTGGGTCCCGCACGGGACTGTTCTCTTGTAACCGCCATTGTTTTGACGGTGTTTGAAGAAAATGTTGTTTCTTCTCCTTCCAACTCTTCGTCTTGGCTCCGCCCCGGGGCTGTGTGTCAGATTCGGGACAAGGCGTCGGCGTGGATGTTCTCTGCCCCTCATTTGTAAATGATTTTATGCTTAAATTTGGCCATCCTGGCTACCCAACGTTGCTTCAGGGCCCCCAACTTGGCATTTTCGAGGTGGGCTAGTGAGTTGTTGTCTGTTTGCACCAACACCTCGGAACCCGCTAGGTACTCCGCGAATCACTCCGTCATGGCCCACATCAACGCAAGGAGCTCAAGCTTAAAGGATCTGTAGTTGTCGGGATTTCGTTCGGAGTCGTGAAGCGACTGGCTACCATATGCGATCACCTTTTCTTAACCGTCCTGCATCTGGGACAACACAGCCCACGCAAACTCCCGCCAGTGTGCAGAATAAACGGTTGCGAGAAATCCGTGTAAGCCAACACCGGGGCTTCCGAGAGTGCGGTTTTGAGGTCTCGGAAAGCTTCCTCCTGCGGTTCACGCCATTGTATCTTCCAGCTGTTGGCACCGGCCAGAGTTCCTTTTAGTAGGTCCTGCAGGGCTCGGCGGGCGAAGTTTTTCACGAAGTGAAGGTAATATCCAGCCAGCCCCAGAAAGGCCCGCACATCCTTCACTGTCTCAGGGGTAGGCCACTCCCGTATCACAGCGACCTTCTCCAGAGATGGTTTCACGCCCTCGGCGGAGACGACATGTCCTAGATACTCAATCTGTGTGCGGAAAAGATGGCATTTCTGGGGCTTTACCTTCAATCTGTACTTTTGTAGCCGGCCGAGCACCTGGCCCAGACGATACAAGTGATCCTCAAACGTGGCGGCGTAGATGATGATGTCGTCCAGGTATATTAGGGTGGCCTCAAAGTTTAGGTCACCCAAACACCGCTCCATCAGTCGCTGGAAGGTTCCAGGGGCGTTGGCCAGTCTGAAAGGCATCCGATTAAATTCAAACAACCCCATGGGCAAGATGAAGGCAGTTTTCGCACGATCTTGTTCTGACATTGGTACCTGCCAGTATCCACTGGCCAAGTCCAAGGTTGAAAAATATTTCGCCTTGCCCAGGGCAGATAGGGACTCCTCTATATGGGGAAGCGGATATGAGTCCTTGATGGTGCAGGCGTTCAGCTTCCAATAGTCCACACAGAAACTAATCGTGCCGTCCTTTTTCCGCACCAGCACAATGGGGGCTGCCCAGGAGCTCTGGCTTTCCCGGATAACCACCTTTTGCAGCATTTGGCCCAATAGTGTCTTTAACTCTTGGTACAATTGCGGAGGACTCTGCTAATAGCATTCCTGATGGGGGATGTCCCCTCGGTGGGGATGCCATGCGTAATGGCCGTGGTGCAACCGAAGTCGTCTTCGTGGCTAGCGAATACCTCTTTGTAATGACCCAGGAGGGCTTCCACCTGCTGTATTTGGGCTTGCCCTAGCCCAGAGAGTTCCGCTCGCATTTTCTACAAGATCGCTTGGCTCTCCTGCTCAGGCAGGGACCCCGCTGTTTGGATGGCATTCACAGTCACGGCCCAGGGGTCCCTTGAACTCACCCCTAGCACTGGGGGTGGGAGCACCTCTTCCAGGGGTTTTGCCAGTTTGGCCATTTCGCTTCGAAGTTTTATGATGATGTCTTGGTCCTCCAGATTGATACAGCATATGAAAGCTGTCCCCTTTCTTACGGTGACCAGGGCGCAAGCCACCAGGAGCCCAGGGGGTAAGTGCTCGGAGAAGGATGGCTCGTCTCTCCTGGCGGCAACACGAGCTGGGGAGCTGCAGATGCAATCACCTTCCCCAGTACCTCCCCCTCCTGGCAGGCCTCTTGGACACGCGCCCCCCGCACCAGCTGTTGGAAGACCTGCCCTTGGGGGGTGCGGGGGCTCCATTGTTTCACAGTCTCTTGGGCTGGTTCACTGAGGAGAAGGCTGTTGAATTCCTTTAGTATATTCATGCCCAGGGTGCCTATCAACTGCGTCCCCCCGAGTCAGGACCATGCCTCGTCGGCCCAATTCCTTGCCGCACATCGAGATCTGCATCCACGCCACTCCGACGACGGGAATTGGTAGCCGTTTGGCGGCCAGTAGCTTGATTACGGACCCCCAATGGGGCCTTGTGGCTTCGGGGAAGTGCTGCTGGAAGTAGGTCTCTGGCATGGTTGTAATTTGTGACCCCATATCCACCAGGCAGCGCACTGCGCGGCATTCAAACTCTGCCCAAATCAGCGGACACTTTGCAACTAAATCTTCGGGACTTCCACCACCCAGCGTTGTGGGTTCTGGCTCCGAGCGGCGTCCCCCCAGCTCAGAGCCCTCTAGTTTAATGACCGGCGGGGCGGGTACCTCCCACGTCGAGGGAGGGGGTCACGGGGGCTCTGGCTTGCCGTGCTTGGCACCGGCCGGTTACTAGTGGCTTCGGCCCTCCTCTTCACCTCAGCCAATTCGCCTCTAATATTCTTCAGCTCGTCGCATTTCCTCCACCCACTGGGGTTTACTAATGGCGTTCACAGAGACTTCAGTGCTTCGGGCCTTCCCTACGGGGACTGTCACCCCTTGCTCCTGTTCTCGTGTACATGCCTCACTCCTTATCTCGGAGGTCAAACATGGGTTCACTCGTACCCGCTCCTGCAAGGCCTATTTTGTCAGGGGGTCCTGCAGTCCGGTCACCAAGAGGCCGCGTAGGGTTATGTCGATAGGCCCCACACCTACCCCGTCCTTCCGTTCAATGGCCGTATATAGCTGCAGGATATTCAAGTATTGCGTTACCATCTACCCCTCCCTCTGCATGTGACTAAACAGCCGGGTCCTTAGTTCTCCCACGTCAATAGGGTCCCCATGGGTTTCCTCCAGGATCTGTAATACCCTGGTGAAAGTGTTTCGCTGTCCCGGGGGTCTTAACATCACTGAGTTCCGGGCTTCCCCGTCCAATACCATTAGGGCCACCTTGGCCTCCAGGTCAGGGGTCATCGGTTGCATCCTCAACAACCTCCGAATTCGCTCTGTCCAGCTCCACAGCATTGTATTACTGCCTGTGAACCTTGGCAGGTTATTCAGCATAGCCCCTAAAGATATGCTGGACCGGGGGCCACCCTCGCCCCCTTGATCTGCAGTTTCCCCGCTCGTGCTTGGAGACTGCATCCTACCGACTACGCCAAATGTGGTACTCGCAGGTACGCAGGATGCAGTGACGAGCCGGAGACGGAGCAAGAGCAAACTCAACCTTTATATATGGGTTATATGGATAAATGGTAAAGCTGACAATAGTTTTCCACGCAGGGAAGCTAGACACTAATACACAAATAAGATGATATCAGACAGTACGGCAAATGCCGGTAACTTTATGGCCGCGATATGGCCGACTACGGGTCCTTGGACTATAGTTAACGATCAACGAAGTGTCACTTATCAATCTCTGACATCCTGCAGAGTTGTTATCCGGGAGATGTCTGTTCAGCGTCTCAGCCGCTGGGTCCAGCCGAAGAGGAGTTGTCGCAGGCTTGGGCCTTCCTACGCCCAGGTGCTGAGGGGGCGAAGCAGGCCCAAGGTTGGTTCCCTACTGTGGGGGCTGCCCCATTAGGAGGCGAGGTAGAGGCGGCCGCAGGCCTCAGCGTACAGGCCGCAGCCGCGGTATGGAGCGGGGCAGTAGCGGCCACGGGTCTCGGCGTACAGACCGAAGCCGCGGTATGGAGCGGGGCAGGGGCAGCCGCAGGTCTCGGCGTACAGGCCGCGGTGTTCTGCCCTCTGAATAGGGTAAGGAATGTTTGTATTCTGGGACAAAGACGGGCCATTTTGCTTCTGTGTATATCATAGGATGCATGTGTTTACCTGTCCTCCATGTTAACTCTCCAATTTGAGTTCGTTATCCGGGTAAAGCATATCTGGTAAGCTTAATCTTTCTTACAATGCAGTGTGTGCAGAGAGTTTATTAGCTGTATAGCAGTCAGTGCTGCCCAATACTTATGCATGTCATTGTATTCTTTACAGTTTTATTGCATGTTCTATACTCTTCACCAATAAACATGTTAGATTACAGAGAACAGTCTGCTTATTTTGGAAGACAGAGCTGTGGTTTATGCTGAATGCTGGATTGCACAACATGTCAGCGTGTCTGAAGGCAGAACAGTAAAACAGATATGCTAGACGCCTGCGATAGTGAATAAGACTTAAGGAGCCGCTGGTCGCAAGCGGTTGTTACCCAGGCTATATGGCACCGCTATCACCCAGACTGCTCCGCATACGGGTACTACAGCAGCCGCCACACAGCCGCAGAGACAAGAGCCCGGGGCTCAGTAAAAGACCGCCGTCGCACTTGGTGATTGTATAGACTGTACGGGACCGCTAACACCCACACTGCTCTGCATACGGGTATCACAGCAGCCGCCATACAGCCGCAGAATGCCACTGCAGCCCGCCAAGAAGTGCTACATCTTTCCCGCCATGCGGAAGCCCAACATACACAGTCTGTTTTCATCCAATAAACTCAGCAGTACTCAGCTAAACGCACAATGTCTCGGAAAAGTACTTCCTCACTCAAAACGAGGTCACGAGCAAGCTCCAGCAGATCGTCATTAGATGAGCTAGCTGCTGTCGCTCGCACTGAGGCCGAAGCGGCTAAAGCAAGATCCTCCTTTGCAGAACGAGAGATGCATCTAAAGCTGAGACAAGCAGAGCACGAAGCATCAAAGGTTCGTCTGCAGGCAGAGCAAGATGCGGAAACTGCACATTTGCAGGCAGAGCAAGATGAGGAGAGTGCGCGCCTGCGAGCGTCTCTAGAAAGACTTGTGGCAGACAAAGAGACAGCAGCTGCAATAGCTAAAGCAGAGTATTTGGAAGCTATGAAAGATCCTGATTATCAGAGATACAGCAGCATTCTCGGACCAGATCTAGAGCAGCAAGATCCAGCGCAACGCGTTGCAGAGTACGTCCGTCAACGTTTCGGCGTAGACGACAGCCCTGGCGCATCATATCGATCAGCCCATGCCAGCTACCAGCGATCCAACCCCGAGCTTCACTACCATAGGCGAAGAGACATCCAGCACAGAGATGCCGACTACAGCTACCGTTCCACTGAAAAGAAGGTACAGCTTCCATCCCGCCTTAAAGAGACACCTTCTTCACCAACAAGGTACCACGCAGACTATCCGGAGTCACAAGCGTCTTACAGGTATGGTGATGCACCACACACTAGACATGAATATTACACACCGGCTTGTGCCAGCACTGACAGAGCCATCAAGGACCTTGCAAAGTTCCTTGCCCGCCAAGAACTGGTTACAAAGGGACTTGTAAAGTTCACTGACGAACCCGAGAACTATCGGTCATGGCGAGCCTCGTTCCGGAACGTCATTCATGGTCTGGACCTTTCTTGTAGTGAGGAGTTAGATCTCCTGGTAAAGTGGCTCGGAAGTGAGTCAGTCGAGCATGCCAAAAGACTGAGAGACATTAATGTAAAGCATCCTCGCACAGCCCTACATAAAGTGTGGGAAAGACTTGATGAATGCTATGGGTCAGTAGAAGTCATAGAGAATGCTTTATATAAAAGAATTGAGGATTTTCCTAAAATAGGACCTAAAGGTTATCTAAAGCTTAGAGAACTGAGAGATTTATTGAATGAGTTACAGGTTGCTCAGCAGGAAGGAGACTTGCCAGGATTGGCATTCTTAGACACCGCTAAGGGTGTCAATCCGATAGTATAGAAACTTCCTTACAACCTACAAGAAAAGTAGATTACATGTGGTTCAGAGTATAAACAAAATCATAATGTATCATTTCCTCCTTTCACTGTATTTGTTGATTTTGTCACAAAACAATCTAGGATTAGAAATGACCCTAGTTTTGATTTTACTCTGTCGTGTTCCACTGCCACGGGTGTCAAACCCGGTATGCCACCCGTGGCAGTCCACAAAACTAACATTGATTCCACAGGCCCTCCTCACAAGGTGAATAAACCCCCTCCAGACGAGAGCAAACCTCAGGATGTCAGTAAATATTGTCCTCTACACAAGAAACCACATCCTCTACTAAAATGCTGAGCCTTCAGGGAGAAGTCTTTAGAGGGTCACAAAGGTTTCCTCAAGGAGAACAACATCTGTTTCAAATGTTGTGCCACAACCTCTCACTTCACCAGGAACTGTGAAGCTAGCGTGAAATGTTCAGAATGCAGCAGCACGGATCACAATATAGCCTTGCACCCTGGATCACCTCCACGAGTGTTGTCGCAAGCAGAGGAGCACGATGGGAAGCAGAAGGACACTGCCGAAGACACCCCTGAAGTCAGCTCTAAATGTACTGTGTAGAGGACTCACAGGAGGAAGGTCCTGTTCAAAAATCTGCCTTGTCCGAGTCTATCCTGCAGGCTGCAATGACAAAGACTTCAAAATTTATGCAATCCTGGATGACCAAAGTAACAGGTCTCTAGCCAGGTCCATCTTCTTTGACAACTTCAACATTGTAGACCCTGGTTCTCCCTACACCCTGAGGACGTGTTCAGGTACCGTTGAGACGGTAGGGAGAAAAGCAACAAATACAAAGTGGAGTCTGTTGATGGCCAGACCTGCCTATCACTACCAACCATCCTGGAGTGCAACCAGATTCCTGACAACAGGTCAGAAATACCTTCACAGGAGGTGGCGAGACATCACCCCCATCTAAAGCATCTAACCCACCTGATACCTGCGATGGATCCAGGAACCCCAATAGCTCTACTTCTGGGAAGAGATAAACTACAAGTCCACAAGGCTAGAGAATGTATAAACGGCTCCAGGAACGCTCCGTACGCAGAGGCACGACCTTGGATGCGTCATCATAGGAGACATCTGCCTAGGAGGAGCACACAAGCCGGCCTTAAGGCCCCGTCACACATAGCAATCTCGCTAGCGAGATCGCTGCTGACTCACAACTTTTGTGACACAACAGCGATCTCACCAGCGAGATCGCTGTTTGTGACAGCGATCAGCGACCAGCCCCCCTGCCGGTATAGCTGATCGCTGCAAGAAACCTCTGGACATTTTTTTCGTCGCTGATCTCCCGCTGGCCAGCACGCATCGCTGCGTGTGACAGGCGGGAGACCAGCGATCAGCTATAAAATAATAAAAAAAAATAAAAAATATTGTTTTATTCTCACCTTCCGACATCCCGCGCAGCATTCCCGCAACTCTCCACGCTCCGGTCCCAGTAATCCTTTACAAGAATGACCGCGAGACTTCGCGATCCCGTGAGAACGGACATCATCGCGGTAATTCTCGCAAAGGATTACTGGGACCGGAGCGTGGAGAGAGGCGGGAATGCTGCGCGGGACATCGGAAGGTGAGAATAACAATATTTTTTATTTTAATTCTATTTTTGACATGGATCCATAGCATCAGCGCTAACGAACACAGCGATGCCGCGGGCTCGGCATCGCTGTGCTAATCGCTGGTGAAGCTGTCTGTTTGACAGCTCAGAAAATACAGCACCTAGTGGAATACAGATCCACAATTTCTCATGACACAAAATGGCAAATCAGCAAAGAGAAAATAATTAAAACATAACTTTTAATATTGTGTAAAAGCTACCAAACGATAAAGTGCGATTAAAAAACACTAAATCAGTTGCCACAGACTATACAGTGGAGTGTCTGTTTATATTTCCACACCAGATCACCCAAAGTACATACATGTGGCTAATTCCATGTCCAAAAGTGAAAAAACCTGGACAGACTGATATAACTAGATAACAGACAATGTGAATAACAACCACAGTCTAATCATGAATGGTTACTTAACCAGAGGCATATATGGCCCCTATCATAATGACCTATTCATGTCTAATGAGGAGACATCAAAAACCAAACCAGTAATCCATAAATATACTGAATAAAGGAAGGATCTTACCCATATGTCTGGAAGATGCCAAAAATCAGATGTCCATCAGAGTCGAGACAGGTCAGGAAGCAAGGAATTACCCTAATCAAACCCTGTAGGGGCTAGCAGACCTGACACCCATGACTCCCGCCCTAACAAGGGCAGTCCACATCTGACCCTCACAAAAATAGCCCTGCAATGTCCCTATGCATCCCGACGCGTTTCGTCATTTACTAACTCTTCAGGGGATCTAACTACAAGTACTGGACGCAACACATAGTAACCAGGCTCCCTCCTAGGTGACAATGGAGTGAGACAGCTTGTAACAATGGGCTAAATATAGCCTGTTAGGCTACTTTCACACATCAGGTTTTCGGCGTCAGGCGCGATCCGGCGTCGTGCCGGAACGCCGGATCCGGCAAATGTTTCGTAAAACCGGATGTGACGGATCCGGTTTTCTGGCGGATCCGTCTTTTTCTGGACAGACAAAACCGGATCCGTCTCATCCGGTTCATCCGTTTTTCTATCCGTTTTTCGACGGATTACGCCGGATCCGGTTTTTAAAATTGACCCTTGTGGCCTTCCGAACGGGATTGGCTACTGGAAAACTATATATAGCATGTTCCTACAGCCCTTCTTTGACAGGTTGTAGAGGAGAAAGTGCAGGTTGGAGAGAAGAGCAAGTTACTGGCGAAGATGGATGTTGTCATTGGAAATATTTTGAAGAATTTGGCGGATTTTACAGCGGAGGCAAATCGTTTGAGGGTGATTGTTCTGGAGAAGGAGAGAGCGAGACAGCAGCGCATCAGGCATCGTAGACGACATTTGTGGATCCACCCCATCACAGCCAAGAGAATGACGCGTGGGGTCTATTCTACACTATGCATGGACCTTCGACGAAACCCGGATACATTTTTTGGATATGTTAGGATGAAAATGGAGAATTTTGATTACTTGGTGGAGCGCATTGCACACCTCATAAGAAAAGCGGACACCTATTGCCGCTTCTCTGTTTCACCCGCAGAGCGTCTGATGGTGACTTTAAGGTAAGCCACATTTATTGGATATGATCGCATCAGAGCACACTTTCACTGCAATCTTGTTGGTGGTAATTTGTATCTCCAAGTGTTATAGGTCAGTTTTGGTATGTAATGCTGTGATTTAAAACTAATTTATTGTTTTTTAATTCCCCACAGATTTCTTGCAACTGGAGAATCCCTTTCGTCACTGCATTTCCAGTACAGACTCGGGATTTCCACCATATCTGGAATTGTGAAGTACACATGCCGTGCACTGTGGGACTCCTTAGCTGAAGAGTTTTTACCAGAGCCCACAACAGAGAGGTGGATTGAAATTGCTGACAAGTTTCAACAGATATGTCAGTTTCCAAACTGCTTGGGCGCTGTGGACGGGAAACATATCCGCATTGTAAAGCCAGCTGGATCGGGATCGGAATATTTCAATTACAAGAAATATTTTTCAATTGTCCTCATGGCCATGGCTGACGCGGAATACAAATTTATTGCGGTTGATATTGGGGCCTATGGCCGCTCCAATGACTCTCAAGTTTTCAAACTGTCTGCCATGGGGCGTAAACTGTATGGAAACACCTTCCAGTTCCCACCACCTAGACCGCTGCCGCAAACATCTGGTCCACCTATGCCATTTGTCTGTGTAGGGGATGAAGCCTTCCAGCTGTCAGAACACCTTTTGAAACCGTACTCTAGCAGAGGATTGACAAGACCAAAACGCATTTTTAATTACCGCCTCACAAGAGCAAGAAGAATGGTTGAATGTACCTTTGGTATTCTGACAGCCAAATGGCGGGTCCTATTGACTGCGATCAACCTCAAGACAGAAACTGTGGACGAGGTGATCAAACCGTGCGTGGTACTCCACAATTTTGTTATCTGCAAGGAACCCATTTCCATTGAGGACACCTCTGAAGAAACCACCTTGCAAGATTACCATGACATTACCACTAGAAGTTCTGTGACGGTTTCAGTAATGAGGGACAATTTTGCACTATACTTTATGTCACCTCAAGGCAGAGTACACTGGCAGGATGACAGAGTGTGAAAGATTTGTGCCCTAACCAAACTTGTGTACCTTCTGTACCAACAGTATATACCTTTGCCAACCAAAGTTGGCTATCTTGTCATGGTCTCTATTTTTAGCTTTAGGCCACAGGTGTGTACCTGGTTGTGTTTTATGCAAAGTATTTCACCTTTTAACAAAAGTTGTGTACATTGTTAGGAAATCACCAACAATAAACACAACTTTTTAGGTGAAATACTTTGCTTCAAACACAACCAGGAACACAACTGTGGCAAAAAGCTAAAATTTACCCACAGTTATATACCTAGTTTTGAATACCATTTCACCTTTTAAATACCCTGTATTTAACCTTTTTCGCCGCAGAAAGAAATGACAGACAACCAGTGTAAAATAATTTAACTTTTATTGAAAAATGTTTTTTTTAGTAAACTTTTTTAAAATTTTAATAAACTTGTTTAATAAAACTTTGAAACTATAAAACTGAAACCATAAAACTGGTCATTTTTATTTAAATACACACATTATAATTCTGTGTAGTGTGTGGTGGAAATACTGCTGTAGGGGCTGTGGGACACTTCGACACTGGGAGTGTGGAGAGAGGACTGGGATCGTGGTGGGGAAGGAACAGTTAGAGGTGAAGGTGTGGAAAAAACTACAGAATGGGTGGACATGTGGGAAGCAGAAGAGGTGGTGGGTGGTGGAGTGGAGGGTTGGGCAGGGACTGTAGGAGCAGATGATGTTGATGGCAAGTTGTATGGGGAAGGAGTTTGGTACGGGGCAGGTTGCTGGAAGTGGGGAGATGTCTGGTACGGGGCAGGTTGCTGGAAGTGGGGAGATGTCTGGTACGGGGCAGGTTGCTGGAAGTGGGGAGATGTCTGGTACTGGGGAGGTTGCTGGTACTGGGGAGTTTGCAGGTACTGTGGAGGTTGCTGGTACTGGTGAGGTTGCTGGTGCTGGGGAGGTTGCTGGTGCTGGGGAGGTGGATGCTGCTGGGGAGGTGGATGGTGCTGGGGAGGTGGATGGTGCTGGGGAGGTGGATGGTATGTAATAGGAGGGGGAGGATGGAAAGTGGCTGGAGGTGGATGGTATGTAATAGGAGGGGGAGGATGGAAAGTGGCTGGAGGGGGTGTAGATGTAATAGGAGGGGGAGGATGGAAAGTGGCTGGAGGGGGTGCAGGTGGAGGAACTACTGTGGTGGGAGGAGGAGGAGGTTGGGAGGTAACTTGCTGGAGAGCAGCGTGGCATGAATGCATTACATGCATCTGCTGGGCAGGAGATAGCGTTTCCATGCGCTCCACAACAGACCTGAAAAAGGTGTGGTTTGGCGAAGATCTTGCTTCTGAATGCATGGTTTGCAGAAGTGTCTTCACCTCCAGAATGCTGGAGTTGATCTGCTGATAGCCTGCGGAGATTTGCTCTGACAAGACTTTTAGACAGTTCTGGAAAGATGCATTCAGATGCAAGAACTCTGGCGCATAAGTCTTTTCCTGACCCCTCTGCCGCTGCCGCCCAGTACCCGCAGGTGTACTAGAGGTGGCAGGGGCAGAAGGGTGGGGTAAAGGGAAAGCGATCTCCTCACCAGCAGCTTCATGTAATGTAGGCGGCCACGATGCTCCTGTGCTGGTGGATGGGACAGATTGGTCGAATGTGTGGGAAGGCTGGGAAGGTGCAGATGTACCGGGGCGGTCGAAGTGTCCCTCGGTGCCGGTCTCCTCAGGGATCGCCTCAGAAGGGTCCAATCGTGCCGGCTCCCGAGTGCTGCTCACCGTGCTGTGGAATAAAGAGAAAAAAAAACAATTAAAATACTGACATGGTATGGCCCTGGCTGAAAAAAAAATTTACATATAACATTTTTTTTCACATGTGGTGTGTAATATTTACCTTCTGGTGACCATTGTTTCCCGGAGGAACGACAGGGCTTCTGCGTACTTGTACTTGCTCCTGCGTCCTCCAGATCCACTCGGGGCCCGCATCTCTTTATTGAACTCCTTCTTGAAACGATCTCTCACAGACCGCCACCGATTCACAATTCTGTTCCCTGAAACGAGAAAGGAGTGGTTAGTATACAACATCAGTGTTTCCCAAACTCCAGTCCTCATGGTCCCCAGGGGTCATGTTTTCAGGATTTCTATAGTAAATAGAAATCCTGAACACATGATCCGTGGGGACCACGAGGACTGGAGTTCGGGAAACACTGGTTTACATCAAGCAACCGGTACTGTATATACTTACGCTCTTTAATCTGGGCCCGAGCTTCGAGGTCCTCCCAGCGGCCAACAAGGAGCGAACAGATTTCCTCCCAGAGTCGTCGGGTAACGATCAGGTCAGCGTGGCGGCGGTCAGCCATATTCCAGAGCGGCTCCTTTTCTCTGACGAGATCGATGAGGCGATCCACATCAATCCCTCCATCCTCACCGTCAGAGTCGGGAGCACGCTGTGAAGGCTGTTAAAGAAAAAGACAAAAATAACATAATTAGCCTCCACAAAAGAAATGAAATAAAAAGTGCATAAAAACAAAGCAAAAATATTTATACTTACACGCTGGTGACCGCCACGTTGCTGTCGCCGACGACCCTGGGAGGCACTGCGAGGACCTCTTGGCCAAGCACCAGATTGGGAAGACTAGAGAAGAAAACAAAAAATGTTATGTCTTTGGATGTAGGCATTTGTTTGCTGTGTGTGGTCTGCAGAACATTGTTTTCTATGTGTTGTGTGTAGTGTGATGTTGTGTTTCTGCGTTTGATGCAAAAAACTTACCAATTGTGAGCCCACTCCAGGTGTCTGTCCACCCCTTCCTTCTTCTTCTGGGAGCTCCTCTTCATCTTGTGATTCCTGTTTTGAAATAAAAGGCAATGAATAGACATATATTACAGAGAAGATGGATTTTGGAAATAAAAACTTACCGTCAAACGCTGACGATGCGAGGGAGGGCTCCCAGAAGATGATGTGCTGTCTTCCTGGTGGCCACACTCCATGCCTGTGGGTGGTGTTCCAGCTGCTGCCATTGCTGCTGCTGCTGCTGCTGCTGCATCTATTGGGCGGCTGTTGAATAAAGAGAAACAAAGGGCCAATGAATATCTTGATATTCAATAGCCCTAGTTTGGAGGAATGGGTTATTTGATAATTACCGTCTCTCATCTGCTGCTGGCCTCCCCTCCTCAGCATGTTCTATTTGCTGCTCCATTTGGGGTGGTGGTGGTGCAGATGGTGCTGCAGTGGTCTCCTGCCTTCTCCTGCGCCTGGTTGCTGTCTTGGGTGGCATGTTGGGTGTGGCTGTGGGTCCCACTGTCTTGCTTTTATATATGTCTTGTGGGCAGAGCTACTGAGCATGCTCAGACCAAAAAACCGGATCCGGCCGCCGGATCCGGCTTTCGCCGGATCCGGCGCATTGCGGCGCTCATAGGCTTTCATTGTGTGAAAAAGCCGGACGCGCCGGATCCGGCGTGTCTGGCTTTTTCGCCGGAGACAAAAAACGTTACAGTCACCGTTTTTTCCAGACGCCGGATCGCGACACGTTGCCGGATCCGGCGAAAACCGGATGAAACGCATGGCCATCCGGCGCGATCCGGCGCAAATGCAAGTCAATGGGGGGGAAACCGGATCCGGCATTGCATTTCGCCGGATCCGGTTTCTGTCAAAAGCGCCGGATCGCGCCTGACGGCGAAAACCTGATGTGTGAAAGAGGCCTAAATCAGGATAAAACACACCCACCTGAAATTCACTCAAACACACGCCACAGGAAATCACTGAACTTTAGAACGCCACCTGTGATAACTGACGTTAGGCGCCATGAACGCTACACCTCCTCCACTCGTGGCGTGTATACTCTCACACACGCCGCGGTCCCAGCTGCCTTACTTCCGGTTTGCTCGTTATGCCCAAAACCAAAATGGCTGCGGGGACTTCCGGTCATGCGCAGTTATATGAACATAATACCCAGCCGCCATACTTCCGGTCCTCTCATTATGCCCGAAACCAAGATGGCCGCGGGACTTCCGGTCATGCGCAGTTACATGAACATGAGACCGCTTTACAAATATCAGAAACAGTGACACTCCAGGCGTCAATAGAAACCCACGTATATATATATAACGCGGTCAGGCCTATTCCGTTCCCGCTACGTACGTATCCATCATAATTCTCACTGCCAGACGTCCGGTTTATTCAGTATGCCCAAAGATAATATGGCCACGGAACTTCCGGTCATGCACAGATTGATTTACACTAAACTTATCTGCGATTACCATGACAATACTGCAAACAATGATGCAGCCTTAGATTAGCGCATGAACCCCGATCCCGGTTAACATACCTACGGTAACGAATAAAATCGAGCCCCGGATTCTTCAGTCATGCACAAATCTGCTGCCCCAATACCAGTACGACAGAATAAAGAGGGGGGTAAAAAATAGAGCGAATTGAGGTGGGAAAATTAAACGCTCGAACATAGAATAATTCAGTAGCCAAACAAAGAAATATATTGAGTGGGTATTTTACAGTATATACAAAGAAGATAAAATCACACAGTTCACACATATATGTACATCCTAAATATAGAAGCTATAATTAAGTTGATATTAAGCCCCCTAGGGGTCATAGTGTATAAGCAAAAAATCCATTTGGTCTCCTTTTGTAGAACGATGCAATCCCAATTACTGCCTCTAGGTGGTTTTTTAACTCTCTCAATGCCCAAAAAACGAATGGAATTAATATTTCCACCCTGGCACTGATGAATATGGCGCGAAATGGGGGTATCTCTTTTGTGGGTGATATCCCCAATGTGTTCCCCCACCCTACGTTTGAACTCCCTGATAGTTTTACCCACATATTCCTTGCCACACAAACAGGTGGCTTTGTATATTACTCCTTTGCTGCTACAGTTAATGAACTCTCTGATTTGAAATTGCTGTCCTGTGACATTACTAACAAAGTCACTGCCAGAGACAATGTGGGGACAAATAACACAGTGACCACATCTATAACAGCCCTTAACATTCGTAGACAACCAGGTAGTATTAGTGGGTCTAGAAAAATGACTATTGACCAGACGGTCTTTCAATGAACGGCCTTTTCTATATGTAATTAAGGGTCGTGTAGACAGTTCTCTTTCGATATCTTTATCCATCAACAGGATAGGCCAATGCTTAGCGAGGATGGCCCGTACCTCCTCGGATCCATTGTCAAAAGTAGTGATTAATCTCGTTTCACCCTTATTCTCAGTTATAGGTCTAGATTTAAGGAGTTCTAATCTATTTTTACCTTTCGCATTTTTATATGCTCGTTTCAAAACATCAAGTGGGTAACCTCTATCCAAAAATCTGTCTCTAAGTTCCTTCGCCTGCCTCTCAAAAGATTCTGCTGTGGAACAATTTCTGCGGATTCTTAGATATTGACCCTTAGGTACACCACGTTTAAGATGCACTGGGTGACTACTGTCCCACTTCAAGAGAGCATTTGTAGCAGTAGGCTTCCTGTAAGTACATGTAGAAATAATGCCATCGCTACCCCTCTCAATCAAAATGTCAAGAAAGGATAGTGAACACGAATCACTGAGGTAAAGAAAAGACCACAATCATTATGGTTCAATAGGCCAACGAATTCCAAAAAACTATCAGTGGAGCCCCTCCATAATATAAGGATGTCGTCTATATATCGGACCCATAGTTCAATGCAAACCATGGCCTCAAGGCCACTCCTAAAGATCAGAGTCTCCTCCCACCAGCCCAGGAACAGGTTCGCGTACGCCGGGGCACACGCACTCCCCATGGCGGTGCCCCTGAGCTGGTGGTAGATCTTCCGGTAAAATGTGAAGAAGTTCCTGGTAAGACAAAATCGAAGTAATTTAATGACAAATTCACTATGGGTCCGATATTGACAACCTCTAGTATTTAAAAAATACATGACGGCTTCCAACCCTTTGTCATGAGGTATGGAGGTGTACAAGGCCTCGACATCAATACTAGCCAAATTAACCTCATAGTCGATACACAGTCCCTCGATTCTCCGAAGAAGATCAGGGGTATCCTGTACGAAAGACTGCAAGGAAGCAACAAAAGGTTTTAGGACGATCTAAATAAATGCCAATATTATGGCTTACACTGCCAATACCCGACACTATAGGCCTGCCTTTTAAAGGCGATAGGTCCTTGTGTAATTTTGGTAAGCAGTAAAAAGTAGCCAATGTTGTATCCTTTGGCATTAAAAAATCAAATTCAGATTTGTCAATGACCTTCAGAGATAAACCTTGATCCAGGATGTCTCTGAGCTCCATCAGATATTCAGAGGTGGGATTATGAGCCAGAATTTCATAGCTCACTCTATCTTCAAGCAATGTTTCACACATTTTGGAATACTGTACAGCATGAAGGATGACCACATTGCCACCCTTATCTGAGGGTTTAATGACAATGTGGTCATCCTGTTCAAGCCTATTTATAACTCTCATCTCTGCCTTGGTACAATTGTACCTGGAAAACATCTTTTTTCCATTTAAGGATTTCAAGTCTTGCGTGACTAAATTCTCAAAAATATCTATTGCAGAGATGTCTCCAGTAGGGGGAGGCATTTTGATGCTTTTATTTTTTAAGTCCGTAAAACGACCCCTTCCAACATCGTTGGGATTAGTATCCCCAATGCTATTTAATAGGCGTACATCTGACAGTAAATCCAACGAAATCCCCATATCAACACAAGTACGATTATCCTGCTGAAGAAAAAACTTCCTCCAGCGTAACTTTCGTAAAAACAAATTGAAATCTTTCACAGATCGGAACAGATCAAAATCTGTACTGGGGACAAAGCTGAGACCTTTTTTTCAAAACATGTAATTCCTCCCGACTAAAAGCCTTGGAGGACAGATTCACCACCTGTATATCATTAGGAGCCACAATTTTGGATACTTGGTTAGAAACACGATTGAGAGATATGGTATTAGTAGAACAGTTATCCTCGGGAATAATCGCTATTTCCGAACCTGATTTTGGCGATTCCTCAGGGGATAACTTTGATCTAAAAAATGTGCTCCTGTATTAGTATCAGTTCTATCAGAGGGACCACGATTACCACGACTCCTTCCTCTACCTCTATTTCTCCCCCTATAATTTCTCCCCAGCAGGGATAATCGTACTTGTGTTGATATGGGGATTTCGTTGGATTTACTGTCGGATGTACGCCTATTAAATAGCATTGGGGATATTAAACCCAACGATGTTGGAAGGGGTCCTTTTACGGACTTAAAAAATAAAGCATCAAAATGCCTCCCCCTACTGGAGACATCTCTGCAATAGATATTTTTGAGAATTTAGTCACGCAAGACTTGAAATCCTTAAATGGAAAAAAGATGTTTTCCAGGTACAATTGTACCAAGGCAGAGATGAGAGTTATAAATAGGCTTGAACAGGATGACCACATAGTCATTAAACCATCAGATAAGGGTGGCAATGTGGTCATCCTTGATGCTGTACAGTATTCCAAAATGTGTGAAACATTGCTTGAAGATAGAGTGAGCTATGAAATTCTGGCTCACCTCTGAATATCTGATGGAGCTCAGAGACATCCTGGATCAAGGTTTATCTCTGAAGGTCATTGACAAATCTGAATTTGATTTTTTAATGCCAAAGGATACAACATTGGCTACTTTTTACTGCTTACCAAAATTACACAAGGGCCTATCGCCTTTAAAAGGCAGGCCTATAGTGTCGGGTATTGGAAGTGTAAGCCATAATATTGGCATTTATTTAGATCGTGTCCTAAAACCTTTTGTTGCTTCCTTGCAGTCTTTCGTACAGGATACCCCTGATCTTCTTCTGAGAATCGAGGGACTGTGTATCGACTCTGAGGTTAATTTGGCTAGTATTGATGTCGAGGCCTTGTACACCTCCATACCTCATGACAAAGGGTTGGAAGCCGTCATGTATTTTTTAAACACTAGAGGTTGTCAATATCGGACCCATAGTGAATTTGTCATTAAATTACTTTGATTTTGTCTTACCAGGAACTTCTTCACATTTTACCGGAAGATCTACCACCAGCTCAGGGGCACCGTCATGGGGAGTGCGTGTGCCCCGGCGTACGCGAACCTGTTCCTGGGCTGGTGGGAGGAGACTCTGATCTTTAGGAGTGACCTTGAGGCCATGGGTTGCATTGAACTATGGGTCCGATATATAGACGACATCCTTATATTATGGAGGGGCTCCACTGATAGTTTTTTGGAATTCGTTGGCCTATTGAACCATAATGATTGTGGTCTTTTCTTTACCTCAGTGATTGATTCGTGTTTACTATCCTTTCTTGACATTTTGATTGAGAGGGGTAACGATGGCATTATTTCTACATGTACTTACAGGAAGCCTACTGCTACAAATGCTCTCTTGAAGTGGGACAGTAGTCACCCGGTGCATCTTAAACGTGGTGTACCTAAGGGTCAATATCTAAGAATCCGCAGAAATTGTTCCACAGCAGAATCTTTTGAGAGGCAGGCGAAGGAACTTAGAGACAGATTTTTGGATAGAGGTTACCCACTTGATGTTTTGAAACGAGCATATAAAAATGTGAAAGGTAAAAATAGATTAGAACTCCTTAAATCTAGACCTATAACTGAGAATAAGGGTGAAACGAGATTAATCACTACTTTTGACAATGGGTCCGAGGAGGTACGGGCCATCCTCGCTAAGCATTGGCCTATCCTGTTGATGGATAAAGATATCGGAAGAGAACTGTCTACACGACCCTTAATTACATATAGAAAAGGCCGTTCATTGAAAGACCGTCTGGTCAATAGTCATTTTTCCAGACCCACTAATACTACCAAGTTGTCTACGAATGTTAAGGGCTGTTATAGATGTGGTCACTGTGTTGTTTGTCCCCACATTGTCTCTGGCAGTGACTTTGTTAGTAATGTCACAGGACAGCAATTTCAAATCAGAGAGTTCATTAACTGTAGCAGCAAAGGAGTAATATACAAAGCCACCTGTTTGTGTGGCAAGGAATATGTGGGTAAAACTATCAGGGAGTTCAAACGTAGGGTGGGGGAACACATTGGGGATATCACCCACAAAAGAGATACCCCCATTTCGCGCCATATTCATCAGTGCCAGGGTGGAAATATTAATTCCATTCGTTTTTTGGGCATTGAGAGAGTTAAAAAACCACCTAGAGGCGGTAATTGGGATCGCATTGTTCTACAAAAGGAGACAAAATGGATTTTTTGCTTAGACACTATGACCCCTAGGGGGCTTAATATCAACTTAATTATAGCTGCTATATTTAGGATGTACATACAGTGGGGCAAAAAAGTATTTAGTCAGTCAGCAATAGTGCAAGTTCCACCACTTAAAATGATGAGAGGCGTCTGTAATTTACATCATAGGTAGACCTCAACTATGTGAGACAAACTGAGAAAAAAAAATCCAGAAAATCACATTGTCTGGTTTTTTTTCATTTTATTTGCATATCATGGTGGAAAATAAGTATTTGGTCAGAAACAAGCAAACAAGATTTCTGGCTCTCACAGACCTGTAACTTCTTCTTTAAGAGTCTCCTCTTTCCTCCACTCATTACCTGTAGTAATGGCACCTGTTTAAACTTGTTATCAGTATAAAAAGACACCTGTGCACACCCTCAAACAGTCTGACTCCAAACTCCACTATGGTGAAGACCAAAGAGCTGTCAAAGGACACCAGAAACAAAATTGTAGCCCTGCACCAGGCTGGAAAGACTGAATCTGCAATAGCCAACCAGCTTGGAGTGAAGAATTCAACTGTGGGAGCAATAATTAGAAAATGGAAGACATACAAGACCACTGATAATCTCCCTCGATCTGGTGCTCCACGCAAAATCCCACCCCGTGGGGTCAGAATGATCACAAGAAAGGTGAGCAAAAATCCCAGAACCACGCGGGGGGACCTAGTGAATGAACTGCAGAGAGCTGGGACCAATGTAACAAGGCCTACCATAAGTAACACACTATGCCACCATGGACTCAGATCCTGCAGTGCCAGACGTGTCCCACTGCTTAAGCCTGTACATGTCCGGGCCCGTCTGAAGTTTTCTAGAGAGCATTTGGATGATCCAGAGGAGTTTTGGGAGAATGTCCTATGGTCTGATGAAACCAAACTGGAACTGTTTGGTAGAAACACAACTTGTCGTGTTTGGAGGAAAAAGAATACTGAGTTGCATCCATCAAACACCATACCTACTGTAAAGCATGGTGGTGGAAACATCATGCTTTGGGGCTGTTTCTCTGCAAAGGGGCCAGGACGACTGATCCAGGTACATGAAAGAATGAATGGGGCCATGTATCGTGAGATTTTGAGTGCAAACCTCCTTCCATCAGCAAGGGCATTGAAGATGAAACGTGGCTGGGTCTTTCAACATGACAATGATCCAAAGCACACCGCCAGGGCAACGAAGGAGTGGCTTCGTAAGAAGCATTTCAAGGTCCTTGAGTGGCCTAGCCAGTCTCCAGCTCTCAACCCTATAGAAAACCTTTGGAGGGAGTTGAAAGTCCGTGTTGCCAAGCGAAAAGCCAAAAACATCACTGCTCTAGAGGAGATCTGCATGGAGGAATGGGCCAACATACCAACAACAGTGTGTGGCAACCTTGTGAAGACTTACAGAAAACGTTTGACCTCTGTCATTGCCAACAAAGGATATATCATAAAGTATTGAGATGAAATTTTGTTTCTGACCAAATACTTATTTTCCACCATAATATGCAAATAAAATGAAAAAAAAACAGACAATGTGATTTTCTGGATTTTTTTTTCTCAGTTTGTCTCCCATAGTTGAGGTCTACCTATGATGTAAATTACAGACGCCTCTCATCTTTTTAAGTGGTGGAACTTGCACTATTGCTGACTGACTAAATACTTTTTTGCCCCACTGTATATGTGTGAACTGTGTGATTTTATCTTCTTTGTATATACTGTAAAATACCCACACAATATATATTTTTTTGTTTGGCTACTGAATTATTCTATGTTCGAGCTTTTAATTTTCCCACCTCAATTCGCTCTATTTTTTACCCCCCTCTTTATTCTGTCGTACTGGTATTGGGGCAGCAGATTTGCGCATGACTGAAGAATCCGGGGTTCGATTTTATTCGTTACCGTAGGTATGTTAACCGGGATCGGGGTTCATGCGCTAATCTAAAGCTGCATCATTGTTTGCAGTATTGTCATGGTAATCGCAGATAAGTTTAGTGTAAATCAATCTGCGCATGACCGGAAGTTCCGTGGCCATATTATCTTTGGGCATACTGAATAAACCGGAAGTCTGGCAGTGAGAATTATGATGGATACGTACGTATAGTAGCGGGAACGGAATAGGCCTGACCGCGTTATATATATATATACGTGGGTTTCTATTGACGCCTGGAGTGTCACTGTTTCTGATATTTGTAAAGCGGTCTCATGTTCATGTAACTGCGCATGACCGGAAGTCCCGCGGCCATCTTGGTTTCGGGCATAATGAGCGGACCGGAAGTATGGCGGCTGGGTATTATGTTCATATAACTGCGCATGACCGGAAGTCCCCGCGGCCATTTTGGTTTTGGGCATAACGAGCAAACCGGAAGTAAAGCAGCTGGGACCGCGGCATGTGTGAGAGTATACACGCCACGAGTGGAGGAGGTGTAGCGTTCATGGCGCCTAACGTCAGTTATCACAGGTGGCGTTCTAAAGTTCAGTGATTTCCTGTGGCGTGTGTTTGAGTGAATTTCAGGTGGGTGTGTTTTATCCTGATTAACAGGCTATATTTAGCCCATTGTTACAAGCTGTCTCACTCCATTGTCACCTAGGAGGGAGCCTGGTTACTATATGTTGCGTCCAGTACTTGTAGTTAGATCCCCTGAAGAGTCAGTAAATGACGAAACGCGTCGGGATGCATAGGGACATTGCAGGGCTATTTTTGTGAGGGTCAGATGTGGATTGCCCTTGTTAGGGCGGGAGTCATGGGTGTCAGGTCTGCTAGCCCCTACAGGGTTTGATTAGGGTAATTCCTTGCTTCCTGACCTGTCTCGACTCTGATGGACATCTGATTTTTGGCATCTTCCAGACATATGGGTAAGATCCTTCCTTTATTCAGTATATTTATGGATTACTGGTTTGGTTTTTGATGTCTCCTCATTAGACATGAATAGGTCATTATGATAGGGGCCATATATGCCTCTGGTTAAATAACCATTCATGATAAGACTGTGGTTGTTATTCACATTGTCTGTTATCTAGTTATATCCGTCTGTCCAGGTTTTTTCACTTTTGGACATGGAATTAGCCACATGTATGTACTTTGGGTGATCTGGTGTGGAAATATAAACAGACACTCCACTGTATAGTCTGTGGCAACTGATTTAGTGTTTTTTAATCGCACTTTATCGTTTGGTAGCTTTTACACAATATTAAAAGTTATGTTTTAATTATTTTCTCTTTGCTGATTTGCCTGTTTGACAGCTCACCAGCGATCACATAGCGACTTACCAGCGATCCTGACACGTTGATATCGTTGTCGGGATCGCTGGTAAGTCGCTATGTGTAGACTCCAGCTTTAGTCGACAGCATGCTTACCAATACTCTTGAAAATGGACGTCTGTCTCTCTTCCAGCCATGTAAGAGTAGCTTCCTGGTAAAAGAGTTGCCACACAATGCTCCTCTACCTTGTCCATTAGCTGATCCTTCCTGTGAAGACCACAGATGTGACGGCGACCAAGATCACATAGGGTGCACAGTTTTCCACAGAACAAGAGAGGACAACAAGGTAGCAACGTCCATAGAAAACAGTTTTTGGACATCATGGATCGAGAGATGGTAAGAGATGAGTCAAAGAGTTGGATGGCCCCTCTACCATTTAAACCCCAGAGGCAACGCTTACCCAACAACAGAGAACCTGTCTATGGTCGATTTGTCTCCCTCAAACACAAATTTCAGAATGAACCTGAAATGAGAGAGCATTTCTTTGCCTTCATGGAGAAAATACTTCAGAATGGCCATGCAGAAATTGCACCTGTACTTCAAGATTCCGAGGAATGTTGGTATCTACCCATTTTTGGCGTGTATCATCCTAAGAAACCTAGTCAGATAAGAGTAGTATTTGACTCAAGCGCCAGATATGAAGGTCTCTCGCTAAACGATGTCTTTTTGTCTTGCCCAGACCTCAACAACAGACTTCTAGGAGTACTTCTTCGCTTCCACAAAGAGGCAGTGGCATTCATGGCTGACATACAACAGATGTTTCATTGCTTCCTTGTCAAAAAAGAACATAGAAACTATTTGAGGTTTTTCTGGTACCGCGATAATGAACCCTACAAGGACATCGTGGAATATCGGATGAAAGTACACATCTTCGGGAATGGCCCATCCCCTGCTGTCGCCATCTATGATCTTAGACATTCAGCCAGAGAGGGCGAGGCAAATTGCGGGTCGCATGTTAGATCATTTGTGGAAAAGGATTTCTACGTGGACGACTGCTTGAAATTCACACCCACAGATGAAGCCGCGGAGACACCATCACATGTTTCTCAACGCAAGCAATGACTAGCCAGGTCTTTCCCCGGGAAGGAACAACCACGGGAAGGGCAATCTCCAATGAAGGAAACCACCTATGCCAAAACATGGTATCCATCCACAGACAGCTGTTTCGGGGTATTGCCCCTCATCAGTGTGGAGTAGGAAACTGGCAAGTAGGAGCAATGCCTAGTAAAAGACTGTAAAAATGAGGATGAATGAACTCATGGAGATCAAAATCCAACACTGCGGAGACACCATTACATGTTTCTCAACGCAGTGATTCTAGAGCAATGCTCCCATCCCTTATGGGAAATATGCAAAAACATTCAAAACACAAGCCGCGGAGACACCATCACATGTTTCTCAATGCAGGCAATGACTAGCCAGGTCTTTCCCCGGGAAGGAACAACCACGGGAAGGGCAGTCTCCAATGAAGGAAACCACCTATGCCAAAACATGGTATCCATCCACAGACAGCTGTTTCGGGGTATTGCCCCTCATCAGTGTGGAGTAGGAAACTGGGTAGTAAGAGCAATGCCTAGTAAAAGACTGTGAAAAATGAGGATGAATGAACTCATGGAGATCAACATCCAACACTGTGGAGACACCATCACGTTTCTCAACGCAGTGATTCTAGAGCAATGCCCCTATCCCTTATGGGAAATATGCAAAAACATGCAAAACACAAGCCGCGGAGACACCATCACATGTTTCTCAACGCAAGCAATGACTAGCCAGGTCTTTCCCCGGGAAGGAACAACCACGGGAAGGGCAGTCTCCAATGATGGAAACCACCTATGCCAAAACATGGTATCCATCCACAGACAGCTTTTTTTTTCTTTTTTTTTTTAAAAACCATTCAGGTTAGTTATAAACAACTCAATATAAGCTCATCAACTTAAACGTCGTTGTTTCAACTCTCATCATCATGGTTCATATTTATTTTAGTATAACAAACCAAGGGTATACACAAAAGACATCCTGAACATCAATAAACATCACTAAAATTCACTGATATTTGATGAGGTGCTGCCATTTTTTAAATTTCCAGACACCCTCTGCATCAGAACCACCACCGCCTTCGCTGTCTAATTTATAAATCAAGTATAATCTAGAAAGGATCAGCCCGACACACTTATTCACAGATACATGCTTCTCTTTGAAAATTCCTAAATTCCTCACATCCCACAAACTCTGCTTCACACAAGTCATAATTAACCATAGGATTCTATTTTTCACACGACCACATGCACCAATTCCAAACATTGCAACACGCCAGTCAATAAAACTCACACCTGCTAACTCCTTACACAACCCACCTACACACTTCCACACACTGCACACGTAATCACAGTCCCACATAGTATGCCACACAGTCTCACATCCACCACATCCTTCCCTTGGGCACACATCAGTTCTGGTCAGACCTCGTCTCTTCTGAACCTGTCGCACAGGCAAAATATTGTGCAAGGACATCCACACAATATCCCTTTGTCTATTAGACATGCCGTGCGTTCCCAAACTCTTCCATGCAACCGAAACTTCATTCCCTCTCAGCCCCACAATATTACATTCCACATCATTCTTACGTATTATTTTCATCACATTCTTAGCCATTCTAAAATCATTCATCGTACACTCAGTAAATCATGCTTCCTCCAAACTTCTCAATCACCTCATACCAGACCGGACACTTGAAAGCAACAGGCACTCTAGCATCCCTCTTTCTCCAACATAAGCCATATAACATCCAACCAGCAGAATAACTTGCCATATATGCTCCCTTATTTCCTTTATTCAGCAAAATAACAACAGTTTTGATATACTGAAGCCCCAGAAAAATCTCAATGTTTGGAAAGGCCATGCCACCATGGTGACACGCCTTGAAAAGACTCTCTCTCTTAAGTTTCTCTATTTTACTGCTCCAGAAAAAAGTAAAAACTAATTTTTCCACTCTTTTTATTTTCCTACATGATGGTGGAAAAACTGTTGCAATAAAAAGCAAAATTGGAAGAATCACCGCTTTTATGACCAAAATCTTACCACTGAAGGTCAAGTCTCTCAATCGCCAAAAATTTAACTTACGCTCTATGCGCAATCCATACTCCTCCCAGCTCTCCTTACCTTCCAAGTCCTTATTAAATAATACTCCCAGCACTTTGATAGCACCCTCCTCACACTTTACCCCCTCCATTTTAACCCTGTTATCCCCAAAACATTTAAAACTACATTTATTCCAATTCACTCTAAAGCCAGATGCACCACAGAAAAACTCCAGAAGCAACTTAACCCTACTCATAGACGCAACGCTTTCACTCACAGCCACAACATCATCCATATATCCAAGAACTTTCACATGCTTCCCACCACTCCCAGGTACCAACAAACCTCGCATCATTTTATCACGTCTCACCAAGCACAACAAGGGTTCAATCACACACACAAACAAGACAGGGGACATGGGACACCCCTGCCTTACACCAGACTTAATATTCACTTTCTCACTCAACCACCCATTAACAAGAAACTCACTTGACACACAATCATACAAAGACATTATCCCATTTTACAAATCCCATTCTATTCAGAACTTTAAACAAAAACGCATGCGAGACCCTATCAAACGCTTTCTCAAAATCAATTGACAGAACCATACACTTCCGTTTCCTTCCCATGCAGTCTCCAATCAAATCCCTTAATAACAATAAGTTATCACTCATACTTCTTCCAGGCACAGCACACACTTGATCCTCATCCACAACACTACCAATCACCTCACGCATACGATTCGCCAACAATTTGCTATAGATTTTGTAATCTGCGTTCAGCAATGTTATGGCTCTCCAATTCCCTAAACACTTTCTCTCACCTTTCTTATGCACAAGCACAACCACCCCCTCTTTCATTGATTCGCACAACTTACCACTCTCCCACATATACTTACATATCTCAGTCAAATCAGCACCCAGAAAATCCCACGCCTTCACATAGAATTCTACCGGCAATCCGTCTTTACCTGGAGTCTTATTCTTTTTAGCACTCTTCATCACATTTTCTACTTGTTCCATAATTACGTCCTCATTCAAAATATCACATTCTCCACTATCCAACTTGTTCTCTAACCAATTCAGCACTTCTGAAACAAGACCAGAATCAATCCATTTTTTATCATATAACTTGCTATAGAACCTATTCACCTCCTTTATCACATTCTCACCTGACACACACAAACCATTCCTATCCAGGATTTTATCCATATCAACCTTTCTCCCATTCATTTTCTTAAAAAAGAACCGCGTGCACTTTTCATCTTTCTCAAGATGTTCTATTTTGGTGCGATAGATGATTTCTTTCCCTTTTTCATCCATAACACGCTTTAATTCACTCTTTGTCTCAGCCAGCAGATCAGACATATCCATCCCACTTTCTCCACACTTCTTTAACCAGTCTAAGCGCCTGTTTAAATCATTAAATCTACTCCGATAAATAGCAGCTTTTTTATAGCCCCACTTTTTGAAGAATTTTTTGCAACACACCTTAACCCAATCCCACCACTCCAGTACACACGCAAAATCCCTCTTACATACTCTCCATTCTTTATACTTTATTTTTAATTCATTCATCACATCCTCATCTTCTAACAATCTTACATTCAGCTTCCAAACCCCACCCCCATACACACGGTCATCAATCTCACTAAACACACCTCTCAAACACTCATGATCAGAAAAAGGTACAGCATTTTGTTCAAAATTCATACACAACATATTTTTGGAAAACAACATTTTATCTATCCTGGATGCAATACCACCCCTATCAGCATGGTACGTTGGCGGTGGTGGGATGCCAAATTTCAGAGCAGCAGCATCTAGAAGGGAAAAATCAGAAATAAGATTGGATAACTTTTTACCAGTTATGTCACAATTCCCATCTGTGGTGCAATTAAAGTCTCCAACTAAAACTGTAGGCATTTTGCCTGGAAGAAACAAACTTAATTTTTCCAAAAGAGCCAGACGCTCCTTTTTCCTGTCGTGTCCTGATGGACAGTAGACATTAATAATTCTAGCCCGCCACCCCCTATAACTAACATGTGCAATTATACATCTACCCACCTCTACCACCGTGTAGCTATCTAAACTAATCTCCCTGTTGCCCATTAATATCCCTACACCATCATTCCTATTAACACATGAGCCAGACCATACATGCTGTCCGTAAGGCCAGTCCTTATCGCTTGGCGCATCCACAATCCCACATTCCTGAAGACAAAAGATGTGAGCATTCATCTGTTTAATATAATCTAGAACGATTGCCCTCCTGAGTTTGGATCTAATTTGCCTGACATTCAGGGACGCAATGCCCCAACCAACTTGGGGATACATAACATGACTGTGTTATTTACATGACAACAAACACGCCACTTCCTCTTCAGCCGTTTTCATCTTCCATTTGGAAATGCAACTCCTCGAATCTGTTTACGTCTGCGGGAATGCCTAAAAAAGCATTGGTGTCTGGAGAGAAGGCATTCTGAGGGTAACTACGTTCACTTACCGGACTTAAACCAACTTCACCGGGGTCTGCCCAATCTGTTCTGGGCTTCTTACAGGAAGTTCCAGACTCCTCGTCCTCAGATGACCTCGCAAGAGTGAAGTCACCTTGATCTCCACAACTGGCCAACTCCTCCTCAGTAGCAAACCAAGATAAACTGGGGGTATTGCCAAGAGTACCTTCCAACTCCCCCTCACCACAGACATCAGACTGATGAGGGAGCTCACATTCAACATCAGTAGCTTCCAAAACTGCCACCTCTGGGCTGGGAGACTCCGTTTGGGGCAGGGCCTCCTCATGTGCATTCATGATTTCAGGTTCCTCAATAAGTTCTGGGTCTGAAACCTGTGGAATGTCAACAACAGCAGAAGGGGGTGTAGCTGCCCCACCTGAGACCTCAGCGTAAGACCTTGGACTGATCCTGGCCTTACAGTCCCGATACTTATGGCCCTCCTCACCACAATCATTACACATAACAGGATTTGTGCAGTCTTTTGCCATATGGCCAGAAGCATTGCAATTCCTGCAAGTTGGCATCTCCTTGCAACTATCCTGGGTATGCCCGAAATTTTTACACCTCCTGCAATACATCGGGGCATCTGGAAAGAACAAAAAACCAGTATTTTTCCCAATTGAAAAATTAAGAGGGGGGTAATGGATGCCTCCCGGGCCTTGGGGATCATCCCAAATCTCACAAAAAATTTGTACTTCCCAGTCCAGAGCCCTTCTCCATTCAGGACCCTGTCGGAGTACTGAACATAAATGCAATGTCTTTTCAAAAATAAAGCAATGTCCTCCAGGGAAACAAAAGGGTTGTGCATGAAAACTACAAGTGGAATATCTCCCTTAGAGTACAGCACAGTAAAGGTAAGATCTTCCAGCAAAGGATTTGTCACTCCATTTTTCAGGGCAGTAAACAAATTCTGGCAAGCCGCCATAGAATATAGCACCAGTACATACCTGCCTTCTCTCCTAAACTCCTGCAGGCATATTATATCAGACTTCCGAATCTTCAGGATGTCATAAAACACCATGTTGACCAAATATCCCAGGGAAAAATGCAACTTCGTATCTTCAGCGATGTCAATCCTGAATCCATTTTTGACCCGGCTATCACCGGTCCCAGAGAATTGAAGTCGGACTCCTATCGTCCACAACTCCAAGGATTTCCTCCCCGAAACCTCCTGGCTATCTCCCAAAAGCAGCGACCGGCTTAAGCCACCGAAGTGGCGATGCCGGAAGGCCAAGAGACAGCACTCAAGGTATTCAGGAAACTCCGCACCTCATCAGTGTGGAGTAGGAAACTGGCTAGTAGGAGCAATGCCTAGTAAAAGACTGTGAAAAATGAGGATGAATAAACTCATGGAGATCAACATCCAACACTGCGGAGACACCATCACATGTTTCTCAACGCAGTGATTCTAGAGCAATGCCCCCATCCCTTATGGGAAATATGCAAAAACATGCAAAACACAAGCCGCGGAGACACCATCACATGTTTCTCAACGCAAGCAATGACTAGCTAGGTCTTTCCCCGGGAAGAAACAACCACGGGAAGGGCAGTCTCCAATAAAGGAAACCACCTATGCCAAAACATGGTATCCATCCACAGACAGATGTTTCGGGGTATTGCCCCTCATCAGTGTGGAGTAGGAAACTGGCTAGTAGGAGCAATGCCTACATGTGTTTTGCATGTTTTTGCATATTTCCCATAAGGAATGGGGGCATTGCTCTAGAATCACTGCGTTGAGAAACATGTGATTGTGTCTCCGTTGTTGATCTCCATGAGTTCATTCATCCTCATTTTTCACAGTCTTTTACTAGGCATTGCTCCTACTAGCCAGTTTCCTACTCCACACTGATGAGGGGCAATACCCCGAAACAGCTGTCTGTGGATGGATACCATGTTTTGGCATAGGTGGTTTCCTTCATTGGAGACTGCCCTTCCTGTGGTTGTTCCTTCCCGGGGAAAGACCTGGCTAGTCATTGCTTGCGTTGAGAAACATGTGATGGTGTCTCCGTGGCTTGTGTTTTGCATGTTTTTCATATTTCCCATAAGGGATGGGGGCATTGCTCTAGTATCACTGCGTTGGGAAACATGTGATGGTGTCTCCGCAGTGTTGGATGTTGAGTTCATTCATGATCCTTTTTCACAGTCTCCTAAAGAGGACACAAGAAATGCTTGCTTTGTCCAACTTGAGGCTGCACAAAATTGCTTCCAACAGTCAAGGAATGATGGCAGCTTTTCCCTTTCAAGAGTACTCAACTGATCTAAAAGACTTGGATTTGGAAACGGACTCCATTCCCATGCAACGGAGCCTTAGTTTGCTCTGGGATTTGAAGAGAGATGCATTTACCTTTCGGATCAACGAAGAAGAAAAACCTTTCACACGTAGAGGCATCCTATCAGTGATAAAGAGCCTGTACAATCCTTTAGGATTTGTAACCCCTGTAACTATCCAAGGTAAAATGATGTTGAGAGACTTCACTCAAGAGATGTCTGAATGGGATGATCCGCTTCCCATGGAGAAGAGAGATCTGGGGGTAAGATGGAAGAAGTCTTTAGAAGCCTTGTCAGATCTTTACATGGCACGACCATACGCCTCAGTGCCATCAACAGAAGTCAAGACTCAAAAGCTCTGTATCTTCTGCGATGCCTCAACCAAAGTGATTGCAGCAGTAGCATATCTGAAAACTACTGACATCAGGGATAAATGCCATGTAAGGCTTATTATGAGCCGGAAAAACTAGCGCCAGTCCAGGAGTACACAATACCCAGACTGGAACTCTGTGCGGCTGTGCTAGCAGTAGAGTTAGCTGAACTTATATCGACAGAAGTTGACCTGGAAATCAAGGACGTTGAGTTCTACTCAGACAGCAAGGTAGTGCTTGGGTACATTTGCAACAAAACTCGATGCTTTTATGCTTATGTCAGCAATCGGGTGCTAAGGATCAGGAGATCCACTTGCCCTAAACAGTGGCACAATGTGTCCACACACCACAATCCTGCGGACCATAAAACCTAGATTCGTTGAATCTGGACACCTTAAGGACACAACCTGGTTTACGTGCCCTGCATTCTTATGCCGTTCAATGTCTTACAGTGACGAATCAGACACCTTTGAACTGGTAGATCCAGATGCAGATGAAGAAATCGACCTCAGGTGTCCGCTCTAAGTACAGTGACTTCAGACAATCACCTCCATTCCCACCATTTCAGCAGGTTTTCAACCTGGACCTCGCTGGTTCATGCCATTGCTTGTTTAATTCATGTGGCTCAGTCTTACAAGTCAACATCACCCAACAGTCAAAAGTCTTGTAAAGGTTGGCATCATTGCAAACACACATTTACCGCTCCGAACCTGGAAAATGCCAAAAGCACGATAATTCGTACCATACCACGCAAGTGTTACGCCAAAGAAATAGACAACCTCAACAAAGGTCAACCCATTTCTAGAGACAGTGTCTTGAAAAAGCTTGATCCAATAATTGACCAAAATAAGCTGATAAGAATTGGAGGTCGTCTTCAGGAAGCCAAGGTGGAATCCGTGGAAAAACACCCTGTAATAATTCCTGGTCATCATCATGTGACTACTCTGCTCGTACAGCACCATCATGTTTTGGTGAAACATCAGGGCCGATTGTTTACCGAAGGGAATCTACGAACTGCTGGACTATGGATAGTCGGAGCAAAGAGATGTGGGAGTAAACTCATCTTCAACTGTGTGACTTGTCGCAAACTCTGCGGCGTGACTCAAAGCCCAAAGATGGCCAATCTACCATCAGACAGACTTAGTATTGATCCTCCCTTTACCAACGTCGGACTGGATGTATTCGGGCCGTGGTCTATGGTTGTACGGCACACCAGAAGAGCCTAAGACAACGCAAAACACTGGGTAGTTATATTCACCTGCATGTCCATCAGAGCGGTCCACATCGAAGTGATTGAACCCATGGACACATCAGGTTTCATAAATGCACTCCGACGTTTCATTGCCATCAGAGGCACCGTGAAACACATTCGCTCTGACAGAGGCACAAATTTCGTAGGAGCAGTGAAAGAACTCCAAATTCCCTCCAACCTAGACATTACCAGTGTGGAAAGATACCAGAATGAACAGGGATGTACCTGGACCTTCAATTTACCACACTTTTCTCACATGAGAGGTGCTTGGGAGAGGATGATAGGAATAGCACGCAGAATCTTAGACTCTATCTTCTTGCAAGAAGGTAGCACAAGACTCACACATGAAGGTTTGACTACATTCTTGGCTGAAGTTTCGGCCATCATAAATGCCAGACCACTGACTGCACTCTCCAGTGATGCTGAAGATCCAGCCATTCTCACTCCCGCCATGTTACTCAGAAAACCGACACTCCTAGCGCTCCACTGGGAGAATTCAGCAACAAGGACCTCTACAGACGTCAATGGAGACAAGTTCAAAGCCTCTCCAATACTTTCTGGGACAGATGGAGAAATCAATATCTCTCCACCTTACAGCCTAGTGATATTGTGCTCATGAAAGACAGCCAGTCACACCGAAATGAGTGGCCACTAGGCCTCATCACCAAAGTATTCCCAAGCGAGGGCGAGAAGGTGCGCAAGGTCGTGGTCAAAATATGGAAAGCTGGGGAGAGTAAACTATTCCTCAGACCAGTGGCGGAACTAGTTCTATTACTTTCACCAAAGGAGCCTGTAAGTGGCATTAGTTAATGCCAAGCGGGGAGTGTTCTGCCCTCTGAATAGGGGCAAAGAATGTTTGTATTATATGGTGGGTTAGTTATAGCACCTTCTAGTGGTGGCTGAATTTATAGCAGTGTCTTTGATAGAATTTACAGTCTGTGACTTTAGCAGAAGCAATGCATTACGGGATTGAAGCAATGCTTTGTGGGAAGGAAGCAAAGTATTCTGGGACAAAGATGGGCCATTTTGCTTCTGTGTATATCATAGGATGCATGTGTTTACCTGTATTCCATGTTAACTCTCCAATTTGAGTTCGTTATTTGGGTAAAGCATGTCTGGTAAGCTAAATCTTTCTTACAATGCAGTGTGTGCAGAGTTTATTAGCTGTATAGCAGTTAGTGCTGCCCAATACTTATGCATGTCATTGTATTCTTTACAGTTTTACTGCATGTTCTATACTCTTCACCAATAAACATGTTAGACTACAGAGAACATTATGCTTATTTTGGAAGACAGAGCTGTGGTTTTTGCTGTATGCTGGCTTGCACAACGTGTCATCGTGCCTGAAGGCAGAACACATGGCATGGAGCGGGGCAGTGGCGGCCACGGGTCTCGCTGTATCTCCTCCTCGTGCTGCTCGGCACCGTCTTGTTCACTGGTCAGGCGGGCCCCCGTCCTTTCTGTCTGGAAGACGCTAGCTCGTTCTCGCTCTCCAGCGCCACTTAGACTCCGTCTTCCTGTCACTCACCTCGCCGAGTCCCTCCTACTGGTCTCCTGAACTCGTTTTATAGTCGCCCCGCCCCCACATTTCCTGGAAGAGCGTCGGTCCCAGCCTGCAACATCTTCCCCAGGGAACATACCCTCTGGGAATCCAGGTGACAGCCACCTTAGTTCCGGCCCGGTCACACAACGGGCCCTTATTCCTGGGCTTTCTCTCCTACAGGTGCAGGGCCCGAGGCATCTTCACAGGCACGGTGAACTGGGGATTGGCTTGTACACAAATCATTGGAAGAAGCAGTGTTGTCACCTGCAGTGTTCCTAGAGCTTCGGGTTCGGCCCACAAAGTCGGGTGCTTTGCTGCCATGTGCCTAATCATGCTGGTGGTGGTCAGGCTGGTAGTTTTGCTACCCCTACTGATGCGAGAATGGCAAGTGCTGCAAATGGCCTGTTTGGGGTTATCGGTAGAGTCTTTAAAAAATAACCAGACTCGGGAAGATCTAACAGTTGGTATGCCTCCTTCCCCATGTGTGCTGCTGTCCTCACTCTGCATGTCCTCCTGCCAAGTTGGGTCAGTCACTATGTTATCCACCACATCTTCCACATCCTCACCTTGCTCCTCCTCCTGACTTTCCGGCAATTGTGTCTCATCATCGTCCATCTCTTGTGATCATGGCTGCTCAAAGATTTGTGCATCGCTACATGGAATATCATCTTGCCCCGCTTCTAGTGGAGCGGGCGAGAGGCACGAATCTCCAAATGGAAAACTGAATAGCTCTTCGGAGTGTCCGAGTCTGGGATCAGTTGTTTCAGGGCACTAGGCATGGTGAGAGGAAGGAGGATCAGGGTGAGTAATATCCGGTCCACACTCACGGCTGCTCAGACTTGACCGTGTGGAAGACATGGTGGTGGTGGTGGATAAGTTACTGGAAGCATTATCTGCTTTTCAACCAACAACCGTTTCACACTGCTCTGGCTTCAATAGTGGTGTGGTACGGTCCCCTAGAAACTGGGACAGGAAGTTCGAGCGCGAAGATGTGGGTCTTTGCTGTGGCCCATTTTCAGCTCGGTCATGGCCTTGTCCTCTGCATGCACCATCAGCATCATGTCCACTTCCCAGTCCCTTGCTCCTTGCCTTGCCCATTTTAAATGGACTACTGAGATAACAGACTGCATTATTTTTTTTAGGTTTTGTGTTAACTTTTTAAAACACAAAATAATGAGTAGAACAAGGCTAGCAGACAGAACTATGAAACGTATGCCAGCGAAGCAAAGATTTTTCCACCACAGATACACCAGGCCTCAGCCTGAGATAACACATTGTCTTAATTTTTTTGGAGGTTTTGTGTTCACTTTTGAAAACACAAAATTATGAGTATAACAAGACTAGCAGACAGAACTATGCAACGTATGCCTGCGAAGCAAAGATTTTTCCACCACAGATACACCAGGCCTCAGCCTGAGATAGCAGACTGTATTTTTTTTTTTTTTTTTGGCTAAATAGTGCTGAACATAAGTACAGTTTCACCCAGGACAAAAAAAGAAAGCCGCCGTAAACTGGCCAAACGTTGAGCACGCACAGATATGAGCTGGCACGGAGATACCACTACGACAAATCTGTGGCCTGTATTTTTTTTTTTGCTAAATACTGCTGTATTTAACCAAAAGTGCCAGCCAGGCAAAAAAAAAAGAAAACAGCCGTAAACTGGCCAAACGTTGAGCACGCACAGATATGACCTGACACGGAGATACCACTACGACAAATGTGTGGCCTGTATTTTTTTTTTTGCTAAATACTGCTGTATATAACCAAAAATGACAGCCAGGCAAAAAAAAAAAAACAGACGTAAACTGGCCAAAATTTTGAGCACGCACAGATATGAGCTGGTACGAAGATACCACACCAAAAAATGTGTGGCCTGTATTCCAGTTACACCTGGGGCTAGCTATATGCGGCTAATATATCCCACAGGTACCAGCAGCAGCACCAGAACACAGGAAGGGAATGGACCCTCTTGATGTATGCAATGATCTATATACACACATACAGTGCCTGCAGGCCTTTTACATGTTTAAACTATGCTATATATACCTGCTATCCAGTGATAAAGTACCCTTTCTCAACTTTGTACAATCTGGTCAAATCCATACTGGGCCAGAGAACATCTGAGTCTGCCTCCTGATCTATAGACATATACTTTTAATGTGTAAACTAGGCTACATATATACGTGTTATCCGGTGAAACTGTACCCTTTATCAACTTTCTACAATGTTGTTGAATCCATACTGGGCCTGAGAACGGCTGCCGAGCTGTTAAGAAAGCTACAGCACCTGTGGTTTGGACACGTAATTTTTTCGGGAATGGCGGTTAGGCCTTTACTACGGAATTGCGGTTGACCTGAACTTACTGGGAAATCATCGTTCGCGGGGAATAATCTGAATCCAAGATCCCCATCACTAACGGAGTTCAGCAGGTTATCTGCACCTGTAAGCGACAAAAGCTGGTCCTTTCAGTGTAGCGTGCATGCAGCCCTGGACATGTACGGGAATGCTAGACCTGTTATTGCTCGATCTCACGTGCCAGAGCCTCGCTTATCCCTCTAGTAAGCTTGATGCGTACTGCGGGGGCATGCCGGCGTCTTGGTTGTTAACGGAATAAAGCTGAGAAATCACTAGCACAACTACAAACACACATACCACACCACTCACAGAATCGACAAAGCTTTCAAAGTGTGCATCTTTTCTTTAGGTGGCATGGTTGTGGTTTCCCGGGTGGAGTCCAATTAAGCCACACGCTCCACTCCTGGTGGTGCCCTTTTGGACATTCCTTTAAGGTTCAGCTTTGCAATCATACTGCCCCCGGAAACCAAAAACTTTGCCTTCATGGACGCTGTTTGGAGGTTCGTGGGAATAACGCTGCCCGATCAGCAGTCGGCATATGGGTCGCCCTCCCAGGGCTGTGGGGTACTCGGTACCGGGCCGGTGTCAGTGGGATGTGTCACAGCAGCGGTGACCCGGATGGTGGCCCTGGGCGCCCATGTAAATGGTGTGGTATAATGGTAAAGAGTTTATATAGATAGTTTGACGCCACTTGTGGTGTTCGGCAACATAGATGTTAGGCCGACGCTGCATGCAGATCCTCTGGGACTGATGGTGTTGTGCAGCAAAGATGGTAAAGCTCCCCACAGGTGGAGCTGGAGTCCCAGGGAAGTGTAGATGTAGTGATGGGGGAAAGGCACAGGCGGTGTAGGTGCTGGTACCCAGATGTAGCGGTGCCTCTAATAACTGTAGGACACCAGAGCGTGCAGTTCCAAAGCTTTACTCACAGTCTGCAGGTTACACAGATGCCTGCCTCCGTGCTGTGTCCTCCAGGTCAGGATCTCAGCCAACCTCTGGGACCAAAATGGAAAGCTCCCTTCCAACACTCCGCCAACATGTACCTTCCTGAACGTCTCCTTTCTAGCGCTTGTGGGGGAAGCACTCACAGGACCGTGGTTAACTGAAGCACCTCCTGTCTAACAGATGTTCCTCAGACTTTACTTGTATGGCAGACAGCTGTAGCCTTTTCCTTCTTGCTCCCACACGTCGATGCTGGGGCCTCCGAGCCTTAGTTGGGTACAGAGCATTTATAGCTGCTACTTCCCCCGGTTTCTGCTGCAGGAACGTCAGTGTCCCTACAAACTCGGAGACCGAAATCGGGACCATGCGCTCCAGCTAGGAGTGAGCCTTAACTCTGCTCATCCTCCAGCTCCCCTTCTCACGTCCACACACTTCCCCTTCCCTGCACAGAGTGCCCTTACTTACCTCCTCCCGACCACAGAGAGCAGCTCCTCAGCAGTCAGGTTCAGAGGTCTCCCTGCTAGCCTGGAGTGGGAAATGTGTTGTGTGTTGGTTTCACTGCTAGAGAGATCCTTCGTTGCTCCCAAGCTTGACAACACACTCCCTAGGAGGAAGGTAATGCCACCGTAGCGACCGTACTCTTGGGGACGCCACAAGTGCACTGAGGCCCAGCCACTGCTGGATGATGCTGCTGGTACATTGACCCAGACCACTACATTCCCCTCGCACTCTACACTGCCAGAATCTGACCCAGAGGAAACTCAGGTTCCCCTTCCCACATACTATACCACCTTACACGGTGACAAAGAGGAAGGTGCAGATGAAAGTGCAGGTTCCTTGAGCAGGTGGGGGTGGCATATTCATGGGCGATGGCACTGGCACAGGGCACCGCATAGTACACAAAAGTGTCTCTGCCGGTGGGAGGGCCTAAACAGCCAAGTGCAGTGAGATGGAAGATGGGGACGTCAAGGAGTTCAGAGTAGTGCTGGGATTCTCTAGCAAGGAGACTTATGTAATTGTTTTCAATGTTGGGACAGCAATTTTTGGGGAGCACTATACTCTGGTGAATGATATATGGGGCCCACCATACACTGGAGCATTCCAAAGGTGGACATCAGACACTGGAGCAGCATTTACAGGGCGCATTATACACTAGAGCAGTAGAAATGGGGCCCATTATATATGGAGCATTATTTGGGCCCATAAGACAGTGGAGCTTCATCCATTGGGACCAACATATACTATAGAATTATGTGGAGCTCATCATATACGGTTTGAAACATTATATGGGAATAATGATTCCGTATGGAGAAATATATGGGCCACATAACTCTGTATAGTGCACTAAGCGCTGGCCATAATACTGTATGGAGTTATATACTGTCCGTTTTTGGAGGTATTGGAGAATTTAAAATGGATATCAGTCATGAGATGTAAGAAGTGAAGTATTTTTCATAGTACTATACTGCTATTTCTCTGCCGTATCGGAGCATCATGAGTTGTGGTATGTGTTAAAGGGGTGCTCTTTGGCCCTGGGCCCACGAAAACCTGGAGCCAGCCCTACCCCCCCACCTGTAGCCAAATAACCCCCATTTTTCAGTGCGTAACTAGTATTATGAAGTAAATTAAGGTTGACAAGCTTAAGTAATAAGAATTGATGCTTTTGGCATTCAAATGGGCACTGTAGGTGTGTTTCCTGTCCTCCTCTCACTGCCGAATTTAATTCCCCATTGACTTACATTGGGTTTCGTGTTTCGGTCAGACCCCCGACTTTTCCCTATAGTCGGCCGATTTTGCTCGACCCGACTTTTGGAAAAGTCGGGTTTCATGAAACGAAACTCGACCCTAAAAAAACAAAAGTCGCTCAACTCTAGTCAGGACCTATAATGAGTAAGCAGCTGGATGTTTATTATGACTTGTGATGACACTTACAAATAGGCATATTTTGTCATATAGCTGCTTAGGGCTTCACTTAATGCATGTACTTGCCCAGCTTTCTCAGGTTATAATTTTGACACCGAAGCTATTCCTTGCCTACCTTCATGTCTCCTCCATTTTCATATATAATCTCTATACATATTATGTCTAATCTGATTTTATGGTGATTTGTTTTATAAATATTATGTGTATATTTATTTTGTGTGGTTTGTTGTTATTTTTTTTGCTGTTTTAGTTCATATTTGGAGTACTCCACCTATTTATTAAGATTTTGATTATAGTTTGGGAGAGCTTAATACGAATATTCTCTTGGCCATATCACATATACACTCACTGGCCACTTTATTAGGTACACCTGTCCAACTGTGTGTTAAGACTTAATTTCTAATCAGCCAATCACATGGCGGCAACTCAGTGCATTTAGGCATGTAGACATGGTCAAGACAATCTCCTGCAGTTCAAACCGAGCATCAGTATGGGGAAGAAAGGTGATTTGAGTGCCTTTGAACGTGGCATGATTGTTGGTGCCAGAAGGGCTGGTCTGAGAATTTCAGAAACTGCTGATCTACTGGGATTTTCACGCACAACCATCTCTAGGGTTTACAGAGAATGGTCCGAAAAAGAAAAAAAATCCAGTGAGCGGCAGTTCTGTGGCCGGAAATGCCATGTTGATGCCAGAGGTCAGAGGAGAATGGGCAGACTGGTTCGAGCTGATAGAAAGGCAACAGTGACTCAAATTGCCACCCGTTACAACCAAGGTAGGCAGAAGAGCATCTCTGAACGCACAGTGCGTCGAACTTTGAGGCAGATGGGCTACAGCAGCAGAAGACCACACTGGGTACCACTCCTCTCAGCTAAGAACAGGAAACTGAGGCTACAATTTGCACAAGCTCATCGAAATTGGACAGTAGAAGATTGGAAAAACGTTGCCTGGTCTGATGAGTCTCGATTTCTGCTGCGACATTCGGATGGTAGGGTCAGAATTTGGCGTAAACAACATGAAAGCATGGATCCATCCTGCCTTGTATCAACGGTTCAGGCTGGTGGTGGTGGTGTCATGGTGTGGGGAATTTTTTCTGGGCACTCTTTGGGCCCCTTGGTACCAATTGAGCATCGTTGCAACGCCACAGCCTACCTGAGTATTGTTGCTGACCATGTCCATCCCTTTATGACCACAATGTACCCAACATCTGATGGCTACTTTCAGCAGGATAATGCGCCATGTCATAAAGCTCGAATCATCTCAGATTGGTTTCTTGAACATGACAATGAGTTTACTGTACTCAAATGGCCTCCTCAGTCACCAGATCTCAATCCAATAGAGCATCTTTGGGATGTGGTGGAATGGGAGATTCGCATCAGGGATGTGCAGCCGACAAATCTGCGCCAACTGTGTGATGCCATCATGTCAATATGGTCCAAAATCTCTGAGGAATGCTTCCAGCACCTTGTTGAATCTCTGCCACGAAGAATTGAGGCAGTTCTGAAGGCAAAAGGGGGTCCAACCCCTTACTAGCATGGTGTACCTAATAAAGTGGCCAGTGAGTGTATTGTGTTTTTTGATTACTGTTTCAGTCTATATACAGTATGTGTGTGTATATGTGTGTGTATATACCTGTGTGTGTGTATATATCTCTCTTTCTCTTTCGGCTCCCATAAACTGATTTTCTCATAACATAATTCACATAATGAGTCATTATTCATTCAAAAGTAATTTATTTCATGCTTATTTATTCCAATAGTCTCCTTACTCTAATATACCATAGAATGTGTAAAGGCGACAGGTCCTCTTTAAATTGAACAGGAGGATTAGATGGTATGATGTATTCTGCTATTTCACCACTTAATGGTAAGTTGTGCTCCATGCTGGAGACATAAATGGAAAGCCAGTAAATATCCCCTGTTCTTCAGCAGGAATTGGCTCGTTCAGGTGTTCACTGCACGGAGCTCGGATCCACTTTCTCAGGCTGACATCCATGTTCTTTCTTATTCTTACAGGAGATGGTGCTTTTCCTGTTTTTATGTCTGACCAGTTTAAATTAGAAAAGAAGGGGTGTTTTTGGATGTTCCCATTTACCCCTAGCCGGACAGACTGGTCTCTGCAGAGGAGTCTGGACATAATGTCTACAGCATCGTGGTCAGTGATGGCTTCATATGATGGGTCAGAGTGCAGCACATTACTCTCAATCTCTGCCGTGGTGCCTCCTGGAAATGGTGAGTCCTGGAGAATCATGTTGTATAATATAACTCCGAAGGCGAACCAGTCTACACCTGCATCATAAAAGTCTGCCATGATCATTTCTGGGGCGCCATAACCAGGTGTTCCACCAAAATTTCTGCCATTAAATCTCTCATCATATTCATATAGAGATAATCCAAAATCTGTAATTTTTGTGTGTCCGTCACCAGTCAGCAGGATGTTATTTGGTTTCAAGTCGCAGTGAATGATGCCATTGGTGTGCAGGAATTGTAGGCCACAAATGATTTCCGCTGCAATAAATGTTACAGGCTCCTTCAGGGGAATGGTACTATATATATAGTTATACAGATCCCTTCCACTGGCCAGCTCGGTGACAAAATAGGCATGGTGCTCAGTATGGAAAGCTGCGTGGCAATGAGTAAGGAATCTGCTGCTGTGGGAAATCCTCAGGACATGGTGTTCTACGAGGCTTTCAGGGTTGGAGATTAGACTTTCCTTCTGTATGATTTTAAGGGCCACCCTTTCTTTACGTATCTTATCTGTAGCCAGCATTACCTTTCCATAACTCCCTTTTCCAAGTATACTGTGGAAGGTAAACTTATCCCTGGTGAGAGGGACAGTGGTCTTAATATGTTTGCTACTGGGGCCGCTACATTCACCTGAGATGTCATCTTGGATGGCGGCTGGATCTTGCTGTTTCCTCTTTTTCCCAGTTCCTTCCTCTTCGGCTACACTGTCATTGCCTCCCATGTTAGTGATCCTGGTCGGACCCACAGTCACGCTTTTCCTCTCTCTTGTACTCATTTTCTTCAGTATGTTATCAGCTCGATTTCTGATGCATATCACAATCCTGCCACATTTGTACTTTACAGATCTAGAGAAGGAATTATTGTCAGGTCCCTCATTGTCAGGTATTATTTCACCATCCTGCCCAAATTTCTTGGGGTTCTTCTTTTTAACCTTTGGTGGACGTTCCTGGTTATTTGCCATGTCTTGTCCATCTGGTGTTGTCTGTGTCTTTGCCAGACTTTTTTTCTTTTTTCTTATCTCTCTGAATCCCATGTTGTGTCAGGCAACAACTGGGCAATTATCAAAAAAATATATGTAAGATTATCAAAAAACGCAATCCGCAAGTATATCGTAGTCAAAATCAACCACAACTGAAGCTCAATGGCTGCAGTCAGTGATTCATGGAACTTTTGTGGATTGTGATGTCACTATGCAGGTGACATCACACTTAATGTAATGTCAGCAGAATACTGTGATGTCAGCAGATGTAGGCAGGTGTCCGATCACTGCTGAAATTGTCAGGTAGGGGCGGGGCTTATTCACCATTGACTATAATGGAGTCTGTTGAGTGGGTAAGATTTAATGACCTGAAGCTGGAAATCAGTGGAATAAATGACACCAGGAATAAGTTACAGTAGTTTTATATTTGTTTTAGCTTATTTTTGATAGGTTATTTTGCATAGGGCAGTGATTATATACATGTTCTAGTTCTTTTGTGTAAAATTTAAAGGAAAATATAGTAAACATAATTCTACTGCGGAAGGTCTAAGAAAATGTACTTGTGATCAAATTTTGTGCAAAATACCCAGATATCAAGAGCTTCCAAAAGGCAATTATGCCTAACTATGGTACATTGGGTAGTAAAAAAGGGGAGATTTTTCCAAGTAGAGTCAGTGTTTCGCAGCTCTGTATTACAGCTCGAACACCTAAAGCATTTGCTAATATATGGGTATACTCAGTTGAACCACAATAAAGAAAACCCAAGGTCTTTTTAAAAAATTTTTTTTTTGATACAATACAGTAAATATATGTAGACAAATATAACTGACAGCACCTAGAACAAGGTAGGTTTTGAAAAAAACGATACAGATAATCTCAGAAACGAGGGGAATATCAGATATAAGCCCTCTTGAATACCAATAAAAAGAATATTTTCATTTGACAAAAATATATAAAAGTAGTCCTATTGCAATAGAGGGCTACAAAGACAACATAAATTAATAGTATATTACAAAAAACAAAACCAACCTAGTGATAGGTCAGTGTCACCTTTCTCCACTCCCGATATCACTTTCCCGGCCGGCATTTTATTCATGTGCCAATAAATCTGCTATTATTTCATCAGCTCGTTGAGTGCGACCTTTCTGTTTGGACGTATACACCATATATATATATATTATATTAATTTATATGTCTGATATCTATACTATCTGGTATCTAACAAAGGATTATTCTCCATATAAATCAAGTTATCCCAAATCCCCATGGAAAGGGATAGCATACTGACTTTTGGGGGACTGACCAATGGGAGCCCCAGCAATCCTGAGAACAGGACTCTGCAGCTGAGTCATGAATGGATTGGAGGGGCACATGCTTGTCTTGTGCTCTATTCATTGTCTATGGAGCTGATGGAAACAGCCGAGCGCAGCGCTCAGCAGCTCTATAGATAATGAATAGAGCAGAGGCCAAGTATGTACAACTCTACTCCATCAATGAGGAATCTGCAGAGCCCTGTTCTCAGAATCTCTGTGGGGGAGGGGGTGGCAGTGGTTGGATCCTATGGATCAGAGATTGCTTGATTATTTGGTGAATAATCCTTTAAAGAGCCTGGTTGATTTTCCTATTCTTTACAGTTACAGTATCATGAACCAAATACGAGTATGTTCACACACTCACGCACACACACATACATACACTCATATACACAGTTACACACATACTGTACACATGTACATACATACATACACATGCATAAACACACACTTATACATACACACATATACACACACATTCATAAACACTTACATACACACACACACATGCATAATCACATATATTCACACACACACACACATGCGCAGACAGACCAAAAAGGGCCGGCTACAGGTTTTCGTAGGCCTTGGGCGAAAGAGTCTCAGTGGGCCCTTTTAACACGCACAACAATTCATGATGCACAGATACGACAGAGAAATATAGTTATAGTACAATGCCAAAGATTTCACTTACTTTACTTAAGTGATATCTATTGTAATTTATACAATACCATACAGCAGAGGGGATTCAGGTAATCAATGGTCCACAGGTTTCAGGGTTTCAGTACCTGTAGTATTAGAGGTAAGCGGTATATATTGATAAATGTAGGGTACCAGTTGAAACTGTCCTCAGCAGTGTACCGTTTACAAAATTCAATTTCCTCCTGTATAGTCCTTTATACAGTATTATGGGCACCATATAGTGCTCCATACAGTATTATGGGCACCACATAGTGCTCTATACAGTTTTATGGGCACCACATAGTGCTCTATACAGTATTATTGGCACCACATAGTGCTCTATACAGTATAATTGGTACCACATAGTGCTCTATACAGTATTATGGGCACCACATAGTCCTCTATACAGTATTATGGGCACCATATAGTGCTCCATACAGTATTATGGGCACCACATAGTGCTCTATACAGTATTATGGGCACCACATAGTGCTCCATACAGTATTATGGGCACCACATAGTGCTCCATACAGTATTATGGGCACCACATAGTGCTCAATACAGTATTATTGGCACCACATAGTGTTCCATACAGTATTATTGGCACCACATAATGCTCCATACAGTATTATGGACACCACATAGTGCTCCATACAGTATTATGGGCACCACATAGTGCTCCATACAGTATTATGGGCACCCCATAGTCCTCCAAATAGTATTTTGGGCACCACATAGTGCTCGACAGAGTATTTTTATGGGCACCACATAGTGCACCATACAGTATTATGGGTACCACTAAGTGCTCCATACAGTATTATAGGTACCACATAGTGATCCATACAGTATTATAGGTACCACATAGTGCTCCATACAGTTTTATGGGCACCACATAATGCTCCATACAGTATTATGGGCGCCACATAGTGCTCCATACAGTACTATGGGCATCACATAATGCTCCATTCAGTATTATGGGCACCACATAGTCCTCCAAATAGTATTATGTGCACCACATAGTGCTCCACACACTATTATTATGGGCACCACATAGTGCACCATACAGTATTATGGATACCACAAAGTGCTCCATACAGTATTATAGGTACTATATAGTGCTCCATACAGTATTATGGGCACCACATAGTGCTCCATACAGTATTATGGGCACCCCATAGTCCTCCAAATAGTATTATGGGCACCACATAGTGCTCCACACAGTATTATGGGCACCACATAGTGCACCATACAATATTATGGTACCACAAAGTGCTCCATACAGTATTATGGGCATCACAAAGTGCTCTATACAGTATTACAGGTACTACATAGTGCTCCATACAGTATTATAGGTACAACATAGTGCTTCATACAGTATTATAGGTACCACGTAGTGCTCCATACAGTATTATGGGCACCACATAGTGCTCCATACAGTATTATGAGCACCACATAGTACTCCATACAGTATTATGGGCACCCCATAGTTCTCCAAATAGTAATATGGGCACCACATAATGCTCCACACAGTATTATGGGTACCACAAAGTGCTCCATACAGTATTATGGGCACCACATAGTGCTCCATACAGTATTATAGGTACCACATTGTGCTCCATACAGTATTATGGGCACCACATAGTGCTCCATACAGTATTATGGGCACCACAAAGTGCTCCATACAGTGATAAGGGCACCATATAGTGCTCCATACAGTATTATGGGCATCACATAATGCTCCATGCATTATTATGGGCACCACATAGTGCTCCATGCAGTATTATGGGCACCACATAGTGCTCCATGCAGTATTATGGGCACCACATAGTTCTCCATACAGTATTATGGGCACCACATAGTGCTCCATTCAGTATTATGGGTGCCACATAGTGCTCCATACAGTATTATGGGCACCACATAGTGCACCATACAGTATTATAGGCATCACATAGTTCTCCATATATTAATATGGGCATCACATATTCTTCCATACAATATAATGGGCCCAATATATTGTTCCATTCAGTAGAATGGGCCTCATATATTGCTCTATACAGTATATCGAGCCCCATATAGTGCTCCATACAGTATAAAGGTCCATATAATGCTCCATACTCTATAATGAGCCCCATGTAGTGCTTGATACAGTATAATGAACCCCTTATAGTGCTTCATACAGTATAATGACCTCATATACTGCTCCATGCAGTATATTGAGACCCATATAGTGCTAGATACAGTATATTGAACCCCTTATAGTGCTACATACAGTGGAATGATAGCCATACAGTGTAATGAGCCCCATATAGTGCTCCATACAGTATAATGGCCCCATTTAATGCTCCATACAGAATAATGGGCTCAATATAATCCTCCATACAGTATGCTGAGCCCCATATAGTGTTCCATACAGAATAATGAGCCCCCTATTTTGCTCCATACAGTATAATGAGCTCCATATAATGCTCCATACAGTATAATGAGACCCATATAATGATCCATACAGTATAATGAGCTTTATATATTGCTCCATAAAGAATAATGGACCCCATATAATGGCCCATATAGTGCTCCATACAGAATAATTGACGCCATATAATGCTCCTTACAGAATAATGGGACTCATATAAGGCTCCATACAGAATAATGGGCCTCATATAATGCTCTATACAGAATAATGGGCCCCATATAAGGCTCCATACAGAATAATGAGCATCTACTGCTCCATACAGATTGGACCCTATTGTTAGCACCACGCCGGATCCCTGGTGTGACAAGCAGGGTCTCCGGCGTGTCACTTCACTCACCCGTGCTGCAGACAGTTTTTCCCTTTCCCATGCTCTGCATGCTTCCAGCCGGTCCTCTAACCATGTCTTTAGGGCACGTGCACATGCACTCCCGCCCTCTAAAAGGGTCAGAGCATGCACTTGCTACTTCTTCCCCACCAATGTTGACTGTGGGACATTATGTATATATTGCTTCCTCTCCACTCTGCTGGCTGAGCAACCTTCCTCTTTGCAGTCTATGTTGTGCAAGGTCACATACCTGTCCCTGCTGCACTTTGGTGCAACTCCTACCTGCTGCACTCTGGTGCAAGTCCTGCCTGCTGTACTCTGGTGCAGATCCTGCCTGCTGCACTCTGGTGCAGATTCTGCCTGCTGCACTCTGGTGCAGATCCTGCCTGCTGCGCTCTGGTGCAAATCCTGCCTGCTGCACTGTGGTACAAATCCTGCCTGCTGCATTCTGATACAAACACTCCCTGCTGCACTCTGATACAAATCCTGCCTGCTGCACGCTGATGCAGATCCTGCCTGCTGCACTTTGATGCAGATCCTGCCTGCTGCACTCTGATACAAATCCTGCCTGCTGCACTATGATACAAATCCTGCCTTCTTCACTCTTATACAAACACTGCCTGCTGCACTCTGATACAAACTCTGTCTGCTGCACTCTGGTGCGAACTCTGTCTGCTGCACTCTGATGCAAATTCTGGTTGCTGCATTCTAATACAAACTCTGCCAGCTGCTCCCTCCAGTCTGTCCTCTGGGTCCAGCTGCTGCACATCCATTGGTCTGGCTTGGAGTGGCACCTGAAGTTCATCGGGAGCCAAGTCTAACCTCACCATCAGAGGCTTTAGTAAACAGTCAGGTGTTCACTTTGTCACGCTTCTGCAGGCTCTCCACGGTCCGTCGTCTAGTGGTTCCACAAACCACGACCGTGACAGTTTGCTCAGGCCATGGTTCCCACTGGACCCCGGATCATGCCCGTTCGGACCATGTACCAGGAGCTTTGCCGACAGAAAGATGCACAGGAAGAGCTGTCCATACAGTTGCAGTCTTTAACCACTAAGTTGGAGGCCTTAAACAACCCTTCAGAGTTCCAGCATGTTGGCATGTTGATGCAGCCTTGTCTTCTCCAGAGACTTCCTAGACAGTTTGATTAGTTTGAGATCCAGATCCCGGACTCGCAGCTACACTTTATTTCTACGGCAATCCGAAGCTCTGCCTTGGGTTCATTAATCAGTGCCGGCTACATTTTGAACTTCTTTCGCACCACTTCCCGTTGGATCGAGTAAAAGTGACTTTCCTTATGTCGCACCTTGGAGGCGAGGCCCTGGTATGGTTGAATCCATTATGAGAGAGAGAGGATCCGATCATCTCCAAATTGACGGCATTCTTGGAAGCTGTCATGATCCAGGTTGGATCTGACAGATTAAATTCACAAAGTAACCTTTTTTTCCTTTGGCTGTGTGCCAAAGGTGGTTTTGCCCCCGGTGGCCATTAGAGTCATTGCACTGTGGTGGTTTCAGTTGTAGTTTTCCCCCCGGTGGCCATTAGGGTCATTGCACTCTGGTTACCTTAGTTTGTGCACGTGATTATGTAACATGTGTGGTTGCTCTAAATAAGAGTTTCAGGTGTGTCAATCACTGTTGGTGATAGTTCCTCATTTGCAAGCAAGCCTGGATGAAGAATGGAGCTGAAGGAGAGTCACGGGCAGCTCAGTGAGAGTCCTGGAGTAGCAGCTATGGTGTCTGCAAGGAGGGCTGGCATGGCTTAGTGGAGTGGCGGCTATGGTGTAGAGCTGCACTCAGGATACTGGACTCGGTTGCTGGAAAGCTGGACTCAAAATGTTGGACTCTTTGGCAGAAAAGCTGGACTCATTTGCTAGACTCTGTTTCTGGACAGCTGCACGCAGGTGGTGAACTCTTTGCTCCATGGCTGCACTATGGTGTTGGATCCGGTCGGAGGAAAAGATGCACGCAGGTGGTGGGCTCTGTTTCTGGGAGCGTAAGCAACAGAGCAAAGCTAAGTGGTGTTCCCCTGTTTTGACACTTTTCTTTATGTGTGTTTAGTGCAGTGGTGGGATTAGTTTCCGCACCGACCATTTCCCTAGTGAGAGTTTAGGTGCAAGGTGAGTCAGGGTTTTTAGGTTCCTGATCAGCGCCTGGTGCTGAACCGGCCTAGGGAACGTTAGGAGGAGTGTAGAGACACTGACTCAGGGGAGTGCAGGAGGTCTCCAATTCCCCGTTCCCTATCGCAGGGCCACCATTTTTATTGTTTCCCAGGTTTTCCCTATACCCTTTGTCTAGTTGTATTAGTTACCGGCCTGCGGCCCGCGTCACACTGGGCAAATACACGTGCCGTGTCCTGTTGTATCAGTTACTGGCCTGCTGGCCGTGTCACACAGGACGGGGCATGTGACATTATCACCAACCTTATATTTTTTTCTGGTGAGCCTTGGGCCATGTTCAGACCTGTGAGCAATTGCTGCTGGGCCTCACTGAGGTGAGTGAGGAGCTGCATGGTGTGTAAGCAGTTCCAGCAGCGGTAATTAGGGTCTGGGGCCCTCCCTCTGACTCAACCGGAAAATCAAATAGCGGCTGGCAATGAAGCCCCCTAGAGTCGCTGCTGGGGAGCGGGACTTGCTCATACAGGCGGACGCACCCAGACAGGTGGGTGGAGTTGGTGTCCCCATGGTGCTGTCTGGGGTTCCCCAAGGTGAAGGGGTACGTCCTGGTAGTGAGCAGACTGGTGTTATAGTCCGTGGGGCTCACTCCAAATCTTCCATACCACCGAAGAAGCTGACCCTCCTGGTCATGTGGAGGAAGGCGACCAGGGAGTGTATTTTTCCTCCATATCCCAGGCCCCTCCCTCACCGGTGTGAGCAGCAGGTGTGCTGCGGGGGAGTAGGGGCAAATCTCATCCCTCACCGTTAGCCAACTCTGGGAGGCCCAAACCTCGTGGTGAAAAGGGTTGGGGGGTGGTGTTCCCCTTGGTGGAGTGCGGGGGTGTGAGTGTGGTGACACTGGGGGACGCCTCTGTTGTCAATCCCAGAGAGTTCCCCGATTATTGTGAAACGAATGTGTGGCAATAAACGTTCAGGTCCGGATCTGTGTATGAACGAGTGTGTATGGGTCCCACCAAAAAAAAAACATCTAGTGGGAGTGTGTTGTGGAGACTTACCAGCTCATATCAAACATATACATATATAACTCGTTCCCCAGGTTGGCGCTTTGGAGATGTATGGTGCCTTCAGAACTTATTGCCAATACCAGCGGTGCGTTTGTCATAAACCTGAAGTGCAGGAGGTTGCTGGGGGGAACTCTGGATCTAGGCGTCTCCGCAGTAGGTGGTGCCCTGATGAGTGGTCTTGAGGGTCCAGAGGCCGCTAATTAAGGGGAGTGTTGTGAACTCATTTTCTGGTCTACCAGTTGTGAGTTCTCCTTCCGGGCTCCCTCTGGTGGTAACAGTGTCGAGGTAGCTATTTTGGGAGGGCTAAATTAACCCTTCACGGTTGAGCCAGTGATTTCCAAATTATTCCAGTGTTGCTAGCAACTCAAATGACCACATGGAGGCGGGGGTCTCTGTACGGGAGGATCGAGGCAGATCACTAAGCCCCTTTATTTTAGTCACATCTTTTATAATCTTTTGCTTAATTATGCAAGGTTCTCAAGTACCAATAGCATCATTTCACTTTATAAGCCAATAATATTGCAAGGAAACCGGAAACTACATATATGTCCGTACTTAAATAGCGTAGAAAGTAGTATAATGGCATATTCAGAGCAATACACTCCTGCCTCCCTTATCTTGTACAGATGGGAACAGTATGGTTTCATGACAGCCCATGCCAATTATAAAAAATTATCTTACAGCAACAAAAATGAAGAAACAAAACCTTCAGAGAATGAATAAAACGAAACTTCAGCTTTGACTTTAGAATTAACCCTTCACATTTCCCCCTAGATAAATTTTTTTAACACATATGCAGCATCAGAGGTGCTGTCCCAAGCTATCAGCTTGAGGGGTACTGGTCTTCACATGGCTGATGCCGTGTTATCAGTCATGGCTGTTGCGGCGCACCCATCCCCCCTGTATACTGCAATTCACGAATAACAATTTTTGATGACGGTGGTGGGGATCTTTTGTAGGTAGGCATGTGCTTGGCTTCAACATCTTCATCAAGTAGCCTTTTAAGATCGGTGTAGAGAAGAGCAGGGGCAGCAACACCTTTGGTATCATCATTAGCTGGCTTAGTGTAGAATTTCCTCATACAGAAATACACCAAAGAACAAGTTTTAGTATCACATATACAACAAGAATACAAGTAGCAATATGCAACAAGCTTTGTAAGATCCCAGCTATCCAGACCCCAATTCCCTTAAACCAATTGGCTGGATTGAGAAAGGAGAAGGTGTCTGACCACCAACTGTCCTTATTACAATCATTGTCTTTATCGTATTAATCTCTGAGTCTTTGAATATCTTCTAACTTCAATTTCTACTAATAATAATATGGAAAATGCGAAAAAACCAAAACATTATGCCCCTTCATTTGCTATTGGCTTGTTGGGTGATGAGGAGGACTTGAAAGGGACCGTGATACAAGGGTTCTAGTCCGTGCTTCCTGAAATGCTTTTTCACGACTACCAAATCACCAGGCTTCAGGTTATAACAGGTGTTGGTTTCTGCTGAATCTGGAAAAGAAAAGAAAACTAGAACAGAACATAGGTGTTAGCAAGATTTTACTAAGCTGAATAACATATTGAACAGCACGGTCAGTTTCTTCTGATAACTGCTGGGGCTGGAAATTTGCATCTGGGGGCCTAGTACCAAACAATATCTCATATGGGGACAGGCCATGCTTTGCAATAGGGGTAGTACGAAAATGGTATAACACAAAGGGTAGGAGCTCTGGCCATGGAGCCATAGTCTCCTGCATCATTTTGGTCAGTTGTCCCTTCAGTGTGCCGTTCAGCCTCTCAACTTCCCCACTGGATTGTGGGTGGTACGGAGTATGGAGGGCTACAGTGGATCCAAGCATTGTCAGAACTTCTTGGTACACATGAGAAGAAAAGGCTGGACCTTGATCACTTTCAACAATTTCTGGAACCCCATATCTGCATATAACTTCCATCACCAGTTTCTTCGCTGTAGTTTTTGCAGTCATGTTGGTAACAGGGAATGCTTCCGGCCAACTGGAGAACCGGGACCCAGTAGAATTTTTGCACCAGTGCGAGGGCCTAATTCTTTCCTTGATATGTAAGTCCATGTGCCCATGTGGCAATAGCAGGGTACATCCGCTTAGGGAGACACACTGTCATGTCGGACGCTGTTCACACCACAGCATCCGGCAGGCAGAGGTAGTTCCACCTCCAGCCACTATAGCCTCAGTGGCGCCGGCCTGATCTTCAGGCTCTCGGGGGTTAATCCTGCTGGAGACCAGGTTGGATGTTTAGTCACGCCCACGGTCTTTAAATACTCATGCTGGCCTATGGGCGTCGCCGATTATAGCTTGTGTTTCATACCAAGTGGTTCCGGTCTGGAGTGGAGGTGTTCAAGAGAGAGAGATTCATATCTGGAGTCGTATGATCCGTCGTTATCCTTTCTCCTTCCCATATTTGTGTTTAGTTGTGCCCTGTTCACATTACTGTTTATTCCTGTGTGTGTGCGGCGCAGTGCAGTTTAAGTTCTCCCTGTCTGTCATTATTTGTGTGGGAGCTTTGGTGGTGACTTCTCACTGTGTGGAGGGTGGAGGGTTAAGTGCAGGGCTGAGCAGGAGATAAGGAAAGGTCGGAGGCTCAGGCATTTGCACCTTCAGCAAAAACCCTGGGTTGAGGGTCAGACAGGGTTTCCCCTAGTAAAGGGACACCACAGGGGCCCCGGGTATTTCAGCCTTAGTTGAACTAAGCCCCCGTGACATTATAATCGGCCCACATTTTTTCAGGAGTCCATGGATCCATTAGATTCCATAACCCGCCAGTTGGCGGCGCTGTCCATACAGGTCTCCGAGTTGAATGGGGCAGTTCAGCAGCAGGGCCTGGTAGTAGCAAAGGTGCAAACGGCATCTGCAGGTATCGGTGCAGAGCCGAAGTTTCCGCTGCCAGAACGATTTTCAGGCGATCACAGCAAATTTGTCGTATTTCGGGAGGCCTGCAAATTATACTTCCGCATGCGGCCAATATCCTCAGGTAATGAGGCCCAGCGAGTAGGGCTGGTGTTGTCATTACTGAGTGGTGACCCCCAAGCATGGGCATTTTCCTTACCACCTGACTCTGCTACATTTCATTCGGTCGATAATGTTTTTTCTGCCCTCGGGCTCATTTACGATGACCCTGACCGACTGGCTCTAGCGGAATCTAAAATCCGCGCCCTCCGCCAGGGGGAGCGCTTGGCAGAAGAATATTGTTCGGAATTTCGCCGCTGGGCTGTAGACACACAGTGGAATGACCCAGCACTGCGGAGCCAGTTTATTCATGGGGTATCAGGGAGGGTGAAACAAGCCCTCCTGATGTATGAGACTCCGGCATCATTGGAGTCTGCCATGAGTTTGGTGATACGTATTGATCGCCGTTTTCGTCAGGGGGCACAGGAGACGCTACCTCTGGGGGAAAACAGAGGTGCAGGTGTGGTTGAAGTAGATGAGTCCCCTGAACCTGTGCAGATTGCTGGCGTGGCACAGGTTCAGCCTCGCGCTCCGGGAGTCCGGAAGTCCGGAGCATGTTTCTACTGTGGTAAAGGAGGTCATTATGTTAACGTTTGCCCGGTACTACCTAAGAGGGTCACACCGGCGGAAAACTGTTAAGCTCAGAGGGTATGGAGGAGACCCAACTGAGCGTATGCATATCCTCCATGATGGTATCTCAATGTATGCTCCCTGCCAAGGTTATTGTCGCCGGCAGAGAGCTACCTATATCAGTGTTTGTGGATAGCGGTTCCGCCACCAATCTCATAGATGAGGAGTTTGCACACACCGCCGGGTTTAAGATTGAAAAACTTCCTCACCCCATACAGGTGGTGACCATTAATGCTGTTCCCCTCCCTCAAGGGGAGATTACTGAGTTTGTGGCAGAGGTGAAACTCCACATTGGGGTCCTACATTCTGAGTCGGTTACATGTAGGGTCCTCCGTAATCTCCCAGCTCAAATGGTCCTGGGTTTTCCATGGCTGTCCAGGCACAACCCGGTAATTGATTGGAAAACTCAGGACATAGTACAATGGAGTGGTTTCTGCCAAGACAATTGCTTGGCCACATGTGTGTCCGCCGTGACGCCCAGCCTGCCGGAGGCTTTGCAGGATTTCGCGGATGTTTTCTCTGAGAAGGGTTGCTCAGAACTGCCTCCACATAGAGCCTATGACTGTGCTATTAGGTTAAAACCCGGGGCCAAATTACCTAAGGCCAGGATGTTTAATATTTCTGGTCCTGAGAGACAAGCTCTGAAAGACTACATCGCGGAGAGTCTGAGCAAAGGTCACATCCGGCCTTCGTCCTCGCCTGTAGCCGCGGGGTTTTTCTTCATTAAGAAGAAAGATGGGGGGTTACGCCCGTGTCTGGATTTCCGAGAGTTAAACCAGATTACTATCCGTGATCCCTACCCAATGCCGTTGATCCCGGATTTGTTCAACCAGGTAGCGGGGGCAAAATGGTTTTCCAAGCTGGACCTCAGGGGGGCGTATAACCTCATAAGGGTCCGTCAGGGGGATGAGTGGAAGACGGCGTTTAACACTCCTGAGGGTCATTTTGAGAGTCTGGTTATGCCGTTTGGGTTGACCACCGCGCCTGCCGTTTTCCAACATTTTATTAATGATGTCTTTGCTCATGTCCTGGGGAGATTTGTGATTGTATACCTGGATGATATCCTCATTTATTCTAGCGATCGGGACACTCATTTGCAGCATGTTAGGCAGGTGTTACAGTTGCTCCGGGAGAACCAGCTCTATGCTAAGCTGGAAAAATGTTTATTTTTTGTCCAGGAGTTGCCCTTTTTGGGATATATTGTGTCCGCAGCTGGTTTTAAAATGGACACCGCTAAGGTGCAAGCGGTGTTGCAATGGGAGAGGCCGGAGAGTCTGAAAGCACTCCAGCGGTTCCTTGGGTTTGCGAATTATTATAGGAAATTTATAAAACACTTTTCGACTGTCGCCAAACCGCTCACGGACATGACAAAAAAGGGTGCCGATCTGGCGAACTGGCCTGAGGTGGCTATACGTGCATTTGAGCGTCTGAAGAATAGTTTTGCTTCAGCCCCCATTCTGGTGCAACCAGACGTGTCTAAACCTTTTGTGGTAGAGGTTGATGCGTCGGAGGTGGGAGTGGGGGCAGTACTGTCTCAAGGCTCGTCCTTGAGCGAGATGCATCCATGCGCCTACTTCTCCAAGAAGTTGTCGCCGGCCGAACGGAATTATGATATCGGCAACAGGGAGTTGTTGGCCATCAAACTGGCTTTTGAGGAATGGCGACACTTCTTGGAGGGGGCGGCTCACCAGGTCACAGTTATCACCGACCATAAGAATCTGCTCTACCTGGAGTCGGCCAAGCGTCTGTCTCCTAGGCAGGCTCGCTGGGCATTGTTTTTTACTCGTTTCAATTTTCTTGTGACGTACCGTCCCGGGGCTAAAAACACCAGGGCGGATGCTTTGTCTAGGTGTTTTCCGGGGGGAGAACCTCGGGAAGAGCCGGTACCCATCCTCCAGAAAGGGGTAGTGGTCTCGGCTCTCACGACTGAGGTAGAGGCGGAGATTGCCGAGGCCCAAGAGGAGGTACCACCAGGACTTCCCGCCAACAAATCATTTGTACCCCTGCATCTTCGGCCTAAGGTGTTGAAGGAACACCACGATTCGGTACTGGCTGGTCACCCAGGGGTGAAGGGCACCTTAGAGCTGGTATCGCGTCGTTTCTGGTGGCCCAAAATCCGGCAGGACGTGGTCTCGTACGTGGCAGCTTGCATCACGTGCGCTAGGGCTAAGTCACCCCGAACCCGTCCTGCTGGCACGCTACAGCCTCTGGGGGTACCCAATAGGCCATGGACAGAAATCTCCATGGATTTTATCACTGACTTGCCAGCCTCGGCAGGGAACACGGTCATCCTGGTGGTGGTTGACCGTTTTTCAAAGATGGCGCATTTTGTGGCGTTGTCCTCTTTGCCCAATGCTAAGACGTTGGCTCAGGTATTTGTGAAGGAGGTGGTCAGACTCCACGGAGTACCGTCTGACATAGTATCTGATAGGGGTACGCAATTTGTGGCGAAGTTTTGGAAAGCTTTTTGCTCAAGGTTGGGGATCAAGTTGTCACATTCATCGGCGTTTCATCCACAGTCTAATGGACAAACTGAGCGCATGAACCAAAATCTATAACAGTATTTACGATGCTTTGTGTCCGACAACCAGGAGGAGTGGTCTACTTTCCTTCCTCTGGCCGAATTCGCATTAAATAATCACCGCCAAGAGTCATCAGGAGAGTCTCCATTCTTTTGTGTGTACGGTCAACATCCTCAGTTTTGTACCTTACGTCAGGGTGACTCCGGGGGTGTCCCGGAGGAGGATCAGCTAGGAGCCCAATTGTCATCAGTCTGGAGGCGGGTGAAACAGCGTTTGTTGAGCATGAGTGCCAGGTACAAACGGGTGGCTGACAGTAGACGCGTGCCAGGTCCGGACCTGTGTGTGGGTGAATGGGTGTGGTTAGCTACGAAGAACATAAAACTCAAAATCCCTTCTTTAAAACTGGGTCCAAGGTTTATTGGGCCTTTTAGGATTTCTGCCATCATTAACCCAGTAGCTTATCGGTTGGAACTTCCCGCGGTGTACAAGATACACAACGTGTTTCACAGGGCTTTATTGAAAAAGGTGGTAGGCTTGGTGGACACGACGCCGATGCCACCTCCAGTCATGGTGGATGGCGAGTTAGAGTTCGAGGTCGCCAAGGTAGTGGACTCTCGAGTAGTACGCCGTACTCTTCAGTATTTGGTGCACTGGCGGGGGTATGGTCCAGAGGAGAGGTCTTGGGTTCCAGCCTCAGACATACATGCGGATCGGCTGGTCAGTTCTTTTCACCGTCGTCATCCGGACAAGCCGGGTCCTATGAGTCTTGAGGGCCCTGGGGTCCCTCGTAGAAGACGGGGTACTGTCATGTCGGACGCTGTTCACACCACAGCATCCGGCAGGCAGAGGTAGTTCCACCTCCAGCCACTATAGCCTCAGTGGCGCCGGCCTGATCTTCAGGCTCTCGGGGGTTAATCCTGCTGGAGACCAGGTTGGATGGTTAGTCACGCCCACGGTCTTTAAATACTCATGCTGGCCTATGGGCGTCGCCGATTATAGCTTGTGTTTCATACCAAGTGGTTCCGGTCTGGAGTGGAGGTGTTCAAGAGAGAGAGATTCATATCTGGTGTCGTATGATCCGTCGTTATCCTTTCTCCTTCCCATATTTGTGTTTAGTTGTGCCCTGTTCACATTACTGTTTATTCCTGTGTGTGTGCGGCGCAGTGCAGTTTAAGTTCTCCCTGTCTGTCATTATTTGTGTGGGAGCTTTGGTGGTGACTTCTCACTGGGTGGAGGGTGGAGGGTTAAGTGCAGGGCTGAGCAGGAGATAAGGAAAGGTCGGAGGCTCAGGCATTTGCACCTTCAGCAAAAACCCTGGGTTGAGGGTCAGACAGGGTTTCCCCTAGTAAAGGGACACCACAGGGGCCCCGGGTATTTCAGCCTTAGTTGAACTAAGCCCCCGTGACACACACAAGTCGGTCCTTTTCCCAGAGACCATTATCCATTCGTGCCCCATCAGTCTTCCGTTGCTTCACCTCTTCCTTTGGACACATTCTCTGCATCGTCATTAAGCGGTCTCGCAGAGTCCGACAGAAAACTTCAGTCTGTTGTAGATCATCAGGTTCTTGTAGGGTCAATGCTTCTTGTAACTGTTTACGTTGAGAGCGTGTGGTCACCATAGTTGGTATGGTTGGTTCAACGGGTAAGAGAGCGGCGGCTTTTTCTTGCATATCCGCAAATACGTTGCCAACAGTCTGTGGACTGTTCCTAGGACCGTGCGCCTTAACTTTGATAATAGCCACCTGAGTAGGTAATTTGATTGAGTCCATGAGGGTTTTAACAGCTTCAGCATTTTTCATTGGGGTTCCTGCAGTAGTAATAAACCCTCGATTGGCCCATAGAGCCCCAAAATCGTGAGCAATACCAAATGCACACCGTGAGTCCGTGTATATATTAGCCCGTCTGTTCTTGGCCAAAGTACATGCAGTAGACAGAGCCTGGAGTTCTGCTTCTTGTGCTGACTGTGAAGGCGGGAGTGCAGCTGCATGCACTACAGTGTCCTCTGTGGTAACAGTATATCCCGTGTGGAATCTACCAGACTCATCAGCATATCTTGAACCATCCGTGTATAACACCAGATCAGGATTTGGGAGTGGATTCTCACTGACATTTGGTGGAGTAGCTGTTTCTTCAGTCAGAAGTTGGGAACAATCATATTGGAGGTAATCCTCATCACTGCCACCTTTCCTTATAGGTCATTATACCGTCTTTCAAGGCGTTGTAAAGGGGTTGCATTATGCGGGATGCATCCGGTATCCACTGACAACAATAAGTGCATAGTCCAAGAAAACGCTGGAGTTCAGTTTCATCTTTTGGGAAAGGAAGGGAGCTGGCAGCTATTTTTCTTTCTTCTGCGAGGTGTCTGGCACCCTGAAGGAGACAGTGACCCAAGAATATCACTTGACCAAGGCAGAACTGAAGTCTCGAGGCCGAAACCCGACAGTTCAGTGCTGCCAGATACTTAAGGAGGCTAACAGTGGCAGAAATGGCAAAAGACACCTGCTCATATTTTTTTCAAACTGGTTGGGACTGTTTTGGGCCCCTTGTGGCATAACTGTCCATGTTAACTGTCGTCCCTGATAAGTGAATGCAAATAGAAACTGGCAATCTGGGTGTAACGGAATGCTAAAGAAGGCATTGGTAAGATCAATAACTGTAAACCAAGCAGCATCCTGGGGTATTTGGGACAAAAGAGTATGTAGATTAGGCACCAGGTTTGAGAAACACTTTTACTGGTTCTACAGGCATTTTTCCTATATCATTTGGCCCTTTTGACCAGAGTTTAGATAGTATCTCTGAGAGGTATGGGGTGAGTCATTGATCCTCAGGCAATATTGGGGGTGGATCTGAGCCTATCAGGGCCATCATAACAGTAGGAAGGGCATGCAAATACAGATTTCCTCACTGTCTTCATCTACATAGGGATTATATAACGTAAGAGCCATCTGACCACCATCTTGGAATTGTATTCTGGAGCGGAACTGTGATAATAAATGTACCCCCAGTAAATTTACTGGACATGTGGGAGAGATTACAATCTGAACAGTAACCTTGGGAAAAGGTCCCACAGAAATAGGGTTTATAAATGTATATTAATTGGGTCTACCATCTACTCCGATTAAAACAAGCTCTTGATCTGAGAGTTGAATAGGGATATCCGTAGGTACATGTGATGACTTGATTATAGAATTGGCCGCCCCAGTGTCTACCATGAACTTAACAAGGGTGTCCCCTATGGGGAGCGTGATGGTTGAGCATGCCCCAGGTTTGGTGGAGGACATTGTGATGGCAGACCCTGGTTGGCCACCCCTTCAGTATGGACAATTATCAAGATTTTGGGGCTGTCCGTAACCGGGGTATCCTCTAGGGTTCCCAGTATTTAGATTACGATTGGAAGAGAGAACTTGAGGGTAGCATCTATCAGCGGGAGTGTGACAGTCTCTCTGAAAGTGACCAAGTCGCCCGCAGCGCCAGCATTGCAAACGAGAATTAGCACGGCGGAGTGGGGAGGAAGGCTACTATTCATAGAATTAGAGATATTGGAGTAGGGAGCTGAAGTATGAGGGGGGCCAGAGTTTGCTGTGGTGGGGGCGAAGGGGGATATGGTGTGGGCTAAGATGGGAGGGGGTACTGAAGCAGCTGCTAGCTTGCTTTTTTTTCTCTCTCTCTGCTGAACAGAGCGGGTTAAAGTCTTCTGAAAACTTTTTTTTTTCCTCTGGAGCTGGTAAATGGAAGGGGTGGATACTCAACCACTAGCAATAACGGGGACTAAGGCTGGCGGCGGATGATAATAGGTGCCGTCAGCAGAGGTGGGGGCTGCGACTCTCGGTCTCCTTGTACAATTGTCATCTAGCAGGGACTCTTCTTTCAAATCATCACTTTTAACTATTCGTCTGCCTGACACATTGTCTCATTAATATCAGTTCCTTCTTTAATCAATCACTTCCTCACACCACAGTCACTTTCTTGAACCACAATACATCCCGTCCCTGTCATAATAATAGACAATTTTCCTTCTTCAACATAGCAGTAACAGAAACAATCAGAATTCACTTGCTGTTCAATGTCCACATAAACTTCATTATACAGTACAGTTCATGTGCCAAGCCACGGAATTCCTCAGCGCCTTTAAGTAATCCATCATCAGTCAATCTCCCTTTATTTTTTTTAACTCCTTCATCCCATAGCATAGGCTGCAACCTCCCGCCCTTAGGAAATCCCAGAATTGAAAATATTTTTCCTGCATTCCTGACACATTTCTTTCCTCGTCTTTGAATCATAAGACTAACAGTATCTGATCCTTCACACAATTCCAAACTTTTCTTTTTCTTCCACAGAAACATAATTCTCTCCTTTAGAGCTAAATATCCTGACAAATTGTGCACAGATCTGGAGCGGCCGTATCAGTCTGTTCCACAGGGTCAATGCCCCTCTGGGATTGCCCAAAATTCGCGGTACTCAGTGAAAGGAGGAGGGCGTCTCAGAGTATCCCTCCGGACACATCTGGTTATATATATTGTGAGGTGCCAAGGGGAGAGGTACTAGAAAACAGGTATGTTTCTCCCCGTTTCATTTCATATGTCTCCCTGTACTGATGATGAAGCCAGTTTATTTCACTGTAATCCAGTCCTGGTTTCCTTAGTGATCAGCATGGAAAGGACTGGTAGTTCCCCCTCCACTAATTCAATCCAAGTTTTGGTTTCCTGACTGGTCCAGCTGATATAATCAGGAGGAGCTGGAATCTCTCAGTCTATCGTCTGCTGAGCTGGGAGCTGACACAGTAAGATAACATGGACTTGTTTGCTGTTATATAGGTTTATTTTGTAGTTAGCCTGCTATTGTTAGTTAGTGGCCAGACGGCCTTAGATGTTTTATTTCATGTTTGGCATGTGTAACATTGGATAACAAGTGTGCACAATAAATATGCTGTGTCCATATTGCTAGTCTGCTGAAGTGACTTCATAGCCACACGCTTGTGCCAAAGCAAAGATCCCAGCTGAGCTATCTATTCCCCACAAATGGTGTTTCGAATGCGGGCAGTTGTGGCTGCTGGACTGTGACTGCAGAGAAAACGCTGTGTATGTCCTGGCTGAAAGCTTCTGCGCTTTTGAAGAGCCAAGAGTCCAGTAATATGGAGGAACTAGTGAAGCAGTTATTGCAAGCAAATGTGCAACAACAGCAGACTAATGCTTGCTTCCAGAAGGCTCTGGAGCAGCAACACCAGATGCAGCAAGAGCAGTTGGAGGCAATAAAACAGGCCTTGGTTCGGCAACCCCGAGATGAGGGAGACCGTGCACAAAGCGCTGCTAGTGCGCAGGAAGCCGTACAGAAGACTTTGCTTAAAATGACCGCAGACGATGATGTGGAAGCATACCTCACCGTGTTTGAACGTATTGCAGAACGTGAGCACTTACCACTGGACAGATGGGCTGAGGTAGTGGCTCCATTTCTGAGCGGAGATCCACAAAAAGCCTATTACGATCTGAGTGGAGCGGATGCTATGGACTATATCAAACTCAAAGGAGAAATCCTGGCAAGGCTGGGAGTAAACACGTATGTACGTGCACAGAGGGTGCATTTATGGAATTTTGTGGAGCATCAGCCAGCCCGCTCACAAATGCATGATCTCATCCATCTAGTAAAAAAATGGCTGCAACCGGAGGCTTTGACGTCCGCACAGATGGTGGAGCGTGTTGTTCTAGACAAGTACCTGCAGTCCTTACCCGCTAAGATCCAGAGGTGGGTTGGACAGGGTGACCCAACTACCGCTGACCAGTTGGTGAATATGGTCGAACGCTACAATGCTTCTGAAAGCCTACTCCAAGGGACGTTAGCACCCCACTGGCCCCCCAAGAAATCGCTGGAGAGTCCTGCGAAACCTACTCCATCTTCAAAAGAAGAGAACGTCACAATGAAGGGTGGCAGACCTACAAAGGACTATGGAGGTGGTACGGGCTCACATCAAGCCAGCAGACCTCGTCTGGGATCTCCATCGAGGAGACAAGGGCCTATACAATGTTGGCGATGTCGCGGGCTTGGCCATGTAGCAGCTAACTGCCCAATGACTACAGAGCCAATGGATTGTAATGCTATGAGGCGTCTTTCATTATATGTGCAGTCAGTCTGTGTGGCGGAGACCCTCACGGGAAATGAACAACACGTGTGCCATGTCGAGGTTGACGGTTATAGTGTGAATGCCGTCTTGGATTCCGGCAGTCAAGTAACTTTGGTACATGCCAGTTTGGTGGACTCTAGCGCCCTAACGAACTTAACCGTGGGCATTAGTTGCATCCTGTGCAGACGTGCCTGTCTGCTCTCTGCCAGACTGTGGAGACAATAGGGCGCCTTGCTAGTGGCAGCCCATTGCAGCAGCTATTATTTTATTTTATTTTGTTTGTTACAGTCTTTTATACCTTTCCTGATGTCTTTTTGGACCTCTAATTTCAACCTTGGATCTATGCAACGTTTTCATCTCGTGGATTGCGACGTTCCTGCACGCTGGTCTGCTGTGGGATGGAAAATGCAGCACACCCCCACACTTTCTACTGCTGCCGGGCACACTGCATATGGTTTTTACCCGGATCCTCCACTACCACCCACAAGTCCCCTGCTGGCATGGCCACTTTGGGGTACGCAATATGGTCCATCTCAGCTAATACTACCGACGGATGTATGCTGCTGCCCACAGCCTGTGTCAGTGATACAGCCATATGTGCTCAGCGGAGAGCACCGTATACAGTATGCCACGGAGAGGTCTCCCGGGATGGATGGAATCACTGATCGGATGGTTGTCCCTAGGTCTGTCGCTAATCGAGTAGTGTATTCAAGGAGTCGTCTTCTGGAAATGCGCAGGACAAAGTCTTCTCCAGCAGTTGCAATACCACATGTTCCACGGGAAATGAGGAGACCTTTCAGAGGTTGCAGAGCAGGCAAGAAGACCAAGTCCTGGAGGAGAAGGTTTAAACCTGCAGTCCCATCCATCATCATGGGTAATGTACGATCGCTTGGTAACAAGTCGGATGAACTGCTGGCTCTGAGTAAGACCCAGAAGGAGTTCAGGGAATGCAGTCTCATGTGCTTTACAGAAACCTGGTTGCATGAGGACGTCCCGGATTCAAGTATATCGGTACCGGGGTTTCAAATGGTTCGGGCTGACAGGGACAGAGTGAAGTGCGGTAAGAAGAAGGGTGGAGGAGTGATACTGTACATTAACAACAGATGGTGTAATCAGGGGCATGTAACAGTAAAGGAGAGACATTGTTGCCCAAACATTGAACTATTAGCAGTGGGCCTCAGGCCTTACTATCTGCCTAGAGAATTCTCTCTTGTTATTGCAGTGGTGTCGTATATACCACCATCTGCAAATCCAGAGGCAGCTGGGGATGTACTGTCTGGGGTGATTGCCCGGCTTCAGACGAAACACCCTAACTCTCTAACTGTCATTTCTGGGGATTTTAATAGAGCCAAGATCTCATTACCAAAATTCTATCAATATGTCAAATGTTCTACAAGGGACAATTATATATTGGATCTCCTCTATGCCAGTGTTAAGGATGCTTACTCATCATCTGCATTGCCCCCCCTGGGGAAATCTGACCACAATCTCATACTATTGTCTCCAGCTTATCAACCAGTTGTCTGCAAACAACCAGCGACAATTAAACGGATAAGGAAATGGTCTCCGGCAGCTGAAAAGACTTTACAAGACTGCTTTGAATGCACAGACTGGGAGGTGTTATGTGCCAGGGAACCTAATGATGATGTTAATGAGGTTACCAGGAGAGTTACTGATTACATCAACTTTTGTACTGACAATATTGTACCTATTCATGAGGTTCGGTGTTTTGCAAACAATAAGCCTTGGATTACAAAAGAATTGAAACATCTACTAAACAGGAAAAAAAAAGCTTTTGAAAGGAAGGACAAGGAGGAAATGAAAATTGTTCAGAGAGACTTAAAGGGGAAAATTAGGATTGCCCGTGAAGCATTCAGAATTAAATTGGAAAATAAATTGTCACATAACAACTCCAGAGAAGTGTGGGCTGGAATGAAGCTTTTGACTGGGTTTAAGGCAAGGTCAGATCAGGGGGGTGGGGGGCTGATCATGGCTAATGAAATGAATGTTTTTTTCAACAGATTCAACAATAATTGTGCCATGTCTACAGAGGAGAGGGCCGGGGAGAGACGAGCAATATCAACTGGGGGGAGGAAGTCGGAGTCTTTCTTGATCTCCGAAAATGATGTGAGGGAACAGTTTAGTAAGCTGGTCATGGGTAAAGCAGCAGGGCCTGATGGTATCTGTCCACGTGTCCTCAGAGTGTGTGCGAATCAGTTGTGCACTGTCTTCCAGCACCTGTTTAACTGGAGCTTACAATCACAGAGAGTACCAGTTCTATGGAAGACTTCTTGCCTGGTGCCGGTTCCCAAGACTACCTTCCCGAGCTCCCATAATGACTATAGACCGGTGGCCTTAACATCGCATGTGATGAAGTCCTTGGAGAGAATTGTACTTGCCTACTTGTGTCCGAGGGTGTCTGCTTTTACGGACCCCCTTCAGTTTGCGTATCGGCAGAGTCTGGGGGTGGACGATGCTGTAGCGTATCTACTACAAACAGTACATTCCTTTTTGGACAATGATAGAACCACTGTGCGTGCCATGTTCTTCGATTTCTCCAGTGCATTCAACACCTTACAGCCACTATTATTACGTAAAAAGCTGGTTGAAATGGCGGTTGATGAGGGACTAGTGAATTGGATCATTGATTATCTGTCGGACAGGCCACAGTTTGTGAGGTTGGGGGCGGCCGTATCGGATAGTGTGCGGAGTAGTGTTGGAGCCCCTCAGGGAACGGTGCTGTCGCCATTCCTTTTTACGTTATACACAGCTGATTTTCAGTATAAATCAGACCTTTGTCACCTTCAGAAGTACTCTGATGACTCAGTGATAGTCGGAGGTATTGAGAGAGACCGGGGGGAGGAGGAATACAGAAGGGTGGTTTTGGACTTTGTTGACTGGTGCCAGGCTAACCATTTAGAACTCAACGTAAAGAAAACCAGGGAGCTGGTGTTGAGTTATGGAAGGTGCATGAAGGATTGCTTACCTATCACTATTGATGGTCAGGATGTGGAGATGGTGGAGAATTTCAAATATTTGGGGGTTCACCTGGACAGCAAGCTTGATTGGAGGTGCCATATGGAGAAGGTTTGCAAGAAAGGGATGAGTAGACTTTACTTCCTAAGGAAGTTAAGGTCGTTTAATGTGTGTAGCAAAATGCTTGAAATGTTCTACCAATCCATTGTGGCGAGTGCAATCTTTGATGCAATTATATGCTGGGGTAGTAGTGTGCGCACAGCTGACGCGAATAAGCTGAATAAACTTATCAAGAAGGCTAGTGCGGCGGTGGGTCTACAACTCAGGACTTTCGAGGAGGTATTAGAGGATAGAATTACTAAGAAATGCAAGGCTATAATGAGCAACAATACACACCCGCTCTATGAACTGTTTGCGAAGCAAAAGAGCACATTCAGCAAGCGTCTACTCCAACTAATGTGTAAAAAGGAAAGATATAGAAAATCGTTTGTTCCGACAGCTGTGGGGATGTTTAACAAATGTATAAGTGTAAAGCATCCCAAGACTAAATGAAGTTCAAAGTGTATGGGGGGGAATTGGTGAGTTACAAGTACCAGTCTATCCGCATCTGCTGTCCATATAGACTTATTTTGTAAAGTGTGTATTGTTCTTGTAATGTTCTTGATCTTTGTTCTGCTGCTGTAATACTGTAATTTCCTCCGGGATCAATAAAGTTTATCTAATCTAATCTAATCTAATCTAAGAACTACCCCACTGCCTGGGTTACTCTTGCCACGCCAGTAGGGACCAAAAGACATCAGGCGGCAGTCATAAAGTCTATGGGACACAGTGTAATCCTGGGGAGAGACTTTCCCTTACTTTGGGACTTGTGGAACTTCAAAAGTGGCATGAACCCTCTAGTTGAAGACGGTGCTCCGGAGCTAGCCCCTGAACCATTGCAGCAAGACGACGGAGAACTCATCTCAGAGGAAGTACTAGAATCTGTGGACTCTCCTCTGGCTGTGTATGCAGGCGAGGCAGACCAGCTAGAGGATGTTTTAGAAATGCCTGACCTTGAGGTGGCCCGTGGTAAGTTCGGGACCGCTCAGCACCAGGATCCTACTCTAGCAAGGGCGTGGGAAAACATAAAGGTCTCCGAGGGAAGACCATTGTACCCAGGGGCTCAAAACGAGTTCCCACACGTGGCGGTGCAGCAGGATATGTTGTATCACATAGACAAGGTGCGAGGGGTGGTGGTAGAACAACTAGTGGTACCTAAGTCCTTTCGCCAGGTAGTTTTGGAGTTGGCACATAAACATCCCTTGGGAGGTCACCTGGCGGTAGAAAAGACAAAACACCGTATTCTGCAACGTTTCTTTTGGCCGGGTCTAGTGGGAGACGTGACCCAGTACTGTCGGTCATGTCCTACGTGTCAATTGACCGCACCTATGTCACATTTTAGAAGCCCCTTAGTGCCCTTACCAATAATAGAGGTGCCCTTCGAGAGGATAGCAATGGATATAGTCGGTCCGTTAGTTAAATCTGCGAGGGGTCATCAGTACATTTTGGTAGTATTGGATTACGCCACGCGTTATCCCGAAGCATTGCTCTTGCGGAATGCCAATGCGAAATCAATTTCAAAGGAGCTGGTTAATATGTTTTCCCACACCGGCATTCCGAAAGAGATACTTACGGATCAAGGGACCCCCTTTATGTCTCGTATACTTAAGGATTTATGTAAACTGCTAAAAATCTCCCATTTGCGTACCTCAGTATATCACCATCAGACTGATGGTTTGGTGGAGCGCTTTAACAAAACCCTAAAGGGAATGTTGAAAAGGGTGGTGGATAAGGACGGGAGAGATTGGGATGCCCTACTACCATACCTCCTGTTCGCTATACGTGAGGTACCCCAATCCTCCACAGGCTTTTCACCTTTTGAGTTGGTTTATGGGCGGTGTCCTAGAGGCCTGTTAGATATTGCCAAGGAGACTTGGGAACAAGAGATGACTCCTTATCGCAGTGTAATTGAACACATAACACTTATGCAGGACCGAATTGCAGCAGTTATGCCGATAGTTAAAGAGTGTTTAGAGCGCGCACAACATGCCCAAAGCACGGTATACAACCGAGCGGCAAAAACACGAGTCTTTCAACCCGGAGACAGGGTGTTGGTATTGGTGCCTACCATAGAGAATAAATTTCTTGCGAAATGGCAGGGACCATACGAAGTGCTGTAACGAGTAGGTGAAGTAAATTATAAGATACACCAACCAGACAAGAGAAAGCCCGAACAAATATATCACATAAACTTGCTTAAGGCCTGGCGGGACAGGGAGAGTCTGGTGGCAGGAGCTGCCCTTGAGGATGGGCCTCGAGGGGCTCCACCTTCTAAGGTAAAGGACCCCCAGGTAGCTCCGCCAGAAGTGGGTATTGCAGACACGCTATCCAAAAGCCAAAAACGAGAGACCAGGGAGTTCATACAGAGGAACGCAGATATTTTCTCGGAACTTCCTGGCCGGACTCACCTAATTAAACATGACATTATTACTGATCCACAGGCGCGGGTACGGCTTAAACCATATCGAATTCCGGAGGCTCGGAGACAAGCCATTGCCCAGGAAGTGAAGAAGATGTTAGAGCTCGGGGTCATTGAGGAGTCCCGGAGTGAGTGGGCTAGCCCTATCGTACTGGTGCCCAAACCCGATGGGACTATCCGATTTTGTAACGATTTTCGGAAACTAAACGAAGTATCGAAATTCGATGCCTACCCGATGCCAAGAGTCGATGAACTGATAGAGAGACTGGGTTCGGCTAGGTACATATCCACTATTGACTTAACAAAAGGTTATTGGCAGATTCCCCTCACGGAATCAGCCAAAGAGAAAACTGCCTTTGTTACGCCCCAGGGATTATTCCAGTACCGAGATATGCCATTTGGGTTGCATGGTGCCGCAGCCACCTTCCAACGTCTAATGGATATTGTCCTAAAACCCCATGGCCAGTATGCATCTGCGTACTTGGACGACATTATTATCTTTAGCAATGACTGGGACATGCATTTGTCAAAAGTACAAGCCGTCTTAGACTCCCTAAAAACAGCTGGGTTGACTGCCAATCCCAAGAAATGTACGTTGGGATTGGAAGAGGCTCGCTATCTGGGATATAGCATAGGGAGAGGCGTCGTGAAGCCTCAAGCCAATAAAGTGGATGCTATTCCAAATTGGCCACGACCGGTAACCAAAAAACAGGTTGGAGCTTTTTTAGGGATCGTTGGTTATTATAGGCGGTTCATCAAACATTTTGCGACCATCGCAGCTCCTCTCACAGATCTTACTAAGGGGTCGAAATCTGTCACAATAAAGTGGAACGCAGAAGCAGAGGAGGCCTTTCAGCGATTGAAAACAGTCCTCTGTGACCAACCAGTGTTGGTTGCACCAGACTTTAAACGGGAGTTTATTGTCCAAACAGACGCCTCTGGGGTGGGCCTCGGCGCGGTTTTGTCTCAAGAAGTAAATGGCGAGGAACACCCAGTGGCCTATCTAAGCAGAAAGCTTACGAGAGCAGAAAAGAACTACAGTGTAGTTGAGCGGGAAGCCCTGGCTGTGAAATGGGCCCTGTGCACCTTGCGCTATTATTTACTAGGTCGCCAGTTTAGGCTAGTGACGGACCATTCGCCCCTAACGTGGATGTCCCGGGCAAAAGAAGGCAATGCACGGGTGACACGCTGGTTCTTAGCATTACAAGGGTTTAAATTTTCCATTGAGCACAGGGCGGGCACAGAGCACAGAAATGCAGATGCGTTGTCTAGAACGCACTGCTTGGTGACTCGTCGTGTCCGACCCCACGGGGTCGAACAGAGGAGGGGGGTGTGTGAGGTGCCAAGGGGAGAGGTACTAGAAAACAGGTATGTTTCTCCCCGTTTCATTTCATATGTCTCCCTGTACTGATGATGAAGCCAGTTTATTTCACTGTAATCCAGTCCTGGTTTCCTTAGTGATCAGCATGGAAAGGACTGGTAGTTCCCCCTCCACTAATTCAATCCAGGTTTTGGTTTCCTGACTGGTCCAGCTGATATAATCAGGAGGAGCTGGAATCTCTCAGTCTATCGTCTGCTGAGCTGGGAGCTGACACAGTAAGATAACATGGACTTGTTTGCTGTTATATAGGTTTATTTTGTAGTTAGCCTGCTATTGTTAGTTAGTGGCCAGACGGCCTTAGATGTTTTATTTCATGTTTGGCATGTGTAACATTGGATAACAAGTGTGCACAATAAATATGCCGTGTCCATATTGCTAGTCTGCTGAAGTGACTTCATAGCCACACGCTTGTGCCAAAGCAAAGATCCCAGCTGAGCTATCTATTCCCCACAATATCTATCTATATATACCTGAGTTACGTATCCTACCCAGTCTTCGATCACTCACCACGCCTGACTCTAACAGTGAATTCAGGATTTTAGGATATTTTGACTATAAAGAGAGTCACAATCACTGGTCAATCCGGGGTGCCCGTCCCTCATTACAACCTGAACTTTGAAGCTACCCTCATCTATTTAGACATCATCGTCTATGCCGCCACCTTTGAGCTGCACCTGCAACAGCTGGAACAGGTGTTGAGTTGGCTGCAGAAGCATGGCCTGAAAGTGAAACCTCGGAAGTGTCATCTCTTTCGCAAGCAGACTGAATACCTGGAACATGTCGTATCCGCCGAAGGAGTGAGACCAGCCCATGAGAAGATAGCAGCAGTGCAAGACTGGACCACTCCGAAGACCGTAAAGGATGTCCGGGCCTTTCTGGGACTTACCGGCTACTATCGACGGTTCGTGACAAAATTTTACTCACATTGTTAATTCGCTGCTGGAGTTGTTGAAGAGAATACCGTCCAGTGCAAAGAATCAGACCATCCAGTGGGGAGAAAGCCAAGAAGAAGCTTGCCAAGCCCTAAAAATGGCCCTGACTGAAGCACCTGTACTGGCCTATGCAGACTTCTGTCAAGCTTTCATTCTCCACACAGATGGAAGTTTACATGGGTTAGGAGCTGTACTGTCACAGATGCAGGACGGGAAAGAGCGAGTGATTGCTTATGCAAGCCGGTCTCTTCACAACTCTGAACGAAATCCAGATAACTACAGCTCTTCAAGCTGGAACTGCTGTCCCTAGTGTGGGCAATGACTGTGAAATATGCTATGTATCTGTCCGGATCCAAAGTCTTGGTATGCACCAATAACAATCCTCTGGCCAACCTGGAAAATGTGAAACTGAGAGCTCTGGAGCAGAGATGGGTGGCCCGTATGGCAAAGTACCAATACAAGATCGCATATCGGAAAGGAGCTGAGAATAAAAAAGATGATGATGCTCTATTCAGAGTGACTCACAAGCGACCTGGACGTAACTGGGACGAAGAGCCGGAGGTCGAAGAGATCTCTGGGTTTCGGAATCTTGCCAGGACGATGGCAGCAACGCAGGGACAGATCAGGGAGACGCTTGGAGAACACATCCTGGGACGGCCCCGCGATGACTGGGTCCTGCTGCAACAAGATGATAAGGAACTCGCTCAGTTGAGGCGATGTGTGGCTTTGAAACAACTTCCCAGCCGAGAAGAGATATAGGCCCTGCCCCCGGGAACCCTGCAGACCTTCCGTCAATGGGAGAGGCTCCAGTTGAAAGATGACTTGTTGTACCGGAAAGTGCAGCTGGCACGAAAGCTGGGAGTCACCTGGCTTCCCAAAAAACTGATCAGTGAGGTGGCCACCGAAGCTCATGAGAGAGGAGCCCACTTTGGCCCGGAGAAGACATTCCAGTGGCTTTAGAAGTTGGTCTACCATCCTCGGCTAAGAACTGCAGTAGATGAAGCTTGTCACAGGAGCAGGAACTGCGAACTGGCCAAACCTCCAGAACAGAGAGCCCCTACGCAGACCATCGTGACTTCTGCTCCCTTAGAGATATTGATGATTGACTACTTGACTGTGGGTCCAGTTCACCTAGGATATGAACACTGTCTGGTGATAACTGATAATTTTACTAAATTTGCCGTGGTAACTCTGACCTGGAATCAGACTGCTGAATTGGCAGCACAGGCCATTTGCAGAGACTTCATCTGAGTATACGGTTGCCCAAAGAGAATCCACTCTGACCAAGGCACCTGTTTCCAAGGAAAAGTTATTGAAGAACTGCATTGCAAGTATCAGATTGAGAAATCCAGAACAATGCCCTACCATCCACAAGGAAATGGAGCCTGTGAGCGTTTCAATCGGATGCTGATTCAGATGCTGAGAACCCTAGAGGAGGACCGGAAAGTCTGTTGGCCTGAGTATGTGGCTGAATTAATTTGGGTGTACAATAACAGGGTACACAGCACAAAAGGATACACACCATGCACCCTGCTGTTTGGCCGAAAAGGGAGAGAGATCACTGAGCTGGAATTGGACCCGAAGGAGGACTACCCGTGGACGGAGGTGTCCACCTGGGTCCGTGAACATCGACACCACGTACAGACTTTGCATTGTTTGGTACAGACCAAGTTTCGGGAGCTTGTACACCATGAGACGATGCCCCTACGAGGGACAGCTCTCAAGGCCGGAGACTGAGTGCTGGTTCGAGACAAGCGACCTTGGGCCAAGTTGGAGTATCGATGGGAGAAAATCCCATACCGGGTGTAACACAGGATTTTATCCGAAGGTCTTGTCTATGAGATTCAGCCTGAAGGGGAGGAAGACGCCCCAACTCGAGTGGTCCATTGAAATATGCTACGCCCTTGTTTGTCACGAGACCCAGATCACTTGGAGGGAGCAAAACGTCCCAGAAACCCTCCCTTCTACAATACCCGCCTGTGAAGAAGAATTTTCTGGCCCACCACTTATCGACCCAAAAGAGGCACAAGATCCAAAAACTCCCGAGAAGGCTGCTCCATTGGACCTGAGCACGTCCCCTCCCTCACCCCCTCAACCTGACTCCACTACCCAACCTGATTCGGCTATTCAACCTGATTTATGCCGCACAGAGCGAACCATAGCTGGAGTACCACCCAACCGTTACGAACAGGACCATTTATTTGGCAACAAATCATCCGAGATGGAGGAGTGTCAACGTTTGCTGCAGGAACTCTCGCCCGTGGAATGGTGAGATAAAGGAGAGGAGGAGTGTAAGGAGAACTGGGCCGTGGGTACCTGTCCTGTGCCGGATCCGGAACTGTCGGGGCTGTCTCATCTGTTGTCTGGGAGGAGTAAGAGACTGGACAGACCTTTGCACTCGGAAGCAGGGGGCGTGGCTGGGGGAGTACAGGGACAGTGCACACGGAAGCAGTCGGTCTTTGCAGGAGCAGGCAGCACGAGCACAGAGAGAGTTGTGCTCAGTCCCTTGAGCAACAGGACCGCACCGACCTGCATGCTGGTACTCCTGTCATCACCAGCGGGGATTACAGAGGGAGAAGCACAGTGTGCCCGGTGACTGGCAGAGAGCAACGTGTCATGCATGTCATGACCGAGAGTACAGTGCACGTGCAACAGAGAGAACCGGGTGCTGGATAGATGTCTGCGGCCCACCTTACCGGTATATCCCTGGCCTCCCATGGGTGACCCTGATAGTGCTGTGGCCATGTTTGTTCCGGCCGCATATGCTCATGGACTAGGGGCTCAGCAGAAGGTGCAGGAGACCGACTGCTGCTGCCAGAAGACGGACCGACGTTGTCAACAGAATCTCCTTAGACCAACACCGCGCCAGCCATTGTCGTCACTACCAACCCCCCAAGTAGTATCTTTAGTCTGAATGACTCCTGACACGATAAGTGCATCAATGAACTGCTGTTACCTTGTTTATTAACTCTTCATATCCTTTAGAATTGGACTATTATTTTCCTAGTTAACCCTTCATCTCCCTGGGAGGAGTTAACCACTTGTTAAATTAAAACTGTCAAATTTGTTAACCCTTGGTCTGCCTTCTGTCACTGCATCCCGCAACCTGCTTTCATACAAACAGTTACAACTAAAAGAGATTAAAATAAGAGACTTACTTTATCTCAGTCACAGATATGACATGTTGATAAAGGGGAGGAGTGCCTTCCCAAGGGAGAATGGTCCTTCAGCACAGCGTCTCAGCTGGCACTCCAGGCATCTGACAACCCCCCCCGAATGAGCGTCTTAGCTTTATGCTTTTCTCTTGCTGACCTCACTAGGTGGGCAGAGCTAGGGGATGTACGCCCCTTTTTTAAAAGTTATTAAAACTTCTACTTGCCATATCTCTGACCAGGGAGCTCACAGAGCGATGACAGGAGTATTATATTTTCTCTTACAAAATTATCTTTCATTTGAAACCAAACAAGACATGTCTGCGTGTCACTGGGGGGCAAAAAACAATTTCTCAGTTTCTGGTGGCCCCAGAAGTCACAAAATGCTGTCGTGCGTAGCTTTAATTATACCGATTCTGAAAATATGTTTCCTGTCCCTAGAATTAATGTGTGTTATACAGTTCAAGTTTGAATAGACAAAGGAACATGTGGCTGGAAAAAAAATGCATTTAACTGGTCTGGGTAATAAAGTGACCAACAGCTGAAGGAAGGGAGGGGGGAGAGTGAATAGAATTGCACAGTGTAGAGGGTGAGGGAGGGGGAAGTTTTGCAGCTGGGGGGCTGCATTGTGGAGCTCAGTGATACACTGCACAAACCAAATGGAGGTGGGACAGCAGGAGCACTGTATGATAGCTAAGATTTTAGGAATTAACTCATATTTTCCTGACATTGGTTATGGTAAAAATGTTGAATGGGCAACACAGGTATAGTTAGATCAATATGTTGAGGCGGTAGGCCAGTTTGAAGAAATGCGTTTTTAGGGCGCGCTTAAAATTGTGAGCATTGGGGATTAATCAAATTATCCTGGGTAGTGCATTCCAATAAATTGGCGCAGCATATGCAAAGTCTTGGAGAAGGGAGTGAGAGGTTCTGATTACTAAGGATGTGAACCTCAGGTCATTAGCAGAACGGAGGGTACAGGTAGGGTGGTACACTGAGACGAGGGAGAAGATGCAGGGTGGTGCTGAACTGTGGAGTGCTTGTGGATGAGAGTGATAAGTTTAGAGCTCATACTCATGTGTGAGAAACTCGGACGAGTCTCACACGTCAATACCCGGCACTGCCGCCGGCACTCGGATCGGAGCGTTCAGCTGCATGTATTTCTATACAGCTGAGCCCTCCACTCCCGAGTGGCGGCGTCAGTGCCGGGTATTGATGTGCAAGACTCTTCCGAGTTTCTCGCATGAGTATGAGCCCTTATATTAAATTCTGGAATGGATGGTAACCATTGCAATAACTGGCACAAGGTAGAGGCATCGGTGTAACGGGGGATGAGGAATATGATCCTGGCTGCAGCATTCAAGACAGATTGGAGAGGGGAGAGTTTGGTAAGAGGGAGACCGATTAGTAGAGAGTTACAATAGTCTAGACGAGAGTGAATAAAAGAAATAGTAAGCGTTTTTGCAGAGTCGAAAGTAAGAAAAGGTCGAATTCTAGAAGTTTTTGAGGTGCAGATAGCAAGAGCGAGCCAGTGATCGGATGTGGGGGGTGAATGGAAGCTCTGAATCAAGTATGACCCCAAGACAGCAGTGTATTGCCAACTGTTTAGCAATAAGGTTTGGATACGGCTTTAAAGAAGGCTACTACTTGGATATAACACAATTTTATTATACAATGGCTATAAAACCAAATTAATGGAATGGCAGATTTAATATTACCCTGTCTTGTTAATTTCATGTGAATCATACAATTATTATGAATTATAATACATAGAGAAATAAGTATCCATACTATACATTACCAAGCAGTATTGCAACATCACTTCTCCACTGGAGGGACCACAGTGTCAAATGAGAAGGAAATGCTCTGGTCTTGTCATCACAGAAACCGTGCACCCACGATACCTTCTGGAAATGTCCCCTGCTGGAAATGTCCCTACCTCACTGACACAGGTCCACCTTTTTATACACAAAATTCCCACATTCCCTCTGTGCAGTATGCTGAGTCATCAGAATCTTGAAACTGCACAAGACTTCAAGGTCTGTTTGCTATAGCCTCTTAGTGTGTTTGCACCAACCAGAGATTTGTTTGCCAATAGTATGTCAACCTAGACTCTGTTTGCCTCTGGTCAACTTGTCAAAGTTGTCTATTACTGTTCAAAGTTCAACATATGTTGCTTGTTAGTAGTTAACTCTTCATGCTCATAGCATAACACTCTAAGATGGTAACATATGGGCAGCATGACTTTCATAATCACCTGTTCTGAAAACTGGATATCTATGTAACTCAGACACACACTCATACATGTCAGATATGTATCACAATCGGTCCTCGATTATTGATGTCATGCATGACCCAATATTGCTACATGAGACCATAAAACATTTTGGTCTCTCTTGTCTTCGAGCATCATACTATTATTGAGCACAAGACTTCCTTGTTCAAGCAGCATATTAATTATCTATAGAGTTGTTATTCCTATTGTCCTAGCTTATATGTAAGAATACACCACACAACTCTTATATTAGAATACCACACAGAATTAGTTGGAAATCTTCTTTCCATCAACCACCCCCAAGTGAAATATTCAGTATCTATCACTGTTTGTCAACAGGGGTCACTAGTGTGCAAATCAGGATAATGAATCTTTGAAACAAAGAGCTTCAAAGACCACAGCTTACGGTATTGACACAGAGCAAACGCTTTGTGTCTCAGTATCAAAGTCGAGCATTAATGATATTACACCCTAGTATATTGCAATATAGTGTTTGGATTCAAACAACCATATTTCATATTTGCAATACTTTCTACCCTTGGTCTAATGACCACACTATATCAAAGCATATAAGCAATATATTACAATATGTAGGCTATAAGATATCCATATTTTTATTAGCACCACACAGCAGGGATGTGACTGGGGAGTAATGGTAGAACCACACACGGAAATGGCAATGTCGGGCATAGGTAGGTTAGTATAGGGAGGAAACACAAGGAGTTCAGTTTTTGACAGGTTCAGTTTCAGATAGAGGGAGGACATGATGTTGGAGACAGTGGTAAGACAATCACTGGTGTTTTCTAATAATGCAGGCGTGATGTCAGGAGTAGAGGTGTATAATTGGGTGTCATCAGCATAGAGATGGTACTGGAAACCAAATCTACTGATTGTTTGTCCAATAGAGGCAGTATACAAGGAGAAGAGGAGGGGGCCTAGGACTCCAACAGTAAGGGGAAGATGAGAGGAGCAGTAGCCAGCAAAAGATACAGTAAAGGAGCGGTCAGAGAGAAAGGAGGAGAACCAGGAGAGATCGGTGTCCTTGAGAACATTGGAGCGAGCATAGTGAGGAGGAGCTTATGATCCACAGTGTAAAATGCTGCAGAGAGATCCAGGAGAATTAGCATGGAGTAGTGACCATTAGATTTAGCTGTTAGTAGATCATTAGAGACTTTAGTGAGGGCAGTTTCAGTAGAGTGTAAAGAGAGGAAACTGGATTGATGAGGGTTGAGAAGAGAGTTATCTGAGAGATAGCGAATAAGATGGGAGTAGACCAAGCCTTCCAGGTGTTTAGAGATGAAGGGAAGATTAGAGACAGGTTTATAGTTAGCAGCACAGTTTTGGTAGAGAGATGTTATTTTAAGTAATAGATGTATGTGTCATGCCCGTCATGCCGGCCATGCTGCTTGCGCTGTATGATCCCCATTGTCATGCCTGTCATGCCTCACTGTCCCCAGGTCCAGGTCCCTGAGGGCGCCCCGCGGGTCTCGCCTGTGTGTACAGGCGCACCTCATGACTGTTATGCCACAAGATGCCTGGAGCAGTGTGCACGCACGCCTTACCTCATGGCTGCACGCTGTTGCTAGGTAACCATCCGTCTCTGCTCTGATTCAGCAATCCTCTGTATTCCTGGAACCCCTGATCATGTGACCTTTCCTATGTTCCAGCACTGTCTGATTCTGCAATCCTCTGTATTCCTGGAACCCCTGAGCATGTGACCTTCTCTATGATTCAGCCATTCTGATCTAGCAACGCTCTCTATGACCCAGGAGGATCTGAACCGGAAGTCCTTCCCTGGTCATGACCCGGAAGTCCAGGTGCTATGGTGCTATATCAGACCTCAGTATCGTGTTGCTTCCCTGCATGGCTGCTTGGTCTGCTCGGTCGCTCTCTGTATTCTGTGCCCCTGTACTCTGCCCTGTCGTGCGGCTCTGCACACGCTCTGTGCTTGTACTCTGCCTCCTGTCTCGTGCCTCATCTTGTGTTGTCTCTCGTGCCATGTTTTGGACTTGTAGTCCTTCCGATGTTCTCTGCATTCACCTGTTTCGCTATGTCTTGCCTAAGCTCTTCCTTGCCTTGTTGTTCGTCCTGTGTTCCGTGTCTAGTCTCAAGGCTCTGCCTTGACCTGGCTCTGGGCTTCGGCCTACACTCCGCTGCTAGACTCTGTCCTCTGGTGCTCTCTAGCACACTCCCTGACTAGTCTCAAGGCTCTGCCATGACCCAGCTCTGGGCTTCGGCCTACGCTCCGCTGCTAGTTCTATGTCTCTGTCCCGGACAAGTCTCAAGGCTCTGCCTTGACACGGTTCTGGGCTTCGGCCTACGCTCCGCTGCTAGTTCCGCTCTCTGTCCTGAACCCTGACCCTGGCGTGCCCTCTGCACACGCAGGACCTTGTCTTGAACTCTGTGTCTTGTCTCCGTTTTTCGTGCGCCCTTGCACCTCTCGTACTAGGCTTTGCCGTGCTGTCTCGCACACGTCTCTGTCCTGTACCTTTGCCTAGCCCTGCCTTGTGGCTGCGTGCCCTCTTGCACGCGCCTGGTCGCTCCGTGCCCGCCTGTTGTGCCTCAGCTGTGCCGCCCCTAGTCGTGCCCGCCTGTGTGCCTCAGCCGTGCTCGCCGTCCAGTGCTATTGTGGTTTCCGCCTGTCTGTGCCTCAGCAGTGCCACCTCTAGTCGTGCCCGCCTGCCTGTGCCTCCAGCCGGTACTGCCTGCCGGTGCCCCAGTCGTGGTTTCCGTGCTCCCTTGCACTCACGCTGTTTCTTGCACTGTGCGTTTTCGTGCTACTTTTGCACAAGTCTTTCGCTTTCCTTGCTCTGTCCTGAACCTTGTCTCTCTGTCGTGTTCTGAGTTCTATGACATGTCGTATCCTTGTCTTGCTAGTACCTTACTCTGTTCTTTGCTCTTTGCCTTGAACCCTGACCTTGGCGTGCCCCGCTGCACGCGCAGGACACCAGTCCTGACCTTCAAAGCCCAATGTGTTCTCTAGCACGTGTGGGACTCGCTGCCAACCTTGTACCCTGGCGTGCCCCCTAGCATGGCCAGGACCATTCTTTGTACAATGCCCCTGGTGTGCCCTAGCACGCGCAGGACCTTGAATCTTGAATCCTGGTGGCTTCCTTAGCACGCCAAGGACCTTGAACCCTGGAGTGTCCCTTCACACGCACCCTGTCTTGTGCTTTGAACCCTGGCGTGTCCCCTACACACGCACCCTGCCTTGAACTTTGCCTTGGACCCTGGCGTGTTCCTTAACACGCATCATGTCTTGAACCTTGTCATGTCTCCTTGCCTGAACCTTGGTTTGCCTGCCGGATGCCCAGAACCTGCCGATCGCTGCTAGAGATCCTAAGCCTGATGACTGGGGCCTGATGTCTGGAGCTGATGTCCGCAGCCTGATGCCCTGATCCTGTCAATCGTTGCCTGCTGTCCGGAGTCAGACGTCATCGTGCCTTTTCCTGTACCCAGGCATACCATCTAGCACGTATCAAGCCATGGACCTTGGTGTGCCCCCGCACGCACCTTGCTGTGTTTTCACGTCCTGTACCTGATGTTACCCTGAAGTTTTCCTTAATGAAGATACCTTGAACTTACGTCTTGTCTTGTTTCCTGCCCGTCCCTGGTCGTCAGACACTCACATTGTGTCTTCCTTGAGCCGGCCATCTGGTTCCAGCAGTCGTGGTGGCTCACCCCCTTGGTGTTGCCACTGACACTCCCTGTATAGGGGGTGGTTCCTCACAAGGTCAGCTCGCCCTCAGTGGGTGGGTGCCACGACCCAGGGGATCCACTCTAAAGAAAAGTCGACTCAGCTAAAGCTGACTCCTCACAGTATGATGGCATGCTTAAATGAGGAGGCAAAGATACCGGAAGAGAGAGGTTGAATATGTTTGTTAGGTGAGTGGTGACAGCAGGGAAAAGGGACTGGAGTAGATGTGAGGGACTAGAGTCACTGGTGCAAGTAGTAGGGCAAGAAGATGCCTGATCACTTCTTCTGTGTCTGGCTCAAAATCAGAGCGTGAGCAAGATGCAGTGGGAGAGGGAGGACAGTGCATGGTATGAGGGAATTGGGAGAAAATTTTCTGTTGGATATCGTCAATTTTTTCTTTGAAACAATTGGCCAGATCGTCAGCACAGAGATCCGTGGTTGAGGCGTGCACTCTTGGGTTGAGTAGGGAATAAAAAGTGTCAGAGAGACGTTTAGGGTTATTGGATAGTGAGGTGATGAGGGTGTTGAAATAGATTTGCTTGGAGAGGTGAAGGGCAGAGTTGTATGTTTTAAACATAAACTTATAATGGATGAAATCTTCGGGCAGATTGGATTTTCTCCACAGACGTTCGGCGCACCTGGAGCATCGCCAAAGGAAACGTGTTTGCAGCGTGTGCCAGGGTTGTCACTGTCTGTGCCAAGTTGTTCTATGTATAGGAGGTGCAGCTTCATCCAGGGCACTTTGCAGTGTTTCGATATAATGCTTCAGTGCAGAATCAGGATATGAGAGGGAGGAGATTGGCGCCAATGATGGCTGCAAATTCTTCATAAGTTTCTGGGTGTTAATGGTATCAGGATCCTGACAGCGCCAGCATACAGCCTCCGCTGAGCAGGGACTCACCCGCACTGTAGGGACCCCAGGGGACAAGAACAGCCAGAAAGTACAGATGCACAGGACCTGAACGCTGAAGTTTAGCAATCTGGCACAGGACCTATGGTCATGTGACTGCAAGGGGGCGGGGCTTAGCGTCCTGCTTTCAGAGAAGGTAGAAAACTCAGAGTCGGGCAAAATGGAGGTCATACACAGTACGGGCAAACGAGGTACAGGAGGGTTAAACAGACGGGAGGTCAGACAAAGCCAAAGGTCATACACAAGAGAGCGGTGCGGTACCAAAGGGACGAGCAGAGAGCAGTCGAGTCACAAGCAGAGAGTCATACACGAGAGGGCGGTGCGGTACAAGAGGGGCAGGAAGAACTCATAACAGGGACAGAACCAGATCACAACCAAACAAACAAGTTATCAGGCACAAGGAACACGTATACAAGAGGTCAACTAACTAAGCTGAGGGCAGGAGTATAACTGACACCGGACCTAGGTCCAGTGAACATTAAATAGCCGCCCTCTGCCAGAGAGAGGCAGAACAATTAACCCCCAGTCTGACCAGGACGGGCCAAAGCGAAACCCCGTCCTGGATCATGACAGTACCCTCCTCTCAATGGGGGGCCACCAGGGTACTTGGCGTGAAAGGCCCGGACCAACCGATCCGCATGAACTAATCGAGCAGGAACCCACGAGCGTTCTTCAGGACCGTAGCCTTTCCAATGTACCAGATATTGAAGGGTACGACAGACCAACCTGGAGTCGACAATTCGTTCCGCCTCGTACTCCGACTGCCCGTCTACCAAAACCGGTGGCGGGGAAGCTGATGATCCCTCCCCACCGGACCTCACAGGTTTCAAAAGGGCCTTATGGAAAACATTTGGGATCCACAGAGATGGCGGGAGACGCAACCGAAAAGCCATCGGGTTAACTGTTTCGGTAATTTCATAGGGACCTATAAACTTGGGTCCTAGCTTAGCAGAGGGTACCTTGAGCCTTATATTCTTGGTGGACAACCATACCTTATCCCCAATCTGAAACACCGGTCCCGCGGATCGTTTTTTGTCCGCAAAAAAATTAAATTTGTCCTGGGCCTTCGTAATGTTACTCTGGACCTCCCGCCATACCTCCCCCAACCGCTGGATCGTCTCATCCGCCCCAGGACACCCAGAATTCAAACGGGAAAATTCTCCAAAATGAGGATGAAACCCATAATTGCAGAAAAAGGGAGATGTACCCGTAGACTGGTTAATGCGGTTGTTAAGTGCAAACTCGGCCAACAGTAAGGCTGAGTTCACACGTGGCGGTTTTTTTTGCGTTTCCGCGGCGGTTTTGCCGCGAAAACACGAAAAATAAGCATCCCATGCATTCCTATGGGATTCCGCAATGCTGTGCTAATGCTGCGGTTTTTACCGCGGTGGAATCGCTTTGCGGTAAAAACCGCAGCATGCTCATTAATTTGCGGAATCGCGGTGACCCCGCACCCATAGGAATGCATTGTTCCGCTTACTTCCTGCATGTGGCTGTGCACACCATGCGGAAAGTAAGCAGAACAATTGCGGATGGTACCCACGGTCCGGAAGAGAGGAGACTGTCCTCCGGGGTTTGGGTACCATATCCCTGTAAAAAATAGAATTTAAAATAAAAAATATTGTTATTCTTACCCTCCGACGTCCCGCGCAGTCTTCCCGCTTCTCTTCACGCTCTCGTTCCCAGTAATCCTTTGCGTAAATGCCCGCGTTATGGAGTCCGTTCTCGTTGGATCTCGAAGTCTCGCGGTCATTCGCGTGACGTCATCGCGAATTACCACGAGACATCGCTATCCCGCGAGAACGGACGTCTTCGCGGGCATTTTCGCAAAGGATTACTGGGAACGGCTGCGCGGGACGTCGGAGGGTAAGAATAACACCATTTTTTATTTTTTTTTACATTTTATCTTTTACTACTGATGCTGCATAGGCGGCCTCAGTAGTAAAAAGTTGGTCACACTTGTCAAACACTATGTTTGACGAGTGTGACCAACCTGTCAATCAGTTCTCCAAGCGATGCTACAGATCGCTTGGAAAACGCTAGCATTTTGCAAGCTAATTACGCTCGCAAAATGCTAGTTTTTCCGCGGGAAAATCGCGGGAATTTAAAATGCGATTTTCCCGCGGACTGGAATTCCGGAATTCTCGCGGTAATTTCCGCGAGAGTTCCGGTACGTGTGCACTTAGCCTAACACAGAACACCAATCATCCTATCGGGCTGAGGTCAAGCAACGCAGAATTTGCTCCAGAGACTGATTGGTCCGCTCAGTCTGCCCATTAGTCTCTGGATGGTAAGCGGATGAAAAGGACAGACCAATACCTAACCTCTTACAAAAAGCTCTCCAAAATCTGGAAACAGATTGCACTCCCCTATCAGACATCACATTCAAGGGTACCCCATGCAACCGCACCACATGCTCAACAAACAACTTGGACAATGTTTCCGCATTAGGTAGAGCTGCCAAAGGTACCAAATGTGCCTGCTTACTAAACCTGTCCACCACAACCCAGACGACGGTATTACCCTTGGAGGGGGGAAGGTTGGTGATGAAATCCATGGACAGATGAGTCCATGGTCTCTCAGGAATTGGCAGTGGTACCAATTCCCCGGCCGGCCGGTTATGGGGGGTTTTAGCACGGGCACAAACATCACATGCAGACACATATTCCCCAACATCAGAGGCTAAAGAAGACCACCAGAATACTCTAGCAATGGCCTTCCGGGTGGCCGAGATCCCTGGATGTCCACCCAGAACTGAATCATGGAACTCCTGGAGGACCTTGAGACGAAACTGAGCTGGCACAAAAAGTTTATCCACCGGCTTAGCCGGATGTGCAAGAGACTGGGCTTCCTGAATCTCCCATTCCAACATATTAGAAATACCTGCGACCCCAGGCTGAAGAATGGAGGATGGAGGTTCCGGGGGGGGACACCGGATCTAAACTGCGTGACAAGGCATCCGCTCTGACATTTTTGGATCCTGGCCGAAAAGTGATCGAGAAGTTGAATCGGGAAAAAAAAGTGACCATCCAGCCTGTCTGGGAGTCAACCTTTTAGCTGACTCAATGTAGGCTAGGTTTTTGTGGTCCGTAATTAAGGTTATAGGATGGACAGCCTCCTCCAAAAAATGCCTCCATTCTTCAAAAGCCAACTTTACAGCAAGAAGTTCTCGATTCCCCACATCATAGTTTCTCTCCGCAGGGGAGAATTTCTTTGAGAAAAAGGCGCAAGGTCTTAAATTGGTCAAAGTGGCGGGTCCTTGGGACAATACCACCCCCACCCCCACCTCTGAGGCATCTACTTCAACAATAAATGGTTCAGATGGGTCCGGTTGAATAAGAACCGGGGCAGACATAAAACATTTTTTCAAAAACTGAAATGCCACTACCGCTGCGGTTGACCAATTCTTGATATCGGCCCCCTTTTGAGTCAGGTCAGTGAGGGGTTTAACCACCTGTGAGAACCCCTTTATAAATTTACGATAGTAATTGGCGAATCCTAGGAAACGCTGCAGAGCCTTCAAATCATAAGGTTGAACCCACTCAACAATGGCCTGCATAAAGTCAGAGAACACGTGATTTATGAAATTTTGGAAGACCGCTGGAGCATTGGTCAGGCCGAAAGGCATGACCAAATTTTCAAACAACCCTTCAGTAGTGAGAAAAGCGGTTTTCCACTCATCTCCGTCCCCGACTCGGATAAGGTTATACGCTCCCCGTAGATCTAATTTCGAAAACCACTTAGCTCCAGACAACTGGTTGTATAAATCAGGAATAAGTGGAAGGGGATACGTATTCCTCACAGTTATCTTATTTAACTCACGAGGCATGGGCGTAAACCACCGTCTTTTTTCTTTACAAAAAAGAACCCTGCCACCACGGGAGAAACAGAAGGACGAATGTGTCCCTTACGGAGACTCTTGGAAATATATTCCTTCATCGCAGCCCGTTCTGGACCCGAAAGGTTATACAAGCGGGCTTTGGGCAATTTAGCATCTGGAACTAGGTCAATGGCACAATCAAATGGGCGGTGTGGTGGTAAAACCTCAGCCTCTTTTTCGGAGAAAACGTCCGTATAGTCTTTCAGGCACTCCGGAATACTTTCCAGACCAACGGACGACACAGACACAGTAACAAGACATTCTTTAGAACAATAGGGACCCCATTTAACAATGTCCCGAGATTCCCAATTAATCACCGGATTATGCAATTGTAACCATGGGAACCCCCAACACCAGTTCAGCAGGCAGGTTGTCCATCACAAAACATGAAATATGTTCCTGGTGCAAGGAACTCACTTTAAGGAGAAACTCTTCAGTACGAAACATAACGTCATTCTTGACCAGTGGTGTTTTGTCAATGGCAACAATGTGAATAGGAGTTTCCAACCTAACTGTCCCTAACTTACACCTGGACACTAAGTCAGAGTCAATAAAGTTCAATGACGATCCGCAATCCACGAAGGCAGAAGTGGATGTGGAGACACTCCCACAACAAAGTTCCACTTGCAACAACATTTTAGAGAAGGCAGAAAAGGGTACCTGAGAGCCTGGGTGACCTCCACGACAATCACCCGGGCTCAGTCGCTTGGACGTTAGTGGACGGGAGGGGCAATCCTTTTTCCAATGTCCATAATCGCCACAGTGAAAACAGCATTTTCCATCGTGCCACTGTCTCCTTTCATTCTCTTTGAGGTCGATGGTTCCCATCTCCGTGATTTCCAATGTAGGACTGGATCCCCTTCCTTGGGAGAATAATGGTGTCTCAATTTGCATCACTCCCCTCGCCCGTAGCCTGCGATCCATTCGGACGGTGTTATGATTGAGTCACCGAGGAGGAAAAACAAAACACAAACTCAGCCCAGAAAATCAGAGAGGTTGGAAACTAGCGGATTGCAGACCCCTAATCCTATCACACAACTAGCAGTAGCCGTGGAGTGTTCCTACGGTGATCCTAGACACCTCGTCACAGCTGGAGATCTAAATAAGCCTAAAGAGAGAAAAGGGAAAAACTGACTGCCCCAGAGCAGACCCCAAAGCAACAGGCAGCCCCCAACATATAATGACGGTGAAACAAGATGAAAACACTAACACAGATAGAAAGATAGGTTGAGCAAACGATGGGGCTCAAGCTAACTAAAAAGGACAGGACAGAAAAGCTGCTGTCTGCAATCCGAGAAAACCCTGCTAAAAATATTACCAACACAACTGATAAGCAAAAAGGACCCTGAAGTCACTAGACTTCAAACCCTATATTAGCACTCAGAATATTCTGAAAGCAGAGCAAAAGAGAACACTGATCAAGGAATAAGAATCCAGCACCCCCCCGACCGGGGATGGCTGAACTCAAAAAAAAAGGTAAACAAAACCAAAACTAATAAGTTCAATAGCAGAGCAAAAACTTATCTTTGGGAAGCAGGAATCAGACTGGTCTCCAAGAATCCTGCAGAGAAATCACCAGCCATTCAGAAGTGCGTCGGCTTCCTTATATCCAGTCTGAAGTTCCTGTTACCCAGTCACAGTCCACCTGATCAGGTGTTTGGTTTCTTTCATCCAAATCAGCCTCACTACCTTCCTTCACCAGAAGAGGGAGATCCTTGGACACAAAAGGTGAATGAACAGATGAGCTCACAACAGTACCTCTCCCTTGAGGAGGGGTCACCGAACCCTCATCCAAGCCACCAGGCCGATCAGGATGAGCCCGATGAAAAGCACGCACCAATCTCTCGGCATGAATATCAGAGGCAGAGACCCAGGAATTATCCTCCTGACCTTAACCCTTCCACTTAACCAAATACTGGAGTCTCCGTCTAGCCAGACGGGAATCCAGTATCTTCTCTACCTCATATTCCATGTTACCTTCAACCAACACAGGGTCAGGAGGTGCCGCCATAGGAACCACTGGTTCAACAAACCTCTTCAACAAGGACTTATGAAACACATTATGAATCTTAAATGTGACAGGAAGAGCCAACCGAAAAGAGACAGGATTAATAATCTCCAAAATCTTGTAAGGTCCAATAAATCTAGGTTTAAACTTTGGAGAAGCCACTTTCATAGAGATATTCTTTGATGACAACCAGACCATATCACCCACCTTAAACCGGGGACCAATGGTCCTATGCCGGTTAGAAAACCACTGGGCCTTTTCCAGGGAAAGATACAACTTATCCACCACTTGGTCCCAAATCTGCTGCATTCTTTCCACCACAGTGTCAACCCCTGGACAGGCAGAAGACTCCACCTGCCCTGAAGAAAATCGAGGATGAAACCCAAAGTTACAGAAAAAGGGTGACATCAAAGTGGCAGAACTAGCTCTATTATTTAAAGCAAATTCGGCCAAGGGTAAAAATGAGACCCAATCATCCTGATCAGCAGATATAAAACATCTCAAATAAGCCTCCAAAGTCTGGTTTGTTCTCTCCGTCTGCCCATTGGTCTGAGGGTGAAATGCAGAGGAGAAGGACAACTGAATTCCCAACTTGGAACACAAGGTCCTCCAGAATCTAGAGACAAACTGAACTCCTCTGTCCGATACAATGTTCTCAGGAATCCCGTGCAAGCGAACCACCTGTTGCAAAAACAAGGGCACCAACTCTGAGGAAGATGGCAACTTAGGGAGTGGTACAAGATGGACCATCTTAGAGAATCTATCACAAATCACCCAGATAACAGTCATCCTCTGAGAGACAGGCAGATCAGAAATAAAATCCATTGAAATATGGGTCCATGGCCTCCTGGGCACCGGCAAAGGCATCAACAACCCACTAGAACGAGAACAAGGCTTAGGTCGGGAGCAAGTCCCACAGGACTGCACAAAATTTCTGACATCACGAGACAAGGCAGACCACCAAAAAGACCGACTCACCAAATCTCTAGTACCAAAAATACCTGGATGACCAGCCAACGCGGAGCAATGAACCTCAGACATCACTTTCCTCCTCCACTGGTCAGGAACATACAACCTACCACTGGGACAACACTCAGGCTTATCCTCCTGAAACTTCTCCAGAGCACATCTCAAATCAGGCGAGATGGCAGAAAGAAACACCCCCTCACCTAAGATGGTAGCTGGCTTGGTCACAATAGGAGAATCAGCCAAAAAACTCCTAGAGAGGGCATCAGCCTTAACGTTCTTAGTGCCCGGAAGAAAGGAGACCACAAAATCAAAACGTGTGAAAAACAAGGCCCATCTGGCCTGTCTCGGATTCAAGCGTTTAGCTGACTCAAGGTAGATCAAATTCTTGTGGTCAGTGAGGACCACAACTTGATGTCTAGCTCCCTCCAACCAATGTCTCCACTCTTCAAATGCCCACTTCATGGCCAACAGTTCTCGATTCCCCACATCATAGTTGCATTCAGAAGGAGAGAACTTTCGGGAAAAGAAGGCACAGGGGTTCATTTTAGATGTTACAGGATCTTTTTGGGACAAAACAGCTCCTGCACCAGTCTCTGAAGCATCCACCTCCACCTGAAATGGAAGTGAGACATCGAGTTGTCGCAAAACCGGAGAAGAAGTGAACCTCCGCTTCAGCTCCTGAAAAGAAGAAACAGCCTCTGGAGACCAATTCAGCAAATCAGCACCCTTCTTAGTCAAATCAGTCAATGGTTTGGCAATAACAGAAAAATTGGCTATAAACTTACGGTAAAAATTAGCAAAACCCAAAACCTTCTGGACAGCCTTCAAAGAAGTGGGCTGCACCCAATCATAAATGGCCTGTACCTTGGCTGGGTCCATTTCAATAGTTGACAGAGACAAAATAAATCCCAAAAATGAAATCTTCTGTACACCAAAAAGACATTTCGATCCCTTAACATACAGGGAGTTTTCCCTCAAAATCCGGAACACAGTCCGAACATGTTCCACATGAGAGTCCCAATCCCTGGAAAAGATCAATATATTATCCAAATAGATGATCAGAAACTTATCCACAAAGTCCCGGAAAATATCATTCATGAAGCACTGGAAGACAGAAGGGGCGTTAGTGAGCCCAAAGGCATCACCAGGTACTCAAAATGTCCCTCCGGAGTATTAAACGCTGTCTTCCATTCATCCCCATGCTTAATGCGAATAAGATTATACACCCCCTGAGGTCAAGCTTGGTAAACCAGCAAGCACCATCAACTCTACAAAATAGGTCAGAAATCAGGGGTAACGGATACTGATATTTAACAGTAATTTTGTTAAGGGAGCGATAGTCAATACAGGGCCTTAATGAACCATCCTTCTTGGCCACAAAAAAAAACCCAGCACCCAAGGGTGGAGAGGATGGTCTAATATGACCCTTCTCCAACGACTCCTTAATGTAAGAACGCATAGCCTCATGTTCGGGTACAGATAAATTAAAAAGTCGACCCTTGGGAAATTTACACCCCGGACTCAGCTCAATTGCACAGTCATAACCCCTATAAGGAGGCAAAGACGCAGACTTACTCTTACTAAACACTTCTTAAAAATCAGCCAAATAGGAACTTTGTGCGACTGGGGAGAGCTGGAGAAAACAGGAGTGTCACTAAGAGCACACCGACAACCCCAACTCACCACAGACACAGATTTCCAATCCAAAACTGGATTATGGATTTGCAACCAGGGGAACCCCAGCACGATGGTATCATGCAAATTATGCAACACCAAAAATCTGCAATTTTCCTGATGGTCTGGGGCGACCCACATTACCACCTGGGTCCAAAGCTGAGGTTTATTTTTCGCCAAAGGAATAGCATCAATACCCCTCAAAGGAATAGGCGTCTGCAGGGGTGTCATAGGGAAACCACAACGTTTAGCAAAATCCAAATCCATTAGGTTCAAGGCCGCTCCTGAATCCACAAAGGCTTTAGCAGAAAATGTGGACAGAGAGCAGATCAGAGTAACTGCCAGAAGAAACTTAGGTTATACACCACCTACAGCAAATGTGTGTGCAAAACGTTTCTCTTGTTTAGGGCAGACAGAAATAATATGAGTGGCATCTCCACAGAAAAAACACAGCTTATTACGCCTTCTAAACTCCTGACGTTGCGCCCTAGACAAAACTCTATCACATTGCATAGGTTCAGACATTTGTTCAACAGGTGGCAGCATTTCCCGTGTAATTTTACGTTCACATAAACGCCGATCAACCTGAATGGCTAATGACATAGAATCGTCAAGACCAGAGGGAACAGGAAATGCCACCATAGTATCTTTTACGGTTTCTGACAAACCCTTCCGAAAGAGAGCTGCCAAGGCACCATCATTCCAAGTGGTGAGGACCGCCCACTTTCGGAATTTTTGACTGTACAGTTCTGCAGAATCTTGACCCTGGCTCAATGCCAACAGGGTCTTTTCAGCTTGATCAATCGCATTAGGTTCATCATACAACAACCCCAAGGCCTGAAAAAATGCGTCCACATTAGTTAGAATAGGATCATCTGGTACTAAAGTAAACGCCCAATCCTGCAAGGAGATGACAATTTTAACCTGCTGCGCAGAGCTCCCCGATGAGTTAGGCTTCAAGGCATGAAATAATTTACAATTATTCTTAAAATTCAAGAATTGAGACTGACCCCCAAAAAACACATCAGGAGTGGGGATTTTTGGTTCAACAGCGTGTGAATGAGCAAGATAGGCGGAAATTCCTCGCACTTCAGCAGCAAGCTGCTCCACACGATCAGACAATTGCTTAAACTCCATCAGAAAAAAAAAATATTCCTCCTACGGCCTCAGAGAAAAAGAGGAAAAAATATACACACAAAAAAAAAAAATTCTGACACTTTTTAACAATTCCTTCCTGCTTATGAGTACCCTAGAATCTGCAGTATGGCTGGTGATTCTGTTATGATTGAGTCACCAAGGAGGAAAAAACAAAACACAAACTCAGCCCAGAAAATCAGAGAGGTTGGAAACTAGCGGATTGCAGACCCCTAATCCTATCACACAACTAGCAGTAGCCGTGGAGTGTTCCTACGGTGATCCTAGACACCTCGTCACAGCCGGAGATCTAAATAAGCCTAAAGAGAGAAAAGGGAAAAACTGACTGCCCCAGAGCAGACCCCAAAGCAACAGGCAGTCCCCAACATATAATGACGGTGAAACAAGATGAAAACACTAACACAGATAGAAAGCTAGGTTGAGCAAACGATGGGGCCCAAGCTAACTAAAAAGGCCAGGACCGAAAAGCTGCTGTCTGCAATCCGAGAAAACCCTGCTAAAAATATTACCAACACAACTGATAAGCAAAAAGGACCCTGAAGTCACTATCAGCACTCAGAATATTCTGAAAGCAGAGCAAAAGAGAACACTGATCAAGGAATAAGTGTTAGGGTCGGCGAAACACACCAAATATAAATAATAGTAGCTGTGTTTGCCGCCCGGGGTCCACCGTGCGGTAGGTGACAAGACCGCTGCTGAACAATGGCAGATGCACCTAGTAGGTGCGGGACTGCGCTCGGGTTAACGTCACCCGAACGCTAAGAGCGGCTCCGTACAAACACAGAGTCGCTTGGCGAACACTAAAGCAAAGGCGCGGGCCCTGTTAGCGTCACAGAGGCCTGCGTGTGGCGTCGCAGCCGCGAACACCAATAGCTGCTGTTACTACAGCACAGCGGCAGAGAAAGCCGCAAGCGTCGGCGCCGAGGACCGGGCGCCGACAGACGCTAGTGTAGGCGTGGAGCAAGTGGCGTGTAGCTTGCCACAACCCTGGAGCTGACTATACACACTCAGTCACCACTCGTAATATCAGAGGGTAGGGGTTTCATAATGAGTCAGACACCAGTCCATGCATCCATCACCATACACACACAGAATAATATGCTACACTAGCGCATGGCCGAGCCGCCATGCGGGGCTTTTATAGCCATGCACTTCCGGGACCTTCCAATACTTTAGGAAGGGCCAATCAGATCCGACACAGGACCTGCACATGTGACCCCTGCTCTCCACTGAGAGGGCACGTTGCGGGCATGCCCAGTAGCACGGCACGAGGACTTAGCCTCTGCAGCGGTTCCCTGCAAAGCAGGTTGCGCTACCATTGCTGCACCGGGGGTGGCAGCAACATCCAGGCTCACAGAACGAGTCTGAGGAGAATGCCTGGCTCGCCGTGATTGCTGAGCAGGAGTCCGAGCGGTCGGAGGAGAATGGGAGACCGCAGGATGTCTGGCTCTGGATTCCCGCTGTGCAGTGCCGCCAGGAATCCGACGCCTAACAATAAGAATCCAGCACACCCCCGGCCGGGGATGGCTGAACTCAAAAAACAAGGTAAACAAAACCAAAACTAATAAGTTCAATAGCAGAGCAAAAACTTATCCTTGGGAAGCAGGAATCAGACTGGTCTCCAAGAATCCAGCAGAGAAATCACCAGCCATTCAGAAGGGCGTCGGCTTCCTTATATCCAGTCTGAAGTTCCTGTTACCCAGTCACAGTCCACCTGATCAGGTGTTTGGTTTCTTTCATCCAAATCAGCCTCACTACCTTCCTTCACCAGAAGAGGGAGATCCTCAGACACAAAAGGTGAATGAACAGATGAGCTCACAACAGGACGGCCTGTGTCATAGCCTCCTCCAGGGAATCACGCGGAGGGTGGAGAGCCAAGGCATCTTTCAGATGTTCAGACAGGCCTCTACGGAACAAACCCCGGAGGGCGGCATCATTCCAGCAGACCTCAGCAGCCCAGCGTCTGAACTCAGAGAAAAACCACTCGGCTGAGTGCTTCCCCTGGCACACACTCATCACCATGTCCTCAGCCACACACATCCGATCAGGCTCATCATAAATATGCCCCAGGGCCTTAAAAAATGCATCCACAGTCATACGCTCAGGGGCCGTGGTCAGAAGGGAGAAAGCCCAAGCTTGGGGGGCTCCCCTTAACAGAGACAAAATGACCCCCACTCTCTGACTTTCATCCCCAGAAGAGTGTGGTCTTAAGGAAAAAAAAGCTTACAGCCCTCCTTGAAAACTCAATTCTTTTTTATCTCCAGAAAAGATATCCGGTAACTTAACCGGAGACTCAGGGGAAACTAATGTAACATAGCGAGCCCCCGATAAAAAAGCCCCCTGCACAGTGTCAGCGATCAGCTGCTGAGACTGAGCCAGGACTTGTTGTTCTCCAAGGAGTTTCTGAGACATCTGAGTCAGGTGTTTTACCTGCTCAGAAAGAGCATGCATAAGCTCCATCACATACACAGGGTAAGGGAGCAGAGGAAAAAAAATAGTATTGGTCAGTTATAATATCAGGATCCTGAGAGTGCCAGCGTACAGCCTCCGCTGAGCAGGGACTCACCCGCACTGTAGGGACCCCAGGGGTCAAGAACAGCCAGAAAGTACAGATGCACAGGACCTGAACGCTGAAGTTTAGCAAGCCGGCACAGGACCTACGGTCATGTGACTGCAAGGGGGTGGGGCTTAGCGTCCTGCTTTCAGAGAAGGTAGAAAACTTAAGAGTCGGGCAAAACGAAGGTCATACACAGTACGGGCAAACGAGGTACAGGAGGGGTAAACAGACGGGAGGTCAGACAAAGCCAAAGGTCATACACAAGAGAGCGGTGTGGTACCAAAGGGACAAGCAAAGAGCCGTCGAGTCACAAGCAGAGAGTCATACACGAGAGAGCGGTGCGGTACAAGAGGGGCAGGAAGAACTCGTAACAGGGATAGAACCGGATCACAATCAAACAAACAACAAGTTATCAGGCACAAGGCACACGTATACAAGAGGTCAACTAACTCAGCCGAGGGAAGGAGTATAAATGACACCGGACTTAGGTCCAGTGAACATTAAATAGCTGCCCTCTGCCAGAGAGAGGCAGAACAATTAACCCCCAGTCTGACCAGGACGGGCCAAAGTGAAACCCCGTCCTGGATCATGACAAATGGCCTGTATATTTCTATAAGTGTGGAAAGTGGGGGTGTCCTGAGTGGGATGGCAGTTCTTAAACGAAAATGAAAGAATGTTGTGGTCAGAGAGCGGGAGAGGGGAGTTGGTAAAATCATACACTGAGCAAAGCAGGGAGAAGACCAAGTCGAGGGAGTTTTCATCTTCATGTGTAGGAGAGTTAGTAAGCTGCGAAAGGCCGAAGGAGGAGGTTAGAGATAAAAGGTGTGTAGCAGATCGGGAGAGGGGAAAAGCAATGGGGACTATTCCATGTGGAGGGGCACTATTCCATGTGGGGGGCACTATTCCATGTGGGGAGCAGTATTCCATGTGGAGGGGCGCTATTCCGTATGGTGGGCACTATTCCGTGTGGGGGGGCAGTATTCCATGTGGGGGGCACTATTCCGTGTGGGGGTCAGTATTCTGTGTGGGGGCAGTATTCCGTGTGGGGGACACTATTTTGTGTGGTGGCAGTATTCCGTGTGGGGGGCTGTAGTGAAAATATGCATTTGTAGGCGAAGTATGACCGGCAGGAGATTAGTATCTGTTCTTAGGCTGCAGCTCTTCACAAAGATCATAACCTGTTATCTTGAGCAATGGTAGCCTTTCTGGTTGTAGGGTCTCAGACCCCAGGAACGCACAGAATTAGAACCATTTCACACCTCTGATGCCTTTGAAGGGAGACACCAAATGGATCTACAGTATGTAGTTGCAGCCTGACAATTTCTACTTACTATGGGAAAGAAAGGTTAAGACAAAGAGGATTTAGAAAAAATAATGTATTCATTGGTAAAGTAGCCATGATCCAGTCACAACCAGGAATTAGTAAGCATTGTACCTTTCTAGTAAAGCTTAAAACTTTAATAAGTTTAAACCTTGTATGCTCTAAAGAATCTGTGGCGCCCCTGGGGCTCAGTCGCCACAGAGGTACTGCACCTTCTCCTAAGGTGTGGTGCCCCACCATCCAGGTAAGTTGGAGGCTCCTGATCACGCTCCAACACTCGCACCCCACACAGTAGAGTAGTACAGCAAAACCACATTGCGGCTCCTTGCTTAGAGAGAGGCAGAGCACCTTTGGTGGTTCCCTGCTTGGAACACTAGACGTGCTGGGAGGTGAGTGGAGTTGAGTATACATATAAAAGAGTGGGACGGTTCCAGGATTGAGGTTCAGTTCAGTCTGACAGGAGGTTGAGTAGGAGAGGAAGCCACTCGGGAGGAGTGGGGATCCCTGGAAGAGGGATGGAGGAAGGAGTGCTGCAGCTGCCTCAGTGACCTGAGCCAGCTGGCACGGGAAAGGAAAGGAGAAGGACATTGAACCGAAGCCTGAGCTTCCATAGAAGGGAAAAGACAAGTACGGAACGTAGGAGTAAAAGGGAACATTGTGGACGTGGGTTAGAGGAAGAACCCTCCCTAGAAGTTCTAAGCGCAAGGCCGGGGCCCGGTCCCCGAGGTTGTATGAACACTAACGGTTCTGCAGCAGACACTGGTGGAGTAGTGGGCTGTAAATGCACTACTCCCATCTAAGACTTGAGGGCACAACAGCAATATGGACAGAGAGCCGGGACTTAGGAGTAGAGAGTCCCCCGAAGCAGGCTACTGCTGTCTGCCGTGCAAGTAGAGTTCTTGGGAACATCTGTCAGGAGGAACTCCAGTCTAACACCGTACTAGGAGATCTTCACACTTAAAGGCGCTATAGAGGAGACGTTCAGAAAAGGCACATAAGCTGGCAGAGTGTGGAAGGGAGCTTTCCATCTTGCCTGGAGGTTGACTGAGTCCCTGACCCGGAGGATACGGCACGGAAGCGGGCACTACAGACTGTGAGTAAAGCTTTGTAACTACATGCCCTGGTGTCCTCCATTCCTTCCTGCGTCCATCCGCCTAGCACTGCTGCATCCCCTGCGCCAGACACTACACCACCTAAGTGTCTCCACATCTACACTGCCCTGGGACAACAGCCCTGCCTTTGGAGGGCTATACCATCATTGTTGCACCACACCATCTGTCCCGGAGGATCTGTCTGCAGCGTCGGCTTAACACTTCCCTTGCCGAACACCACAGGTGGCGTCACGAACTATTCCATTAACTACATTACACCATTTACATCTTCCTATTACTTGGGCGCCCAGGGCCACGGTCCGGGTCACCGCTGCTGTGACACATCCCACTGATACCGGCCCGGTACCGAGTACCCCACGGCCCTGGGAGGGCGACCCAAATCCATAGCCTTAGAGTGTGTGATCCTGGTGATTGGCACATAGTAGTAGTAGTACATCCGGGAATCATCGCCCGTGTGTTCGGTGAGTGGTAGCAGCGTGTATGTAGCGGGGTGCGTAGTCTGTGTCGGGGTGTGATTTATGCTTCCATTGCAGCATAGGACAGAGTGTGAATGCTGGATTGAGTGAAGGAAAATAAATTAACCCCTGCATGCGCAACCCCAAGTTACATGCTGAGAAGTGGGTGTTGCGGCCACCACCGCCACGCGCCCTGCTCCGGTCTCCACCGCGCACTCTGCCGCTTGCCTCCATGCTGACCTGCCGGCGCCGCGGCGTTCCTCCTCCCAGCGTCGGCAGCAGCGTCCTCCTCTAGCCGGTCCGCGACCTGTGACGTCACTGCGACTCCTGTGCATGCGTCCTAGGCCGCGGCCGGCTCTCCCGGGCTGACTCACTATTCCGGAAGTGCCCTGACCGGCTAGCACCGCCGGACCAATGGGACCGGGTCCCTGCCTATATCAGGCCGCTCTCCCTTAGTGGAGGCGCCTGATCGTTAATGTTCTATTAGCACTCTGGGCCCCCTTGCGTAAACCTCTCTGCCTTGTGCTCCCTGCAGCCCGTTCCTGTTGTCCGTGCTCCAGCCCCCATTCCTGTTGTCCGTGCTCCAGCCTCCGTTCCTGTTGTCCGTGCTCCAGCCTCCGTTCCTGTTGTCCGTGCTCCAGCCTCCGTTCCTGTTGTCCGTGCTCCAGCCTCCGTTCCTGTTGTCCGTGCTCCAGCCTCCGTTCCTGTTGTCCGTGCTCCAGCCTCCGTTCCTGTTGTCCGTGCTCCAGCCTCCATTCCTGTTGTCCGTGCTCCAGCCTTCCTCCTGTGGTTCGCACTCCAGTCTCAGTCCTGCTGCCCGTGGTTCGTTCCTGCAGTCCTACTCCAGTTCGCCTACCCGGGCCTAGCTCCTCAGCACGCTCCGAGCCACCCCTCTTGGTTCTGGCTGCCGTGGCATTCGAATCCCCGGACCTGCTCCTAACGGTCCCTGTATAGGGGTTGGTTCCACCTGGTTGCTCGTCCGGGGCCCCTCGGTGCCGCGGTCCAGAGGGTCCACTCCGGGACTTCCACCTTGCCTAGCGTGAAGGTAACAGTAAGATCAGGCCATGGACCCCGCCGGTACCTCCGCTCCCGCTCAAAAGGAGTTGCTTTTCCTACTGGAGAACCAAGGGCGGATCATGTCCATAATGAAGTCTATGGAGTCTCGTCTGTCAGCTCTCCAGGCCGCCGATCCGGGGAATGCTGCCTAGCTGGCCAGTCTCCAGCAGGAGCTGGGTCAGCAGCGGGATGCTCAGTCCCATATCTTGTCGTACATGGCTTCCGTGGATAATCGTTTGGTGGCCCTCCAGTCCGCCGCTGCGGCCGCTGTCGCACCTCCTAGTCCCGCGCCGTTTCCTTCTCCCCGCCTTGCCAAACCCCCCCGATTCAGTGGGGACCCCAAGCAGTGTAGAAGGTTCTTGAACCAATGTAGCCTGCACTTCGAGCTTCTGCCTCATCAGTACCCCTCCGATAGGGCCAAGGTGGCCATTGTCATGTCCCATCTGGAGGGAGAGGCCCTGTCTTGGGTCAATCCTCTTTGGGAGAGGGATGATCCCGTGGTGTTAAATATCCAGGTCTTCTTGGACACCTTTCGGAGGGTATTTGATGAGCCAGGCCGGGTAGCCTCCCTTACTGAGTCCCTCTTCAACCTTCACCAGGGCGCCCTGACGGTCGGTCAGTATGCCATCCGGTTCCGCACAATGTCGTCGGAATTGGGGTGGAATAATGCGGCTTTGGTGGGAGCCTTCTGGCATGGCCTGTCGGGCAGGATAAAGGACGAATTGGCGGGTCGGGATACTCCCTCCACTCTCGAGGACCTCATCTCCCTGGCTACCCGCATAGACCTCCGTTTTCAGGAACGCGCACGGGAGTCTGCTAGGGATAGGAGACCCACCAGGCCAGCTCCGCCTTCTGATCGGTCCTTTACGCCACGACCAGCAAGTTCCGCCCACGCTTCTCTTCCCGAGCCCATGCAGGTAGACCGGGTACGGTTAGCTGAGGCACGTCAGAGAGAGAGAGACGGGCGCAAGGTTTATGTCTCTATTGTGGAGGAGCCTCGCATTTTATCCGTTCTTGCCCTGAGAGGACGGGAAACTCCTCCGCCTAGGCCAGGTAAGAGAGGCCTCCCTAGGTGAATATGATTCCTCTCAACCACTCACGTTATCTGTTCTTTTGCTTTCAGGGGAGAGGCGTGGGTCCGAGGTGGCCTACGTGGATTCGGGCTCGGCAGGCAACTTCATCCGGCGGGATGTGGTGGATAAATACCGGATTCCCCTGGTGGCCCTGAAAAATGCTCGTTGGATTGCCTCCGTTGATGGCAGACCACTATGGGAACCCATTTCCATGGTCACAGAAGAGGTTGTTTTGCAAGTCGGTGCTCTCCATCGGGAGAGCGTGGCCTTCTACGTGTTACCCGATTTGTCTCACGCCATTTTGCTTGGCCTTCCATGGCTCCGGACTCATCAGCCGGTCCTCGACTGGTCGTCTGGGGAGGTGTTGCGCTGGGGTGACCGGTGTCTAGGTCGGTGTCTGAGCTCTATTCGTCCTGTCGTCTCTGCACGCCCCCCTCCGGGGCTCTCGGGGCTTCCGGCGGCCTATTGGTCCTATGCCGATGTCTTCGACAAGAAGGAGGCAGAGGTCCTTCCACCGCACCGCCCTTTCGATTGCCCTATCGAATTAATCTCCGGTTCCACTCCTCCCAGGGGTAGGATCTACCCGCTGTCTCCTGCAGAGACTACAGCTATGTCCGAATACGTCCAGGAGAACCTCGCCACAGGCTTCATTCGGAAGTCTTCCTCTCCGGCGGGAGCCGGTTTTTTCTTCGTCAAGAAGAAGGCTGGTTCGCTACGTCCATGTATCGACTATAGGGGCCTCAACAACATCACTGTCAAAAATCGGTACCCTCTACCTCTCATCCCGGAGCTGTTTGACCGCCTCAGAGGGGCAAGGATCTTCTCCAAGCTGGACCTCAGAGGAGCTTACAACCTTATCCGTATCCGGGCCGGTGATGAATGGAAGACCGCCTTCAACACCCGTGACGGTCATTATGAGTACCTGGTGATGCCCTTTGGTCTATGCAACGCTCCGGCTGTGTTTCAGGAATTTGTTAACGAGATTTTCCGAGACCTCTTGTACTCCAGTGTCGTGGTATACTTGGATGACATCCTTGTCTTCTCCTCGGATCTTCCGTCTCATAGGAGGACTGTCCGTCTGGTTCTGCAGCATCTCCGGGAGAATCGTTTGTATGCCAAGATGGAGAAATGCCTGTTTGAGCAGACCTCACTACCGTTTCTGGGATATATCGTCTCCGACGCCGGGCTGCAGATGGATCCCGAGAAACTGTCTGCCATTCTCAAATGGCCCCGTCCCATCGGCACAAAGGCTATCCAGCGATTCCTCGGATTCGCCAACTATTACAGACAGTTTATCCCGCACTTCTCCTTACTCTCCAGGCCGATACCTGCCCTTACCCGTAAGGGGGTCAGTTCTAACTCCTGGCCATTGGAGGCTGAGGAGGCCTTCCACTCGCTGAAACAGGCTTTCTCTACGGCTCCAGTGTTGTCCCGTCCGGAGAGTAACAAACCCTTCGTGTTGGAAGTGGATGCATCCTCGACAGGCGCCGGGGCAGTTCTGTCCCAGAAAGCCCCCTCTGGTCACCTACGTCCCTGCGGGTTCTTTTCCAAAGCCTTCTCCGCTTCGGAGTGCAATTACTCGATTGGCGACCGGGAGCTCTTAGCCATCAAGTTGGCTCTGCAGGAGTGGCGCCATCTTCTGGAGGGCGCCGTCCACCCGTTTATTATTTACTCGGACCACAAGAACCTGGCTTACCTGCAGACCGCCCAGCAACTTAACCCTCGACAGGCCAGGTGGTCCTTGTTTTCGCTCGTTTCGACTTTGAGCTCCTCTTCCGTCCTGGAGACAAAAACACCAAGGCCGATGCCATGTCCCGAGCTTTCCAACCCTCTTAGGCTAGGGAAGAACCATCTCACATCATCGAGCCTACGAAGATGATCACTGTGGCTCGGTTGAATTTGCTTTCTCCACCGCCAGGCAAGACGTTCGTGCCGGAGAGTGCCAAGAGTAAAGTCCTACAGTGGGGGCATTCCTCCAAATTGGCTGGTCATGCCGGAATACAGAAGACCCTTGCTCTCCTGTCCCGGTACTATTGGTGGCCGACTCTCCACCAAGATGTAGCAGACTTTGTTGCCGCCTGTTCCTCCTGTGCCAGGAATAAAGTCCCACGTCGGTCTCCGTTTGGTCTGCTGCTCCCTTTACCAGTGCCTACATCTCCTTGGGAAAGCATCGCCATGGACTTTATCACCGACTTGCCCCGCTCCTCCAGCTGCACGGTGATCCTAGTGGTAGTGGACCGCTTTTCCAAAATGGCGCATTTTATTCCTCTGACCGGTCTTCCCTCTGTGCCCGAATTGGCCAAAGTCTTCGTCCATCACATTTTTAAGCTTCACAGCCTACCCCGTCGTATTGTGTCGGATCGTGGAGTTCAGTTTACGTCTAAGTTTTGAAGAGCACTATGCCGGCTTCTGGATATTTCCCTGGACTTCTCTTCAGCCTACCATCCACAGACCAATGGGCAAGTAGAGCGATCTAACCAGACGCTGATCGCGTTCCTTCATCACTTTTCCAACGTTCACCAAGATGACTGGGTGGATCTACTTCCCTGGGCAGAGTTCGCTTACAACAATCATGCCGGCGAGGCCACTACTAAGTCTCCGTTCTTCGTGGTATTTGGCAAACATCCCAACATGCCTCTTCCTGTAATCCCGGTTTCCGAGGTACCCGCAGCCAACGTCTTGTCCCAAGAATTTTCGGAGGTCTGGTCCGAGACCAACTCTGCCCTCAGAAGGGCCAGTGAACGGATGAAGAGACACGCAGACAAGAAGAGGTTAGATCCTCCACCATTTCGCATCGGAGATAAAGTCTGGATCTCTTCCAGGTATATGCGGCTGAAATTACCTTCTTACAAGCTGGGTCCCCGATACATTGGTCCTTTTGAGTTTCTGAAACGTGTCAACGAAGTCGCCTACAAGCTGAGGTTGCCTGCTTCGCTCCGTATCCCGAACACCTTCCACGTCTCTCTCCTGAAACCCGTGGTGCTGAATCAGTTCCAACCCTCAACTTGTCCTGTTCCCCGGCCGGTGGGTTCTGACAACACCTTTGAGGTAAGGGACATCCTCGCCATGAAGAGGTTTAGAGGTATAACCTTTTTTCTTATTGACTGGAGAGGTTTTGGTCCTGAGGAGAGATCCTGGGAACCCCGGGAGAACATTAACGCTCTCCACATTCTTAGGAGATTTTTTGCCAATCGCAGTAAGGGGCGGCTTAAGGAGGGGGGGTACTGTTACGGCCACCACCGCCGCGCGCCCTGCTCCGGTATCCACTGCGCACTCTGCCGCTTGCCTACTTGCTGACCTGCCGGCACCAAGGCGTTCCTCCTCCCAGCGTCGGCGGCAGCGTCCTCCTCTGGCCGGTCCGCGACCTGTGACGTCACTGCGACTCCTGCGCATGCGTCCTAGGCCGCGGCCGGCTCTCCCGGGCTGACTCACTATTCCGGCGGCGCCCTGACCGGCTAGCACCACCGGACCAATGGGAGCGGGTCCTTGCCTATATGAGGCCGCCCTCCATTAGTGGAGGCGCCTGATCTTTAATGTTCTATTAGCACTCTGGGCCCCCTTGCGTTAACCTCTCTGCCTTGTGCTCCCTGCAGCCCGTTCCTGTTGTCCGTGCTCCAGCCCCCGTTCCTGTTGTCCGTGCTCCAGCCTCCGTTCCTGTTGTCCATGCTCCAGCCTCCACTCCTGTTGTCCGTGCTCCAGCCTCCGTTCCTGTTGTCCGTGCTCCAGCCTCCATTTCTGTTGTCCGTGCTCCAGCCTCCGTTCCTGTTGTCCGTGCTCCAGCCTCCGTTCCTGTTGTCCGTGCTCCAGCCTCCGTTCCTGATGTCCGTGCTCCAGCCTTCCTCCTGTGGTTCGCACTCCAGTCTCAGTCCCGCTGCCCGTGGTTCGTTCCTGCAGTCCTACTCCAGTTCGCCTACCCGGGCCTAGCTCCTCAGCACGCTCCGAGCCGCCCCTCGTTGGTTCCGGCTGCCGTGACATTCGAATCCCCGGACCTGCTCCTAACGGTCCCTGTATAGGGGTCGGTTCCACCTGGTAGCTCGTCTGGGGCCCCTCGGTGCCGCGGTCCAGAGGGTCCACTCCGGGACTTCCACCTTGCCTAGAGTGAAGGTAACAGTGGGTATGTGACAGGGTCAATATTCCGTGTGGTGGGCAGTATTCTGCGTGGGGGGCACTATTCCGTGTGGGAGGCAGTATTGTGTGTGGGGGGCACTATTCCGTGTGGGGGTAGAATTCCGTGTGGGAGGCAGTATTCTTCGTTGGGGGCACTATTCCGTGTGGGGGGCAGTATTCTGTGTGGGGGGCACTATTTCGTGTGGGGGGCAGTATTCTGCATAGGGGGCACTATTACGTGTGGGGGGCACTACTCTGCGTGGGGGGCACTATTCTGTGTGGGGGGCAGTATTCTGCGTGGGGGGCACTATTCCGTGTGGGGGGCACTATTCCGTGTGGGGAAACTATTCCGCGTGGGGGGCAGTATTCTGCGTGGGGGGCACTATTCTGTGTGGGGGGCAGTATTCCGTGTGGGGGGCAGTATTCTGCGTGGGGGGGCACTATTTCGTGTGGGGGGCACTATTCCGTGTGGGGGGCACTATTCCGTGTGGGGGGCAGTATTCTGTGTGGGAGGCACTATTCTGTGTGGGAGGCAATATTCTGTGCGGGGAGCAGTATTCTGCGTGGGGGGCACTATTCCGTGTGGAGGGCAGTATTCTGCGTGGGGGGCACTATTCCGTGAAGGGGCAGTATTCTGCGTGGGGGGCACTATTCCGTGTGGGGGGCACTATTCCGCGTGGGGGGGCACTATTCCGTGTGGAGGGCAGTATTCTGCGTGGGGGGCACTATTCCGTGAGGGGGCAGTATTGTGCGTGGGGGGCACTATTCCGTGTGGGGGCACTATTCCGCGTGGGGGGGCACTATTCTGTGTGAGGGGCAGTATTCTGCGTGGGGAGCACTATTCCGTGTGGGGGGCAGTATTCTGCGTGGGGGGCACTATTCCGTGTGGGAGGCAGTATTCTGTGTGGGGGGTACTATTCCGTGTGGGGGGCAGTATTCCATGTGGGGGGCACTATTCCATGTGGGGGGCAATATTCTGCGTGGGGGGCACTATTCCGTGTGGCGGGCAGTATTCTGCGTGGGGGGCACAATTCCGTGTGGGGGGACTATTCCGTGTGGGGGGCAGTATTCTGCGTGGGGGGCACTATTCCGTGTGGGGGGCAGTATTCTGCGTGGGAGGCACTATTCCGTGTGGGAGGCAGTATTCTGTGTGGGGGGCACTATTCCGTGTGGGGGGCAGTATTCTGCGTGGAGGGCACTATTCCGTGTGGGGGGCACTATTCCATGTGGGGGGCAGTATTCTGCGTGGGGGGCACTATTCTGTATGGGGGCACTATTCCGTGTGGGGGGCAGCATTCTGCGTGGGGGGCACTATTCTGTGTGGGGGTCAGTATTCCGTGTGGGGGGCAGTATTCTGCGTGTGGGGGCACTATTTCGTTTGGGGGGCACTATTCCGTGTGGGGGGCACTATTCCGTGTGGGGGGCAGTATTCTGTGTGGGAGGCACTATTCTGTGTGGGAGGCACTATTCTGTGTGGGAGGCACTATTCCGTGTGGGAGGCAGTATTCTGTGTGGGGAGCACTATTCCGTGTGGGGGGCAGTATTCTGCGTGGGGGGCACTATTCCGTGTGGGAGGCAGTATTCTGTGTGGGGGGCAGTATTCTGTGTGGGGGGCACTATTCCATGTGGGGGGCAATATTCTGCGTGGGGGGCACTATTCCGTGTGGGGGGTAGTATTCTGCGTGGGCAGCACTATTCCGTGTGGGGGGCACTATTCTGCATGGGGGGGCACTATACCGTGTGGGGGGCACTATTCCGTGTGGGGGGCAGTATTCTGCGTGGGGGGGCACTATTCCGTGTGGGGGGCAGTATTCTGCGTGGGAGGCACTATTCCATGTGGGAGGCAGTATTCTGTGTGGGGGGCACTATTCCGTGTGGGGGGCAGTATTCTGCGTGGAGGGCACTATTCCGTGTGGGGGGCACTATTCCGTGTGGGGGGCAGTATTCTGCGTGGGGGGCACTATTACGCATGGGGGGCAGTATTCTGCATGGGGGGCACTATTCCGTGTGGGGGGCAGTATTCTGCGTGGGGGGCACTATTCCGTGTGGGGGGCAGTATTCTGCGAGGGAGGCACTATTCCTGTGGGAGGCAGTATACTGTGTGGGGGGCACTATTCCGTGTGGGGGGCAGTATTCTGCGTGGAGGGCACTATTCCGTGTGAGGGGCACTATTCCGTGTGGGGGGCAGTATTCTGAGTGGGCGGCACTATTCCGCGTGGGGGCACTATTCTGCGTAGGGGGCACTATTCCGTGTGGGAGGCAGTACTGTGTGGGCGGCACTATTCCGTGTGGGGCACTATTCCGTGTGGGGGGGCAGTATTCTGCGTTGGGGGAACTATTCCGTGTGGGGGGCAGTATTCTGCTTGGGGGGCACTATTCCGTGTGGGGGGCAGTATTCTGCGTGGGGGACACTATTCCGTGTGGGGGCACTATTCTGCGCGGGGGGCACTACACCGTGTGGGGGGCAGTATTCTGCGTGGGAGGCACTATTCCGTGTGAGAGGCAGTATTCTGTGTGGGGGGCACTATTCCGTGTGGGGGGCAGTATTCTGCGTGGGGGGGCACTATTCCGTGTGGGGGGCAGTATTCTGCGTGGGGGGCAGTATTCTGCATGGGGGCACTATTCCGTGTGGGGGGCAGTATTCTGCGTGGGCGGCACTATTCCGTGTGGGGGCACTATTCTGCGTGGGGGGCACTATTCTGTGTGGGGGCAGTATACTGCTTGGGAGGCACTATTCCATGTGAGAGGCAGTATTCTGCGTGGGGGGCACTATTCCGTGTGGGAGGCAGTACTGTGTGGGCGGCACTATTCCGTGTGGGGCACTATTCCGTGTGGGGGGGCAGTATTCTGCGTTGGGGGCACTATTCCGTGTGGGAGGCAGTATTCTGCGTGGGGGGCACTATTCCGTGTGGGGGGCAGTATTCTGCTTGGGGGGCACTATTCCGTGTGGGGGGCAGTATTCTGCGTGGGGGACACTATTCCGTGTGGGGGCACTATTCTGCGTGGGGCGCACTACACCGTGTGGGGGGCAGTATTCTGCGTGGGAGGCACTATTCCGTGTGAGAGGCAGTATTCTGTGTGGGGGGCACTATTCCGTGTGGGGGGGAGTATTCTGCGTGGGGGGAAATATTCCGTGTGGGGGGCCGTATTCTGCGTGGGGGGTACTATTCCGTGTGGGGGCACTATTCCGTGTGGGGGCAGTATTCTGCATGGGGGGCACTATTCCGTGTGGGGGGCAGTATTCTGCGTGGGCGGCACTATTCCGTGTGGGGGCACTATTCTGCGTGGGGGGCACTATTCCGTGTGAGGGCAGTATTCTGCTTGGGAGGCACTATTCCGTGTGAGAGGCAGTATTCTGCGTGGGGGGCACTATTCCGTGTGGGGGACAGTATTCTGCGTGGGGGGCACTATTCCGTGTGGGGGCAGTATTCTGCGTGGGGGGCACTATTCCGTGTGGGGGGCACTATTCCATGTGGGGGGCACTATTCCATGTGGGGGGCAATATTCTGCATGGGGGGCACTATTCTGCGTGGGGGGCACTATTCCGTGTGGGGGGCACTATTCTGCGTGGGGGGGACTATTCCGTGTGGGGGGCAGTATTCTGCGTGGGGAGCACTATTTCGTATGGGGGGCAGTATTCTGCGTGGGGGGCACTATTCCGTGTGGGAGGCAGTATTCTGTGTGGGGGGCACTATTCCGTGTGGGGGGCAGTATTCCGTGGGGGGGGCAATATTCGGCGTGGGGGGCACTATTCCATGTGGGGGGCAGTATTCTGCGTGGGGGGCACTATTCCTTGTAGGGGGCACTATTCTGTGTGGGGGGCACTATTCCGTGTGGGGGGCACTATTCCGTGTGGGGGGCACTATTCCGCGTGGGAGGCACTATTCCGTGTGGGAGGCAGTATTCCTTGTGGGGGGCAGTATTCCGTGTGGGGGGCAGTATTCTGCGTTGAGGGCACTATTCCGTGTGGGGGGCACTATTCCGTGTGGGGGGCAGCATTCTGCGTGGGGGGCACTATTCCGCGTGGGGGCACTATTCTGCATGGGGGGCACTCTTCCGTGTGGGGGGCAGTATTCTGCGTGGGGGGCACTATTCCGTTTGGGAGGCAGTATTGTGTGGGCGGCACTATTCCGTGTGGGGGACAGTATTCTGCGTGGGGGGCACTATTCCGTGTGGGGGGGCAGTATTCAGCGTTGGGGGCACTATTCCGTGTGGGAGGCAGTATTCTGCGTGGGGGGCACTATTCCCTGTGGGGGGCAGTATTCTGCATGGGGGGCACTATTGCATGTGGGAGGCAGTATTCTGCGTGGGGGACACTATTCCGTGTGGGGGCACTATTCCGTGTGGGGGGCAGTATTCTGCGTGGGAGGCACTATTCCGTGTGAGAGGCAGTATTCTGTGTGGGGGGCACTATTCCGTGTGCGGGGCAGTATTCTGCATGGGGGGCACTATTCTGTGTGGGAGGCAGTATTCTGTGTGGGGGGCACTATTCGGTGTGGGGGGCAGTATTCCGTGTGGGGGGCACTATTCCATGTGGGGGGCAATATTCGGTGTGGGGGGCACTATTCCGTGTGGGGGCAGTATTCTGCGTGGGGGGCACATTTCCGTGTGGGGGGGACTATTCTGCGTGGGGGGGCACTATTCCGTGTGGGGGGCAGTATTGTGTGGGGGGCACTATTCCGTGTGGGGGCAGTATTCTGCGTGGAGGGCACTATTCCGTGTGGGGGCCACTATTACGTGAGGGGGCAGTATTCTGCGTGGGGGGCACTATTCCGTGTGGGGGGCAGTATTCTGCGTGGGGGGGCACTATTCTGTGTGGGGGGCAGTATTCCGTGTGGGGGCAGTATTCTGCGTGGGGGGGCATTATTTCGTTTGGGGGGCACTATTCCGTGTGGGGGCACTATTCCGTGTGGGGGGCAGTATTCTGTGTGGGAGGCACTATTCTGTGTGGGAGGCAATATTCTGTGCGGGGGGCAGTATTCTGCGTGGGGGGCAGTATTCTGCGTGGGGGGCACGATTCTGTGTGGAGGGCAGTATTCTGCGTGGGGGGCACTATGCCATGAGAGGGGCAGTATTCTGCGTGGGGGGCACTATTCCGTGTGGGGGGTACTATTCTGCGTGGGGGGGGCACTATTCCATGTGGGGGGAAGTATTCTGCGTGGGGGACACTATTCCGTGTGGGACGCAGTATTCTGTGTGGGGAGCACTATTCCGTGTGGGACGCAGTATTCTGCGTGGGGGGCACTATACCGTGTGGGAGGCAGTATTCTGTGTGGGGGGCACTATTCCATGTGGGGGGCAGTATTCCGTGTGGGGGGCACTATTCCGTGTGGGGGGCAATATTCTGCGTGGGGGGAACTATTCCGTATGGGGGGTACTATTCTGCGTGGGGGGCACTATTCCGTGTGGGGGGCACTATTCTGCGTGGGGGGGCACTATTCCGTGTGGGGGGCAGTATTCTGCGTGGGGGGCAGTATTCTGCGTGGGGGGGCACTATTCCGTGTGGGGGGCAGTATTCTGCGTGGGAGGCACTATTCCATGTGGGAGGCAGTATTCTGTGTGGGGGGCACTATTCCGTGAGGGGGGTAGAATTCTGCGTGGAGGGCACTATTCCGTGTGGGGGGCACTATTCCGTGTGGGGGGCAGTATTCTGCGTGGGGGGCAATATTCTGCGTGGGGGCCAGTATTCCGTGTGGGGGGCACTATTCCGTGTGGGGGGCAATATTCTGCGTGGGGGGCACTATTCCGTGTGGGGGGCAGTATTCTGCGTGGGGGGCACTATTCCGTGCGGGGGGCACTATTCCGCGTGGGGGGGCACTATTCCGTGTGGGGGGCACTATTCCGTATGGGGTGCAGTATTCTGCGTGGGGGGGCACTATTCCGTGTGGGGGGAAGTATTCTGCGTGGGAGGCACTATTTCATGTGGAAGGCAGTATTCTGTGTGGGGGGCACTATTACGTGTGGGGGGCAGTATTCTGCGTGGAGGGCACTATTCCGTGTGGGGGGCACTATTCCGTGTGGGGGGCAGTATTCTGCGTGGGGGGCACTATTCCGCGTGGGGGCACTATTCTGCGTGGGGGGCACTATTCCGTGTGGGGAGCAGTATTCTGCGTGGGGGGCACTATTCCGTGTGGGGGGTAGTATTCTGTGAGGGAGGCACTATTCTGTGTGGGAGGCAGTATTCTGTGTGGGGGGCACTATTCCGTGTGGGGGGCAGTATTCTGCGTGGAGGGCACTATTCTGTGTGGGGGGCACTATTCCGTGTGGGGGGCAGTATTCTGCGTGGGGGGCACTATTCCGCATGGGGGCACTATTCCGTGTGGGGGCAGTATTCTGCATGGGGGGTGCTATTCCGTGTGGGAGGCAGTATTCTGTGTGGGGGGCACTATTCCGTGTGGGGTGCAGTATTCTGCGTGGGGGGCACTATTCCGTGTGGGGCACTATTCCGTGTGGGGGGCAGAATTCTGCGTTGGGGGCACTATTCCGTGTGGGAGGCAGTATTCTGCGTGGGGGGCACTATTCCGTGTGGGGGCAGTATTCTGCATGGGGGGCACTATTCCGTGTGGGGGCACTATTCTGCACGGGGGGCACTGCACCGTGTGGGGGGCAGTATTCTGCGTGGGAGGCACTATTCCGTGTGAGAGGCAGTATTCTGTGTGGGGGGCACTATTCCGTGTGGGAGGCAGTATTATGTGGGCAGCACTATTCCGTGTGGGGCACTATTCCGTGTGGGGGGGGGCAGTATTCTGCGTTGGGGGCACTATTCCGTGTGGGAGGCAGTATTCTGCGTGGGGGGCACTATTCCGCGTGGGGGCACTATTCTGCGTGGGGGGCACTATTCCGTGTGGGGGCAGTATTCTGCGTGGGGGGCACTATTCCGTGTGGGAGGCAGTATTATGTGGGCGGCACTATTCCATGTGGGAGGCAGTATTCTGCGTGGGGGGCACTATTCCGTGTGGGGGGCAGTATTCTGCGTGGTGAGCACTATTCCGTGTGGGGGGCAGTATTCTGTGCGGGGGCAATATTCTGCGTAGGGGGCAGTATTCTGCGTGGGAGGCACTATTCCGTGTGGGGGGCAGTATTCTGCGTGGGGGGCACTATTCCGTGTGGGGGGCAGTATTCTGCGTGGGAGGCACTATTCCGTATGGGGGGCAGTAGTCTGCGTAGGGGGCAGTATTCTGCATGGAAGGCACTATTCCGTGTGGGGGCAGTATTCTGCGTGGGGGGCACTATTCCGTGTGGGGGGCAGTATTCTGCGTGGGAGGCACTATTCCGTGTGGGGGGCAGTATTCTGCGTCGGGGCACTATTCCGTGTGGGGGCAGTATTCTGCGTAGGGGGCAGTATTCTGTGCGGGGGGCACTATTCCGTGTGGGGGGCAGTATTCTGCGTGGGGGGCACTATTCCGTGTGGGGGGCAGTATTCTGCGTGGGGGGCACTATTCCGTGTGGGGGGCAGTATTCTGCGTGGGAGGCACTATTCCGTGTGGGGGGCAGTAGTCTGCGTAGGGGACAGTATTCTGCCTTGGGAGGCACTATTCCGTGTGGGGGCAGTATTCTGCGTGGGGGGCACTATTCCGTGTGGGGGCAGTATTCTGCGTGGGGGGCACTATTCCGTGTGGGGGGCAGTAGTCTGCGTAGGGGGCAGTATTCTGCGTGGGAGGCACTATTCCGTGTGGGGGGCAGTATTCTGCGTGGGGGGCACTATTCCGTGTGGGGGGCAGTATTCTGCGTGGGGGGCAATATTCCGTGTGGGGGGCAGTATTCTGCGTGGGGGGCAGTATTCCGTGTGAGATGCAGTATTCTGTGTGGGGGGCACTATTCCGTGTGGGGGGCACTATTCCGTGTGGGGGGCAGTATTCTGCGTGGGAGGCAGTATTCTGTGTGGGGTGCACTATTCCGTGTGGGGGGGCACTATTCCGTGTGAGAGGCAGTATTCTGCGTGGGAGGCATTATTCCGTGTGAGAGGCAGTATTCTGTGTGGGGGGCACTATTCCGTGTGGGGGGCAGTATTCTGCGTGGGAGGCAGTATTCTGGGTGGGGGGTAGTATTCTGCGTGGGGGGCAGTATTCCGTGTGGGGGGCAGTATTCCGTGTGAGAGGCAGTATTCTGCGTGGGGGGCACTATTCCGTGTGGGGGGCAGTATTCCGTGTGGGGGGCAGTATTCTGCGTGGGAGGCAGTATTCTGGGTGGGGGGCAGTATTCCGTGTGGGGGGCAGTATTCCGTGTGGGGGGCAGTATTCTGCGTAGGGGGCACTTTTCCGTGTGGAGGACTCTGTGGGTTAGCAGCGGGGCAGTATTTCCTGGTGTCATTTGGGTACAAATTTCCTCGTGTTTACTCCATTGTTTGAAGCTACCGTTACCTATAGTACAGTTACCATGACGGCCTGAGGGGGCACCCAGCATCTTATAATGGTGGACTCTGAACCCCCAGAGATGATGCTGTCACGCTGCCAGGAATCACCGAACAAGTCAACCACTGGCAGAGCGCCCTCAACAAACATGTCCGCTTGTTGCCAGCAGCCGTAAACGTCACGAGAGAGGGCAAGGGAAACTGCCGTCAGTCATGGTATTCTTCGTGATGTGATTGGTTAGCCGCAGGAGAGGGCGGGAGCTTCCGGCGGTCGGTTGTTGGGCTCTGGATGGTTTCCTGTGTGCGGGGAGAGACCTTCTAACGCCGTTTTGAGACGTTGTGCAGCTCAGGGAGGCCGTACAGACCGGAGACAAGACGAATACCAACCGTTTGAGTCCACGTCATAGCGCTATACTCCCAGGCTTTGAAGAGCCCCTTATAGGTAGACAGGGGTACCCCATACATCCAAGAGGCCACTGTTAGGACCTGGGGTACCCCAACCTTACCATAGCCCCCCTGTGTAGCCAGGGGTCTCCCAACTGTCTTAGCCCCCCAGCATACCCAGGGCTCTCCCATTCTTCCTATAGCCCCCCATTATACTCAGGGCTCTTGCTTCCTTCTCCTATCCCCCTAACATATTCAGGACTCCCCCATTCTTCCCATAACCCCCCAGCATACCCAGGGCTCTCCCATCCTTCTCATAGCCCCCCCAGCATACCCAGGGCTCTCCCATCCTTCTCATAGCCCCCCCCAGCATACCCAGGGCTCTGCCATCCTTGCCATAGCCCCCCAGTGTAACCAGTGGTTTCCCATCCTTGCCATAGCCCCCCCAGTGTAAGGCTCACCTATCCTTCCACATAGCCGCCCCAGAGTAACCAGGGCTCTCTCATCCTTGCCATAGACCCCGCCCAGTGAAACCAGGTTTATCCCATTCTTCCCATAGCCCCCCCCCAGTGTAGCCAGGGGTCTCCCATCATTCTCATAGTCCCCCAGTGTAACCAGGGGTCTCCCAACCTACTCATAGCCCCCCAGTGTAATCAGGGCTCTTCCATCCTTCCCATAGCCCCTCAGTGTAACCAGGGGTCTCCAATCCTTCCTATACACCCCCACATCTCTATGTAACGCCCCTGATCAGTCTGTTATATAGTTACCCCCACCTCCAATGCTCTTTAGTGACACCCAATTTTTTTGTTTTTAGAGGTGCTCACTTATTTGATAGCTGTCCCTTCTAATTTTCCTGTAAATGTCTGGGGGTTATGTCACATCCCCCCAAATATCCCCTCATTCCTTCTATATAGTGTTGAGTCCCCCTCTAATTATAGCCAAGCAATAAGAAGAGACGCTCCCACAATGGAGCAAAAATCCAAAGGCAAATTGTTGATCTCCACCAGCCTGGACGCCAAGGATGAACTGGAGGAGGTAACTTGTCTGGGGGCAAGGATGGTTTTGCAGCTTGTACATGTCTGGGGAGCACCATCTGCAGTGGTTATCCGCACCACGTACATGCCAAGGTTACAGGGGGAAACATCGGGTTCGTGTTTACTCAGTTGCCATGATGACTGTCTCCCGTAGTGGGGTCAGGTTAATGACCAATTAAACCATTGTGCTGTAATGAGGGCATCAGTCTTGTGCTACTGCTCTCGAGGGTCACGGCTCATTACCAGGGGCCGGCCCTTGCGGGGTGCCCCCCCGGTATTGTATGATCTGTGCTGCTTGCGGTGTCTGGTATGGACAGAGTTAATGACTCCTACAATTGCCGGGCCCTCGCGCTGCATCACTGATTCTCTTTGTGCGTGGGTTTGGGGGCCCGGAGGGCACAGTTCAGAGGGAATGTGTAATGGTCGGCTTCTGTCACCAAGGACCGCTCCCCTCCGCAGATAGCGAGGGGCTTTGATGCTGTAGTCCAGATCCTGTGCGCCCTTCATCCTGCACCTCGCCCACTTATCGCCTGTCTGCTCATTAGCAGCTTTGATAATTAGTCTTTGCGTTCTTCCTCAGAGGGGGTGCGATAATCAGAAACCAGTGCACGGATCAGGGACCACTTTGTACCCTGGGAGCTGTAGTCTGCTTATGACAGATCCTTCTGCACTCTTGATACCCCGCCCGGATATTGGAGGGTGGTGTTAGTGGGGATCATCCCTGCAGAGAGCACCTCCCATGTGACTGGCCTGTTGTGTCTTTCAGAGGCTGGAGCGCTGCGTGGCACTGGTCACCTCTATGACTAACGGCGTGTCTGAGCGAGAGGCCAACGACGCACTGAACGCTTATGTAAGTATTTTCACCACTCCAGACTATGGGTTCGTGAAGGCTACCCTTTTACTCACCAATGTGCAGACCCCCAATCTCATAATATCTATATTTGGGAACCACATTTCCTCTTTATTTCTGGCAGGGCTGTGGAGTCGGTAAGCCAAACCTGTGACTCCCGACTCCTCAATTTCCCTTACACCGACTCCCACATATATTGCTTATATTTAAGTGACAAATTTATTGTAGTACAATGTGAACATCAGACATTTAATCATTTTTATGATACAATAATCAAGATATTTAGATAGAACATAATATATATTTATTGGAATACAACTTTAGAACACAAAACTGTAATAAATTGTAAATATGTAATACACTATGTAATATCGATTACATATATATATAACACTATGTAATAAACTATGTAAGTGGCAAAAAAACGGTTTCAACAAAAACATACTAAACATTTGTGCAGTCTATGAATTTGTTCTAAGAAATAGAATTGCCTCCATCAGATCCTCCTTCATAGATGACCTAATAATTTTAAGGCCAGAGAACAACCTCTCTACACTAACTTGGGTTGGAGGCAAAGCCGTAACCACATGGGCAACATCTCTAACAATTTCCGGGTATAAAGGAATTGCCTCATGCACAGTCAGTTTTGATGAACGGTTGAATTTTTCTATTTCTTTGAGAGCAAGTGAAACATTTTGCTGAAATATGGTCAATCTGCTTGCTATAGGAGACGGAGTGAAGTCTTTTTCCTTGCAGCAACGCTTTGCCTGCTCCATATCATCCAAATACTTGTCAAAGTCAAAGTCCTCATCTGATGAGGATGAAGATATGGCAGCAGTAGCACTGTCAGGACCCAAGTCCTCTTGCGCCTGGCAGTCTTCCTGTAGGCCACTCATCCTAACTGCTACCTCAGTCAGAGCTTCTTTTCCTTTAGTAAACTGTTGATCATCAAGCAATATACGGTGACTTGGGTCCACATAAACAGCTGCCAGAAAAATTTTATTTTCCAATAGCTGTGTCTCTCTCCGTTTCATTGAAGCAGCAATGCCATCTGCGATTATACCTCCTCATTGGGACAGGCAAAATAGCAAGTTCTTCCACTCCCTTATGAAAATGCCAGGAGTTAAATCCGCAGCTGGTAACTTTTTAGTCACGGTAAATGGGTGATTAAGCAATTCCTTCAATTCAGCCACCTGTGTCCATTGACCTTCATGTAGTGTTACCTGAGGGTTCGCCTTAATTATAAGAAACGGTTTTTGATCAAGCAATCGCTCAATCATTAAATAAGTGCTGCCCCACCGAGTGGCTTGATCAACAATTGCCCCTTTCCCAGCACGTCTCTTCAAGATGGAATCAATTTTAGGGGTTCTGGCGGCAATAAACAATTTCCTCACTTTTCCAGTCAGATTTCCAGCATGTCCCTCTTGCAGACTATATCTTATTGCCAGCTGTGCACAACTTTCCCCATCTCGGGGCCCAGGAATCAGATCCTGTGCAGGGCAGGCACCCCTCCCCCTCCTCTCTCTGGTGAAGACGGCAGAAGACAGGACAGAGGAGGGGAAATTGCCCCCTGCAGTCTGGAGCCGGTGCAGGACGGGAGCACTGCAGCATACAAGTGAGTTTTGATAGGTGCGTGTCCCTGCTTCTAGGGGGGTTGGGGGCAGCTGCCCCCCTTGCCCCTCGCGGCCATGATTCACACACAGCGTTTTTGGGGATCCGTTTTTTGCAGTAAAATGCAGTGACTCCGGGCATCCCAGCAAAGTCATTGGGTTTCAAGATCTGACATTCAGACACATTGTTTTGTGAGGATCCGTTTTTGGGCTGAATGAGCATGTCCGTTTGTGTGGCGTTTTTCTAATCTGCTTTTGCTATTGAAAACATTCTCTATGAGCTCAAAAACCTTTCAGGTGATGCGGTTTTTTAAAACACTGATCTGCTTTTGCAGCTGAAAAACGTATCCTCAAAAAACGCAGCAAAAACGCTGTGTGTGAATGTAGCCTTAGATCAGGAATAGAACAGCATTTATAGGACATTTCATAACTTTCCCAAATTCCTATGAAAAAATATTCAGCACATTCTGCATTGAACTACTGTACCCAATTTATTATATATTTTAGGAGTCAGAGTCGGTCCATTTTATTCCGATTCCACCAAAATGAGCACCGACTCCACAGCCCTGATTTCTGGTCTCTGTCACTTATCTCCGTCTCCACTGTAGCACAGCCGTCCTGTATGAAGTCTCTGCTTGCTGCCAGTGAATGGAAATAACATTGACAGAAAACCTTTCTTAAATCTCCACAACTGGAGATTCATTACAGTGTATCCTACCTGTATACCGCCTTTCCCCGAATATAAGACACCCCCGAATGTAAGACGTACTAGGGGAATAATGGGGGATGCCTAATGTAAGACATCCCCCGTTTATAAGACATAGCGGATCAGCGGTGCCCCGAAAGTAAGACGTTGTGCGGTACCGGTATAATGCATTAGGTTTAACATACCGGTACCGGTGCCTGTGTCCCCCGGGCAGAAGTCAGGGCCTCTCTGATTGGCCCAGTGGCTTCTGTGAGCCCGCCCGCCGGCCGCCCTGACGTCACCGCTCATTAGGTAGGCAGTGTCCCACTGTGTCCCCCCGCCCGGCCAGAAGTCAGGGCCTCGCTGATTGGCCCAGCGGCTTCTGTGAGCCCGGCCGCCGCCCTGACGTCACCGCTCATTGGCCAGTGTCCCCCTGCACGAGGAAGAAGAAGCCTGCCCTGCCCCGCACCGCAGAGGAATCGCCATCCGGTAAGCAATGGCTGTGGGATACTGTACCATACCGTAATGGCAGGCTGTGGGATACTGTACAATGGCAGGCTGTGGGATACTGAACACCACACTGTTCAGCTTGTTAATAAATGTTATTTTTTGGTTAAAACAAAAATCGTCTTTTTTTTTTTTCTAATATAAGACATACCCCGAAAGTAAGACATAGTGGGACTTTTGGGGGTCAAAAGAATGTAAGACACTGTCTTATATTCGGGGAAACACGGTAGATGCCAGATGACACCTGCTCCAATCAGGGCTGTGGAGTCGGAGTTAGTTTTGGTCGGAGTCGGTAGAAATGTTCCGACTCCAGCTTTAAAAAAAAATGTATTAATATTTCATAATTGAACTTTCATATGAATTTTATAAATGTTACTCAAATATATATGTTCTATCAAACTATGAACAACAGTGATAAGCAGTTCTGCTGGAGATAGAGACATTTCTTACTTCTTGTGTGTCACTGTTCTCCACTGCCCTTATCTAATCTTATACTTGGTTAACCTCATGCTGCCCCAACCCCCCTACTTACAATGTATGAAACTGAAAGTGAAAATGTGTTGCAAATTCTTAGTAGTAAAGCTCCTCCTCTAGACTAGATCATACTAGGTGTGCGTCTTCCAAGCATCTCACAGCTGCCTGCTACTCAGAAGAGGAAGACTGTAAGAAGTATTGTCCTTTCAACAAACTTTGCATCAGTTAACTGTGAGTACATGAGGAATAATAACAGTATTACTGACCACTATATCAGTTGTACGACCTGGCAATAATTTTGTACAATTGTTTTTAGGAAAAACAATTGTCATTTGGATTGTGAATGCAGAATTAAAAACCTGAGAATGTCAAAGAAGCATCACATTAAATCAGCTGTATTTGAACATTTCACCATCACTCAAGATAGAAAACATTATGTCTGTCAGTGTATGACAAATGATCCAGACGAAAATAAATGCTGTGAAGCCAAGATGAGTGCATATTCAGGCAAAGATAAAAATGCTCCTACCAGAGCTTCTAATCTAAAGAGACATTTGCAGCGCTTTCATCCAGAAGTACTGAAAGCAGTGGATGAGAAAGACTGCATCCAAACCAATGAACCAGTGCCCAGCTCTTCCAGCCAAACAAAGGAGCAGAGAACTTTGCAGCCATCAGTTGCAAGATATTTTGTCAGTGACAAAGTTACTGTGACAATGACAGTAGATACATTTAAAAAACAGATCATAGAGCTTGTTGTAAAGGATAGTGTGCCTATTTCATTATTTTCACAACCAGCTTTTATGTGTCTGAATGGGGAAATGGCCCGCAAGCTTGGAGAGAGAGAGTATTAGAAAATTAGTAATCGAAGAAGCTTTTAAACAAAAGGAAGAACTTAAAAAAACTCTCAAGGGACGCTTTCTGTTTCTTAAAATGGATGCCTGCACACGTCACAGAGTGAACTATTTTGCCATCAATGTCCGATTTGTTTGTGACAAAAATGAAATAGTTACCAAGACATTGGCAGTAAAAGACACCAAAGCTCATCACACCAGTGAGTTTCTCCAGGTCTTGGTGGAAAAGGTTCTGCAAGACTATGAACTTAAAAAAGAGCAAGTTCTTTCTGTCGTAACTGACAATGCTTCAAACATGATAAGTACTATTAAGCTAATGAATGAGAGTAATGATGGTGACCAGCAGCTAGAAGAACATTCTGGGTCCACAGACACAGAAATGTTTGAAATAGAGAAACACAGTATTGTAACTGAGGAGCAAACTGAAGTTGCTTCAGATGAACAGCAACATGATAGTTAAGATCTTGTTGAAACTGTGTCAATATGTTCTTTCATTCATCACATGCGCTGTGTTGTGCATACGCTACAGCTGGCTATAAGAGACAGTCTGCAAGAAGGACATGCTGCTGCACTGATTGGCAAGGTGAGAAAATTGGCTACTGTTGCCAGAACCCCTAAAGTTGACTCAATTTTGAAGAGACGTGCTGGAAAAGGGGCAATTATTGATCAAGCCACACGATGAGGCAGTATTTACTTAATGATTCAGCGCTTGGTTGAACTGAAAACCTTTCTTGTAGACATGGCTAACCCTCAACTGACGCTAAATGAAAGTCAGTGGAATCAGGTGACTGAGCTGGAAAAATTGCTAGAGCACCCATTTACAGTGACTAAAAAATTACAAGCAGAGGACTTAACTCCAGGTATTTTCTTAAAGGAGTGGAAGAACCTGATGTTTCGCCTGTCCCAAAGAGGAGGGTTAATTGCAATTGGCATTGCTACATCAATGAAACGGAGAGAGGAGCTACTATTACAAAATAACATTCTTTTGGCAGCTGTTTATGTAGACCCAATGCATCGGATTCTTCTAGATGATTAACAGCTAAGTAAAGGAAAAGAAGCTCTGTTTGAAATAGCAGTAAGGATGAAAGGGTTGCAGAACAGTCAGGAGGAACAAGAAGAATTTGGTCGTCCTGCCACATCTTCACCCTCATCATCAACTGATGAAGAATTTAATTTAAAAAAATATTTGGATCACAAGGACCGTGCAAAGCGTTCCCGCATAGAAGAAGAGTCATCCCCATCAAGGGACACAGCCAGTACATTTCAGCAGAATTTTTCATGTGCACTAAAAGAAATTGAGAAATTTGACCGTTCATCAAAAATAACAGTGCAACAAGCGATTCCTCTGTATCCTGACATTGTCAGAGATGTTGCCCGAGTGGTTACTGCTTTGCCACCAACACAAGTTAGTGTAGAGAGGTTGTTCTCTGCTCTCAAAATAATTAGATCAGATTTGAGGGCATCCATGAAGGAGGATCTGACAGAGGCAATACTTTTTCTGAGGACAAATTTATAGATTTCTTCTTATTAACTGCATAAAAGTGTTTATTGCATATTTACTTACAGTTTAGAAAAGTTTATAAAAGTTATTTGCTATATTCTAATTGTATTCTAATAAATGTAGTTTTTGCTCTAAGTGGTCTGATTACTTATATGAAGGTGAGAAACTGAATAAGCACGATGTTTAATATTTTACAACAGTAAATTTGTTATGAATTGGCCATTTATGAAGGAGTCGGAGCCGGAGTCTGATAAAATCCAGGAGTCGGAGTCGCAACTGTGGCTTACCGACTCCACAGCCCTGGCTCCAATACATTGTAACAAACTGACAGGGTTGGAGATCTGAGCTGCCATGTTAACAAATCACACCCCCCCTCCCCCCACAGCAGATCCTCTCCCTGCATCCTCAGCTGATCCCTTCAGATTACATCTGTGCCCGTGCTCCCCGCCGCACCTGATCGCTCCGGTTCCCTGCTATCCCTGAGCGCTCTGCTCCTCCCCTGCCGCACCTGAGCGCTCCCCTGCCGCACCTGTACCCTTCTGTCCTTGAGCACCCTGCTGTTCTTGAGAATTCTTCTCCCATGCCGCTCCTGAGTGCTCTGCTCCCCCTCCGCCACTGATCCCTGAGCGCCCCGGTGCTGTCCTTGAGCGCCCCGATGCCGCCTCTGAGCACTCTGCTCCCATGCCGCATTTGATCGCTGAGCGCTCTCCCCATCGCTTCCTTTATTTTGTCTTGTCTGCTTCTTCCAGGTCTGTAAAGGAGCCAGTCAGCATGAGGAGGTCTGCCTGGGTCTCTTCACCCTGGTGCTGTCAGAGGCGGCTCAGGCACAGAAGGTAATTGCCATCCATGGCACATTATGTACGAGGGGCATAGGGCTCATTCTACATCTCACTGGGGAAGGGAGCAAATACTGGGTGCTTGGTCTGTAACTGTGGCGGGTGATGGGTCTATAGCTTTGGTGGAAACAAAGTGCGTCCTGGGCTGGCGCTCCGGCGAGGCGAAGGGCATCCTTGGCCGACATCTCCGCCTCCACACTGAATTAACCCCTTCTGTCCCGCTTGCTGTGGCTGCCCATCGCTCTACGCTCCCACATTACCAGCGTAACGGGCAGGGGGAGGCACCCTCTGATATTTCGGGAAACGTTAAGCAAACACATTCTGCCTGGGAGAGGGTGCGACCCTGGCAAGCTCAGTGTTTTTCTTTCTCCTCATATTTCTTGAGTAATGACAATCGGGCACGTGAGATCACGAGGAGCGCAGGAAAGTGCCGACTGTCAGCTCATGAGACCGGCAGCAGGCCCATCTGCAAAAAGCCAGGCAGCACAGAAGATTTCAGCCCAGTGTGGCGGCAGATAATGTGGCGTGATTCAAGGGGTTTTCCCAGACCTGTCACTCCTGGAGACACCCCCTGCCCCTCCCTGATATATCATGGTGTTGGTTGGGAGTAATGGAAACCCAAGGGGGGGGTCTGATCTGAGGTTAGAGGGGTCTGTGTAGTAAAAGCCCTTCCAGTGCGGGGGACCTCCGGTTACTGGTCAGCTTCCTGTCTGTTCTTATATTGTAGGCAGGTGAGGGATAAGTCGCCGTGGAGCCCTCAGGGTGTTCTTCCCCCCCCCTCCCCCCCCCCCCCCCGCAGTGCTTATCTCGGGTGTTGTGAACTTTTATTTAAAGCAGCTAATTGCTTTCTGGAAAGCTGTAGGAGACTATCAGTACTGGAAGGTGGGGGGCGCTGCGTCTCTGCTGCTAATCAACCTCCAGTTGGTAATGGGGGGCAAACACCGATTTAGGGACCGCGCGGAGTCCAGTCTTTTTCTCTGGTCAATATTGCTTCGGGTTTACAGCGGAGAGCGAACTCCCCTTCATGGACCCTAATGTATCCCCAGAACCTGATGAGGGGGATTGGAAGAATGTACGCAATCATATCATTCAGGAGCTGTGGAAAGCAGGCTGACAACCTGTGTGAGAATTTCTTATGTAGAGGTGTATATAGCGCTGCCCTGCTGGCATCTCTGTACCTGTCAAGGAGCTCCTCTAACAGCAGTAATAGGAGTTCACAGATCTTCTTCCTTCCATATTCCATTCCCTTTTCTGCTCTGCCCTTTGTCACTTTCTTTTTGCTTTCTGACGTTCGCTTTTCCTTTTTGCTTTCGGACTGTTTCGCTTTTTCCTTTTTTTTTTCTATTTCGCTTTTTCTTTTCCCATTTCGAACTCTCTCGCTTTTGCCTTTCCCATTTCGGACTTTCTCTCTCACTTTTTCTTTTCCAATTTAGGACTCTCCCTTTTTTTTTTCCCACTTCGGACTCTCGCCCTCGTGCCTCTCCCACTTCGGACTCTCGCCCTCGTGCCTCTCCCACTTCGGACTCTCGCCCTCGTGCCTCTCCCACTTCGGGCTCTCGCCCTCGTGCCTCTCCCACTTCGGGCTCTCGCCCTCGTGCCTCCCCCACTTCGGGCTCTCGCCCTCGTGCCTCCCCCACTTCGGGCTCTCGCCCTCGTGCCTCCCCCACTTCGGGCTCTCGCCCTCGTGCCTCCCCCACTTCGGGCTCTCGCCCTCGTGCCTCCCCCACTTCGGGCTCTCGCCCTCGTGCCTCCCCCTCTTCGGGCTCTCGCCCTCGTGCCTCCCCCTCTTCGGGCTCTCGCCCTCGTGCCTCCCCCTCTTCGGGCTCTCGCCCTCGTGCCTCCCCCTCTTCGGGCTCTCGCCCTCGTGCCTCCCCCTCTTCGGGCTCTCGCCCTCTTCGGGCTCTCCCCCTCTTCGGGCTCTCGCCCTCTTCGGGCTCTCCCCCTCTTCGGGCTCTCGCCCTCTTCGGGCTCTCGCCCTCTTCGGGCTCTCGCCCTCTTCGGGCTCTCCCCCTCTTCGGGCTCTCCCCCTCTTCGGGCTCTCGCCCTCGTGCCTCCCCCTCTTCGGGCTCTCGCCCTCGTGCCTCCCCCTCTTCGGGCTCTCGTGCCTCCCCCTCTTCGGGCCCTCGTGCCTCCCCCTCTTCGGGCCCTCGTGCCTCCCCCTCTTCGGGACCTCGTGCCTCCCCCTCTTCGGGCCCTCGTGCCTCCCCCTCTTCGGGACCTCGTGCCTCCCCCTCTTCGGACCCTCGCCCTCGTGCCTCCCCCTCTTCGGACCCTCCATTTCAAGTCAATTAGTGCAATTTTTCTATATATTTTTAGTTAAAATGAATGTTTAAAGTTTTGAAAACAATGTGATTTCTGTGTTTCATACCTTTTGCTTTTGCTCATAACTCAGGCCAAAACCAAGATAGAGAAAGGGAAAACCTCGCTGCACTCAGAACTGTCCACGCTTTCTCTCCATGTGTCACCAGGGTATCTGTGTTATTCTACCCATGCCGACTCAAAAGCAAAGCATAGTTTCGAAAAGCGTTTTCAAAAATAAAATATGATATAAAAAAATTTTAAAATAAGTTGAGATCTCAAAGGGATCATACTTCAAAAAATAACTATATGAGCCGTGTCAATTTTAAATTCTGGAATTCAGATTTGTTCAGCCTGTGGTTTCCAAATAAATGAAGAAAAAAGAGTGCCTTGTCCTGATCCTGAACCAGGCGAATGATTTGATAAACTGTAGACTAAAGGCCCCATCTCACTAAGCAATCTCGGTAGCGAGATCGCTGCTGAGTCACAACTTTTGTGACATAACAGCGATCTCACCAGCGAGATCGCTGTGTGTGACAGCGATCAGCGAGCGGCCCCCCTGCCGGTATCGCTGATCGCTGCAAGAAATCTCTGGACATTTCTTTGGTCGCTGGTCTCCCGCTGGCCAGCACGCATCGCTGTGTGTGACAGCGGGAGACCAGCGATCAGGTGTAAAAAATAATGAAAAAAATAAAAAATATAGTTATTCTCACCTTCCGACGTCGCGTTCAGCCATCCTGCCTCTCTCCACGCTCCGGTCTCAGTGATCCTTTGCACGAATGACCGCGAGACTTTGTTATCCCGCGAGACCGTGACATCTCGCGGTCATTTGTGCAAAGGATAATATAATAATAATAATAATAAATTTTATTTTTAGAGCGCCGACATATTCCGCAGCACTTTACATTTCAGAGGGGATTTGTACAGACAATAGACATTACAGCATAACAATAATCACATACAGTAGATTATAACAAATACCAAGAGGAGTGAGGGCCCTGCTCGCAAGCTTACAGTCTATGAGGAAAGAGGTAGACACGAAAGGTGGGTGGTAACAGTTGCCCTGATTGTATGGACCAGCCATAATGTTAAGTGTGTAACAGTACAGACACAGAGGGCTAATGGATGCATAAAGCATGTGGGAACATGATGCTGGGAACCTGGTTATGGTAAAACTTTTGGCTCTGCCACACAGGGATAGGTTAGGTTAATGTGTTGAGGCGATAGGCCAGTCTGAATAAATGCGTTTTCAGGACACGCTTAAAATTGTGGGGATTGGGGACTAATCGTATTGACCTGGGAAGTGCATTCCAAAGAATTGGCGCGGCACGTGTAAAGTCTTGGAGACGGGAGTGGGAGGTTCTGACTATTGAGGATACTAACCTCAGGTCATCAGCAGAACGGAGGGCGCGGGTAGGGTGGTATACTGAAACAAGTGAGGAGATGTAGGGTGGTGCTGAGCCATGGAGGGCTTTGTGGGTGAGGGTAATAAGTTTATACTGAATTCTGGAGTGGATGGGTAGCCAGTGTAATGACTGGCACAAGGTAGAGGCATCGGTGTAACGATTGGTGAGGAATATGATCCTGGCTGCAGCATTCAAGACAGATTGGAGAGGGGAGAGTTTTGTAAGAGGGAGACCGATTAGAAGAGAGTTACAATAGTCGAGACGAGAATGAATAAGAGAAACAGTAAGAGTTTTTGCAGAGTCAAAAGTAAGAAAAGGTCGAATTCTAGAAATGTTTTTGAGGTGCAGATGACAAGAGCGAGCCAGTGATCGAATGTGGGGGGCAAAGGAAAGCTCGGAATCAAGTATGACCCCAAGACAGCGGGCATGTTGCTGGGGAGTAATAGTGGAACCACAGACGGAAATGGCAATGTCGGGTGTAGGTACATTAGTAGAGGGAGGAAACACAAGGAGTTCAGTCTTTGACAGGTTCAGTTTCAGATATAGATTCAGGATCACTGGGACCGGAGCGTGGAGAGAGGCAGGATGGCTGAACGGGACGTCGGAAGGTGAGAATAGCTATATTTTTTATTTTGATTCTATTTTTTACAGGATGGCAAGCGATGCCGGGCGCTCGGCATCGCTGTGCTGATCGCTGGTGAAGCTGTCTGTGTGACAGCTCATCAGCGATCACATAGCGACTTACTAGCGATCCTGACACCTTGATATCGGTGTCGGTATCGCTGGTATGTCGCTTAGTGAGACGGGGCCTTAAGGTTCCTACAATAGTGATTATGTGAGCTGAATTATGCCTGGCAGGAAACACTGTCTGTGAAGGTAAGAAAACACCTGGGCACAAGAGGCTGGTTCTTGTCAATTTGAAAGAGGCCTATTAATTTTTTTTTAATTTTGTTATTCAATTTCTGCCAAAATAGAATTTTCAAAATCTGCTGCCCTGCGACCTAGGAATTGTGTCCTGCCTGGTGTTTGTGGTGCACACTCAGTATGTGCTGCCCTGTGACCCATGAATTGTATCCTGGCTGGTGTTTGTGGTGCACACTCAGTATGTGCTGCCCTGTGACCCATGAATTGTGTCCTGCCTGGTGTTTGCACACTCAGTATGTGCTGCCGTGTGACCCATGAATTGTGTCCTGGCTGGTGATCATGGTGCACAGTGCACACTCAGTATGTGCTTCCCTGTGACCCATGAATTGTGTCCTGCCTGGTGTTTGTGGTACACACTCAGTATGTGCTTCCCTGTGACCCATGAATTGTGTCCTGCCTGGTGTTTGTGGTACACACTCAGTATGTGCTGCCCTGAGACCCATGAATTGTGTCCTGGATGGTCGTCATGGTGCACAGTCAGTATGTGTTGCCCTGTGACCCATGAATTGTGTCCTGCCTGGTGTTTGTGGTGCACAGTCAGTATGTGCTGCCCTGTGACCCATGAATTGTGTCCTGGCTGGTGGTCGTGGTGCAGATTCAGTATGTGCTGCCCTGTGACCCATGAATTGTGTCCTGCCTGGTGTTTTGTGGTGCACACTCAGTATGTGCTGCCCTGTGACTCATGAATTGTGTCCTGGCTGGTGGTCGTGGTACACAGTCAGTATGTGTTGCCCTGTGACCTATGAATTGTGTCCTGGCTGGTCGTCGTGGTGCACAGTCAGTATGTGTTGCCCTATGACCTATGAATTGTGTCCTGCCTGGTGGTCGTGGTGCAAAGTCAGTATGTGCTGCCCTGTGACCCATGAATTGTGTCCTGCCTGGTGTTTTGTGGTGCACACTCAGTATGTGCTGCCCTGTGACCCATGAATTGTGTCCTGGCTGGTGGTCGTGGTGCACAGTCAGTATGTGTTGCCCTGTGACCTATGAATTGTGTCCTGCCTGGTGGTCGTGGTGCACAGTCAGTATGTGTTGCCCTATGACCTATGAATTGTGTCCTGCCTGGTGGTTGTGGTGCACACTCAGTATGTGCTGCCCTGTGACCCATGAATTGTGTCCTGCCTGGTGTTTGTGGTGCACACTCAGTATGTGCTGCCCTGTTACCCATGAATTGTGTCCTGCCTGGTGTTTGTGGTGCGCACACAGTATGTGCTGCCCTGTGACCCATGAATTGTGTCCTGACTGGTGGTCGTGGTGCACAGTCAGTATGTGCTGCCCCGTGACCCATGAATTGTGTTCTGGCTGGTGGTCGTGGTGCACAGTCAGTATGTGTTGCCCTGTGACCCATGAATTGTGTTCTGGCTGGTGGTCGTGGTGCACAGTCAGTATGTGTTGCCCTGTGACCCATGAATTGTGTCCTGGCTGGTGGTCGTGGTGCACAGTCAGTATGTGCTGCCCTGTGACCCATGAATTGTGTCCTGGCTGGTGGTCGTGGTGCATAGTCAGTATGTGCTGCCCTGTGACCCATGAATTGTGTCCTGGCTGGTGGTCGTGGTGCACAGTCAGTATGTGTTGCCCTGTGACTTATGAATTGTGTCCTGGCTGGTCGTCGTGGTGCACAGTCAGTATGTGTTGCCCTATGACCTATGAATTGTGTCCTGCCTGGTGTTTGTGGTGCGCACACAGTATGTGCTGCCCTGTGACCCATGAATTGTGTTCTGACTGGTGGTCGTGGTGCACAGTCAGTATGTGTTGCCCTGTGACCCATGAATTGTGTCCTGGCTGGTGGTCGTGGTGCACAGTCAGTATGTGTTGCCCTGTGACCCATGAATTGTGTTCTGGCTGGTGGTCGTGGTGCACAGTCAGTATGTGTTGCCCTGTGACCCATGAATTGTGTCCTGCCTGGTGTTTGTGGTGCGCACACAGTATGTGCTGCCCTGTGACCCATGAATTGTGTCCTGACTGGTGGCCGTGGTGCACAGTCAGTATGTGCTGCCCCGTGACCCATGAATTGTGTTCTGGCTGGTGGTCGTGGTGCACAGTCAGTATGTGTTGCCCTGTGACCCATGAATTGTGTCCTGGCTGGTGGTCGTGGTACACAGTCAGTATGTGTTGCCCTGTGACCTATGAATTGTGTCCTGGCTGGTCGTCGTGGTGCACAGTCAGTATGTGTTGCCCTATGACCTATGAATTGTGTCCTGCCTGGTGGTCGTGGTGCAAAGTCAGTATGTGCTGCCCTGTCACCCATGAATTGTGTCCTGCCTGGTGTTTTGTGGTGCACACTCAGTATGTGCTGCCCTGTGACCCATGAATTGTGTCCTGGCTGGTGGTCGTGGTGCACAGTCAGTATGTGTTGCCCTGTGACCTATGAATTGTGTCCTGCTTGGTGGTTGTGGTGCACACTCAGTATGTGCTGCCCTGTGACCCATGAATTGTGTCCTGCCTGGTGGTCGTGGTGCACAGTCAGTATGTGTTGCCCTATGACCTATGAATTGTGTCCTGCTTGGTGGTTGTGGTGCACACTCAGTATGTGCTGCCCTGTGACCCATGAATTGTGTCCTGCCTGGTGGTTGTGGTGCACACTCAGTATGTGCTGCCCTGTGACCCATGAATTGTGTCCTGCCTGGTGTTTGTGGTGCGCACACAGTATGTGCTGCCCTGTGACCCATGAATTGTGTCCTGACTGGTGGTCGTGGTGCACAGTCAGTATGTGCTGCCCCGTGACCCATGAATTGTGTTCTGGCTGGTGGTCGTGGTGCACAGTCAGTATGTGTTGCCCTGTGACCCATGAATTGTGTTCTGGCTGGTGGTCGTGGTGCACAGTCAGTATGTGTTGCCCTGTGACCCATGAATTGTGTCCTGGCTGGTGGTCGTGGTGCACAGTCAGTATGTGCTGCCCTGTGACCCATGAATTGTGTCCTGGCTGGTGGTCGTGGTGCATAGTCAGTATGTGCTGCCCTGTGACCCATGAATTGTGTCCTGGCTGGTGGTCGTGGTGCACAGTCAGTATGTGTTGCCCTGTGACTTATGAATTGTGTCCTGGCTGGTCGTCGTGGTGCACAGTCAGTATGTGTTGCCCTATGACCTATGAATTGTGTCCTGCCTGGTGTTTGTGGTGCGCACACAGTATGTGCTGCCCTGTGACCCATGAATTGTGTCCTGACTGGTGGTCGTGGTGCACAGTCAGTATGTGCTGCCCCGTGACCCATGAATTGTGTTCTGGCTGGTGGTCGTGGTGCACAGTCAGTATGTGTTGCCCTGTGACCCATGAATTGTGTTCTGGCTGGTGGTCGTGGTGCACAGTCAGTATGTGTTGCCCTGTGACCCATGAATTGTGTCCTGGCTGGTGGTCGTGGTGCACAGTCAATATGTGTTGCCCTGTGACCCATGAATTGTGTTCTGGCTGGTGGTCGTGGTGCACAGTCAGTATGTGTTGCCCTGTGACCCATGAATTGTGTCCTGCCTGGTGTTTGTGGTGCGCACACAGTATGTGCTGCCCTGTGACCCATGAATTGTGTCCTGACTGGTGGCCGTGGTGCACAGTCAGTATGTGCTGCCCCGTGACCCATGAATTGTGTTCTGGCTGGTGGTCGTGGTGCACAGTCAGTATGTGTTGCCCTGTGACCCATGAATTGTGTCCTGGCTGGTGGTCGTGGTACACAGTCAGTATGTGTTGCCCTGTGACCTATGAATTGTGTCCTGGCTGGTCATCGTGGTGCACAGTCAGTATGTGTTGCCCTATGACCTATGAATTGTGTCCTGCCTGGTGGTCGTGGTGCAAAGTCAGTATGTGCTGCCCTGTGACCCATGAATTGTGTCCTGCCTGGTGTTTTGTGGTGCACACTCAGTATGTGCTGCCCTGTGACCCATGAATTGTGTCCTGGCTGGTGGTCGTGGTGCACAGTCAGTATGTGTTGCCCTGTGACCTATGAATTGTGTCCTGCCTGGTGGTCGTGGTGCACAGTCAGTATGTGTTGCCCTATGACCTATGAATTGTGTCCTGCCTGGTGGTTGTGGTGCACACTCAGTATGTGCTGCCCTGTGACCCATGAATTGTGTCCTGCCTGGTGTTTGTGGTGCACACTCAGTATGTGCTGCCCTGTGACCCATGAATTGTGTCCTGCCTGGTGTTTGTGGTGCGCACACAGTATGTGCTGCCCTGTGACCCATGAATTGTGTTCTGGCTGGTGGTCGTGGTGCACAGTCAGTATGTGTTGCCCTGTGACCCATGAATTGTGTTCTGGCTGGTGGTCGTGGTGCACAGTCAGTATGTGTTGCCCTGTGACCCATGAATTGTCCTGCCTCGTGTTTGTGGTGCACAGTCAGTATGTGCTGCCCCGTGACCCATGAATTGTGTTCTGGCTGGTGGTCGTGGTGCACAGTCAGTATGTGTTGCCCTGTGACCCATGAATTGTGTTCTGGCTGGTGGTCGTGGTGCACAGTCAGTATGTGTTGCCCTGTGACCCATGAATTGTGTCCTGGCTGGTGGTCGTGGTGCACAGTCAGTATGTGCTGCCCTGTGACTTATGAATTGTGTCCTGGCTGGTCGTCGTGGTGCACAGTCAGTATGTGTTGCCCTATGACCTATGAATTGTGTCCTGCCTGGTGTTTGTGGTGCACAGTCAGTATGTGTTGCCCTGTGACCCATGAATTGTGTTCTGGATGGTGGTCGTGGTGCACAGTCAGTATGTGTTGCCCTGTGACCCATGAATTGTGTCCTGGCTGGTGGTCGTGGTGCACAGTCAGTATGTGTTGCCCTGTGACCCATGAATTGTGTTCTGGCTGGTGGTCGTGGTGCACAGTCAGTATGTGTTGCCCTGTGACCCATGAATTGTGTCCTGCCTGGTGTTTGTGGTGCGCACACAGTATGTGCTGCCCTGTGACCCATGAATTGTGTCCTGACTGGTGGCCGTGGTGCACAGTCAGTATGTGCTGCCCCGTGACCCATGAATTGTGTTCTGGCTGGTGGTCGTGGTGCACAGTCAGTATGTGTTGCCCTGTGACCCATGAATTGTGTTCTGGCTGGTGGTCGTGGTGCACAGTCAGTATGTGTTGCCCTGTGACCCATGAATTGTGTCCTGGCTGGTGGTCGTGGTGCACAGTCAGTATGTGCTGCCCTGTGACCCATGAATTGTGTCCTGGCTGGTGGTCGTGGTGCACAGTCAGTATGTGCTGCCCTGTGACCCATGAATTGTGTTCTGGCTGGTGGTCGTGGTGCACAGTCAGTATGTGTTGCCCTGTGACCCATGAATTGTGTTCTGGCTGGTGGTCGTGGTGCACAGTCAGTATGTGTTGCCCTGTGACCCATGAATTGTGTTCTGGCTGGTGGTCGTGGTGCACAGTCAGTATGTGCTGCCCTGTGACCCATGAATTGTGTCCTGGCTGGTGGTCGTGGTGCACAGTCAGTATGTGCTGCCCTGTGACCCATGAATTGTGTTCTGGCTGGTGGTCGTGGTGCACAGTCAGTATGTGTTGCCCTGTGACCCATGAATTGTGTTCTGGCTGGTGGTCGTGGTGCACAGTCAGTATGTGTTGCCCTGTGACCCATGAATTGTGTTCTGGCTGGTGGTCGTGGTGCACAGTCAGTATGTGTTGCCCTGTGACCCATGAATTGTCCTGCCTGGTGTTTGTGGTGCACAGTCAGTATGTGCTGCCCTGTGACCCATGAATTGTGTCCTGGCTGGTGGTCGTGGTGCACAGTCAGTATGTGCTGCCCTGTGACCCATGAATTGTGTCCTGGCTGGTGGTCGTGGTGCACAGTCAGTATGTGTTGCCCTGTGACCCATGAATTGTGTCCTGGCTGGTGGTCGTGGTGCACAGTCAGTATGTGCTGCCCTGTGACCCATGAATTGTGTCCTGGCTGGTGGTCGTGGTGCACAGTCAGTATGTGCTGCCCTGTGACCCATGAATTGTGTTCTGGCTGGTGGTCGTGGTGCACAGTCAGTATGTGTTGCCCTGTGACCCATGAATTGTGTTCTGGCTGGTGGTCGTGGTGCACAGTCAGTATGTGTTGCCCTGTGACCCATGAATTGTGTTCTGGCTGGTGGTCGTGGTGCACAGTCAGTATGTGTTGCCCTGTGACTCATGAATTGTCCTGCCTGGTGTTTGTGGTGCACAGTCAGTATGTGCTGCCCTGTGACCCATGAATTGTGTCCTGGCTGGTGGTCGTGGTGCACAGTCAGTATGTGCTGCCCTGTGACCCATGAATTGTGTCCTGGCTGGTGGTCGTGGTGCACAGTCAGTATGTGCTGCCCTGTGGTGCACTCAGTATGTGCTGCCCTGTGACCCATGAATTGTGTGCTGCCTTGCGACCTATGAATTGTGTCCTGACTGAGGGTCGTGGTGCATAACTCGGTATGTGCTGCACACCATGGAGCTTGTGACTGGGGGAGGGAAGTGGATGGCTGAGGACGGCTATGCACAGCATGACCACAGAAGAAGCTTTATGCATGTCTGCCATCACAAGACAGATTCTGGAGTGAAGCTGAGCGGCACTTTTTTGCCACTGCTCTCGTCACAGAGGTGTTTGGTGTAGGAGTTCTTGCTGCTCTGGATGGCCTCCTCATGTCACATTCACATCAAATCTTAACATCCATGCAACTTTGCATCCGGAGTGAGAAAAATGTTTGTAACATCCAGTTCATGTAGAAACCAGGACTGCGAAGAATAGGAGAATGTGACACATCGGTACCAAAAGCCGAAGCCATTGCAGGGACTCAGCGATGCCGCACTGTCATCCCATGTAGGGAAACCATGAAAACAAGGACGTTTCACTGTGTGACGGCCGTGACGTGATTGTTGACACAAGATTGGCAATGGCTGACATAACTGCTCATGTGACTGAGGATATGATCGGCACCGCACATGATGATGTAGAAGTGACTCCCGCACCTTCTGCTCCAAGACCAGCAGACACATGACATAGTTACTCAAGAGTTGTAACCACGTCCTATTAAGACTAGTTCAGATTTCATTCTACAGTTTGATGATTTAACTGCTGTTCTATCATTTTTAAAACCTTGAGAAAGGACATGTCAGGTGGTGAATTCACCCATCAAAATTTAGAAATTGACTCCTCCAAAACAAAATATCAACAGCCGTGTGACATAATGATGCCTCGCACATCTCCAGGATCCCATCCCACTATGTCGACGGTGTGTCTATTAGCAAATTCCTCCAACTAGAAATGTAGCATTGCTTTTTCGTTCACTACGTCTTTGCTCGTTTGCAGGAATTGCAGGACCCTAGGTATCCATGGTTACGACCACTAGCAGCTAGCTGTCACTTTCAGTGGACGTAACCATGGATATCTAAGGTCCTGCAATGGCTGTACATGAGGAAAGTGACAGCGAATCAGAAAAGCGAATACATTTCTAGTTCGAGGAATTTGCTAATTTTATTACACTGTCTACATATTGGGATAGGATCCTGGAGATGGGAATACCCCTTACAATTGTAAACTCGCACAAGCCCAACATTCTTTTTTTTTTTTTGTTCAAAACTTTAGAAATCCCTAAAAAACTAACTAATGAAGGTAAAAATTCAAAACTTCTAATTTTTATTTAAAATAGCACTTCAAAAACACCAAAGAAAATAAATATCCTAAGATGTAAGATAAAAAAAAAATCAGATTAGGAACACTTGAAATGGAATGACCCTTTATTGTTTTCTGTCTTTCTCGCTTTCTTTTCTCTTTTGCATTCTCCTTCTCGCTTTCTTTTCTCTTTTGCATTCTGCCCTCTTCGCCTTCCTGGCTGCTATTTTCCGTTTTTTTCTCATGCTCATTTCTTGCCTTTTTTTTTTTTTTTTTTTAACTTTTTCTCTCACTTTGTAGCTTGCTTCTGTCTCGCTTGCCTGCCCTCTTTTCGCGTCTCCCGTATCGCTCTCGTTAGTTCTTCTTCCTGACGTGGCTTTTGATCCGTGTCTTGGGCTCTGCTGCAGGATGCTCGGCTCCAGATAATTGGATCTGTCGCTTAGATGCCGACTTGACACTGAGCTCGGCTTGGAGGTATCAAGGAATCCACCTGCGTCTGAGCCCCCCACATGAAAACCGTTGCAGTACTAGGCAGTGTGGAGACATCGAACCCCTGCCTCATCTTTTATTTATGTGATGTGAAGCGTCTCGCACTGGGGCTACTAGTGCGGTGCTCTCTGGTGTGTGAACACAGAGGTTTCTTTGTACCGGAAAACACATCCAGTCTGCACTGGGAAGCTAAGGTAATGGTGGCAGTTGTGACAGAAGTGTACATGATGGTGGCTGCTGAATCGGCTACATAACAAGCGAAAAAGGAATTTTTCTGAAAAATAGAAAGCTTTGAAGAGAGTGCGCATAATGACCGCTGCTGGAAATTGGGGTCCTCTCTGCTCCAAAACCGTCAGGATGGTAACCAGTCACATGACACACAAGTGTGGGGTCCTTAAAAGGGGGCAATCGCACCTACTGTAGCTTACATGTTGATGATTCACCCATTTCTTCCCTCTCTCTGCAGAGTTACCGCGACTTGGCGCTCGTCAGCCGCGATGGCATGAACATCGTACTCAACAAAATCAACCAGCTGCTAATGGAGAAGTATCTGAAGCTTCAGGACACGTGTCGGACGCAGGTAGGGGGTGCCATCTACGCAGAGGCGGGGCTTCCTCCAGGTGATGGCAATATTCTGCATGATGCCAGAATATACTTGGAAATTATAGGCCAGTAAGTTTAACCTCAACTGCGGGTAAAATCCTGGAGGGTTTTCTAAGAGATACTATACTGGAGTATCTGGAGAAGAATAACCTTATGACCCAATATCAACATGGGTTTACAAAGGACCATTCCTGTCAGACTAATCTGATAAGCTTTTATGAAGAGGTAAGTTCCGGACTGGACCAAGGAAATGCAGTGGCTGTGGTGTACATGGAGTTTTCAAAAGCTTTTGATACGGTGCCACACAAAAGGTTGATACATAAAATGAGAACAATGGGGATAGGGGAAAATATGTGTAAGTGGGTTAAGAGCTGGCTCAGGGATAGGAAACAAAGGGTGGTTATTAATGGAGAACACTCGGACTGGGTCAAGGTTAGCACAGGAGTCAGTATTGGGCCCGCTTCTTTTTAACATATTTATTAATGACCTTGTAGGGGGCATAGAGTAGAATTTCAATATTTGCAGATGACACTAAACTCTGCAGGGTAATCAATACAGAGGAGGACAATTTTATATTACAGGAGGATTTATGTAAACTAGAAGCTTGGGCTGATAAATGGCAAATGAGCTTTAATGGGGATAAATGTAAGGTCATGCACTTATGCACTTGGGTAGAACGAACAAGATGTATAATTATGTGCTTAATTGTAAAACACTGGGCAAAACTGTCACTGAAAAAGACCTGGGTGTATGGGTGGACGACAAACTCACATTTAGTGGCCAGTGTCAGGCAGCTGCTGCAAAGGCAAATAAAATAATGGGATGCATTAAAAGAGGCATAGATGCTCATGAGGAGAACATAATTTTACCTCTACATAAGTCACTAGTGCGACCACACTTAGAATACTGCGTACAGTTCTGATCTCCGGTGTATAAGAAAGATATAGCTGAACTGGAGCTGGTGCAGTGAAGAGCAACCAAGGTTATTAGGGAACTAGGGGGTCTGCAATACCAAGACAGGTTATTACACTTGGGGTTATTTAGTTTGGAAAATCGAAGGCTTAGGCTATGTGCACACACTGCAGATTCACCTGCGAGTTTTTTCCCACGGAACCGCAGGTAAAGTGACCTGCGGTTTTGCTGCGGTTTGGCCTGCGGTTTTGCCCTGCGGTTTCACACCTCTACTATGTTAAACAATTGACATGCTGCGGGAAAAAAAACGCAGCGTGAGCACTGCGGTTTTGAAAACCCATAGGGTTACATGGTACTGTACCATGTCTGCGGAATTGCAGGGCCAAAACCGCAGCGGAACCGCAGCAAAAACCGCAGCGTGTGCACATAGCCTTAGGGGTGATCTTATTACAATGTATAAATATATGCAGGGACAGTACAAAGACCTTTCTAATGATCTTTTTACTCTTAGACCTGTGACGGGGACAAGGGGGCATCCTCTACGTCTGGAGGAAAGAAGGTTTAAGCATACTCACAGACGCGGATTCTTTACTGTAAGAGCAGTGAGACTATGGAACTCTCTGCCATATGATGTTGTAATGAGTGATTCCCTACTAAAATTTAAGAAGGGACTGGATGCCTTTCTTGAAAAGTATAATATTACAGGGTATATACACTAGTTTCCTTAATATTGCGTTGATCCAGGGAGCTAGTCTGATTGCCGTATGTGGAGTCGGGAAGGAATTTTTTTCCCCAATGTGAAGCTTACTGTTTGCCATATGGGTTTTTTTTGCCTTCCTCTGGATCAACATGTTAGGGCAAGTTAGGATAGGATATGGGTTGAACTAGATGGACTTAAAGTCTCCCTTCAACCTTAATAACTATGTTACTATATTGGCACAGTGTCGTACTTGCCTCAGTGAGCACATTATCAACATCTCCTTTCAGCTGGTGTGGTTGGTGCGAGAGCTGGTGAAGAGCGGCGTCCTGGGAGCCGATGGGGTCTGCATGACATTCATGAAGCAGATTGCAGGTGGGTTCCATATCCGGGCACGTTGGGGTGCACAAGTGTATCCTGTGGCAGGAAGGTAATGGATGATGCAGGATGGGATGTCTGTAACTGCAGGAAAATAACTTGTCTTCTTTCACCCGTCACTGTGTGTCCACCCCAGGGGGCGATATATCTGCTAAAAATATCTGGCTTGCGGAGAACGTTCTGGATATTCTGATGGATCAGAGGTCAGTGGACCCCAGGGTCGCGTTATATAGTGTCACTAGAAAATGCCTTGACTTTAACGATCATGGGGGTCTGATTGCTGATGATAGCAAGTAAGCCCCTGTCAAATAACAGCATTACAGTAAACAAAGGTGGAACCCCAACTCTGACATTGTGTCACGCAGTGTATCATCCTGACTTGCCCCGTCTCTTACCCCTTATTGCCCTGAAGTGCCCAGAGGGGGATGTTGTCTCTGGTGTCTGCAGAAGTCCATCTTCAGCTGGATTAGCAAGAAGTGCTGAGCGTGACTCCAGAAAAAGATCTACTGTTCGTGTAGTAGAGGCAGTATAAGTGCCTGTACACACCTTTTTTTTTTATCACATTGGTCATGTCCAATTCCAACCTACCACTAGACTGACACCCACTGGTGGCTTTACATTACCTATAGGGGGTTGTTGCCCACTTTCCACAGATCCTGTTGGTGACATTCGCTCTCTGCCTGGTTGGTGATTGCCCCTTTCCTTCACCCTCGGGAAGCGCTGTGCTCATCGTCTGTGACCGCAGAGACTAATTTCAGTGTTAGCTCAGAATATCCGGCTATTTTCAGGCTTCTATGAAAGAAATGTAAAATGTCTGACTTATAAATAGGACGTGAGCTGTCGGCCGTGAATCCTGCGCTAATTGCTCTTTGATAAAGCCAGAAATTCCTCAAATTTTTTATTCTCTTGCTCGCTCCTGCTTTCTGCGGCAGCCATTAGACGCATGTGTAAGCTGTGAGAGCGACCATACATTATATGTATAAGTGCCAGCAAGGTTTCTGTAGAAAACCTCTTTTACCCTGCAAGAAGCTCATCGGTGCAAGACGAAGAGTCGGAGGAGTCGTGGACCAAATGGTAGATGTAAAGTGGCAGCAGAAAAACACACTTTGATGTATATTTGCTTCCAAGTCTTTTATAGAAAGTGCCTGTTTCATGCTCTGTAAGGCTCATCAGTGCCAGACAAGATAAAAATGAAGAGTCTGAGGCGAACTGAACCAAATGGTAGATATAGAGCGTCAGCAAAGTCAGATACCCTTACATTTTTATGTACCAGTGAGTCCTCTTTAGGTCTGTTTCACTCTATTTGGAGCTCATCTGTGCAGGACGAGACATCAAAATGTAAAGTTAGAGGTGGATTTAGACAAAATAGTTGATTTAGCTCGGATACAGGGGAGTGAAGATAAACATACTTGCATGTATGTAAGCCATCAAGTCTCCTATGGAATGTCTGTTTTCCAATTATTATTTTTTTTAAAGCTCTTTAGTGCATAACAAGACCTCAATCTGTAGATTTGGAGGAAATGTGAGCAAAACAGTAGGTAAAGCATAGCTGGGGGAGAGTGGAGACATTTCCATATATATGTGGCTGTGAGCCCACTATAGAGAGCATCTGTTTCACTCTCTTTCCAGCTCATCAGTTGAGGATCAGGCATCAATCCATTGAGTTAGAGAGGACTTAAACCAAACAATAAATGTGGAGCGGCTGCAAGAGAGCCGAGATGGAAGTACTTGTATATGTGCTGGTGAGGCTTTTTAGAAACAGTCTTTAACTCCACAGGGAGAGCAGACTTTAGCCCCATTGCCCTGCTGTGTCGCCCTTGTACTAACATGGCTTATTACATTCACATGGATTCTGTTGCCCATCTGTACCAACCTTATACTCAGCTACTTTCTTGTATTTCAGAGAGTGGGTGATGAAGAGCAGCCTTCTCATTGCCATGTCTGTGTACACCTACCTGCGGCTGATCGTTGACCACCATGGGACCCCCCAGCTCCTGGCACTGCGGCAGAAGGAGGTGGACTTCTGCACCATGCTGCTGAGAGAACGGGTAACATGTCCCACCCTGCCCCTGATGAGTGAAACCCTAGAGGTCCACCTCCCCAGAGGACTCTGTACGGAAACGGCCAATCATCTGTTACATTACAGCTCCTGTTGGAGTGGTCACCTAGCTAACCCAGTCACACAAAATTCTGGAAGCCTCCTGCTGTGCTTCTGCCCTCCCACTCTGTGTCACGCTCTGGCGCTCTGGTCTGTCATGGCAGTTTTGTGTGCTCCTCGCTCGCTCACCTTTTTCTCTCCTTTCCTACGCAGTTTATGGACTGCTTCATGATTGGCCGGGACCTGGTGCGGCTGCTGCAGAACGTTGCGCGCCTTCCAGAGTTTGATTCGCTATGGAAGGACATGCTGCACAACCCTCAGGCGCTGAACCCCCAGTTCACAGGTACGTGTTCCCACAGTAATGGGTACAGAGTCACGGCCAGGTGTACCTCGCCTGGGTGCTGCTGATCTACTGCTGTGGAGATGGTGGTGGGCAGATGATTGCGCCCTCCCATACTTCAGGCAGGGCCTATTTGGCTCCTGTCCTTCTCCACATCTGTTTATATCAGCGCTTTCCTGTGCTGGCTCCTCGGCTCATTGATCCAGCTGGAGCTGTGGGGTAATGAGAACTATCAGCCCCAGCAGATCATTCCCCACTGGTGAGAGTTGCAGCACTGCAACTGGGAGAGCCTGGTGATAATCGTTATTGCTGCCATCACACAGCACTCCCAGTATCCTGAGAGGGTAATCTGCTGCTGCCGTGAGTGGCATCAAGGGGATGAGCGTCACCTGGTGGAGGTCTGCCGCTTCTCATCACCTTCTCTTTTTCTCTATTCTCCAGGAATCCTGCAGCTTCTTCAGTCTCGCACGTCTCGGAAGTTCCTGGCTTGTCGCTTGACCCCCGACATGGAGACCAAGCTGCTGTTCATGACTTCCAGGGTATGACTACTTCCATCAGCCCGCTGCGGTCACCTCCAGAGCTGCAATCACTAGTGTTACAATATATCTTATAGCCAGTCACCTCCAGAGCTGCACTTACTAGTCTTGCGTCATGTCCTGTGCTCCAGTAATCTCCAGAGCTGCAATCAATAGTGTTACAATATCTTATATTCTGGCATCACTAGTGTTACATCATGTCCTGTGCTCTAGTCTCCTCTAGTACTGCCATCACTAGTTACTCATCGTGTGCAGTACTCCAGTCACCTCCAGAGCTGCAGCCACTAGTATTACATCATGTCCTGTTCTCTAGTCTCCTCTATAGCTGCAATCACTATTCATTAGGTTACAGTGTTTGCACACTTTGCTTTGTGCTGCAGATTACTTGCATTGCACCTCATGCCCTGGCTGCAGCTCTGATTGTGAGTTGATCAGAGTAGATGAGCGCTGCTCCGAGAAGGTACAGCATAGTCTCCTGAGCTTTGGGTCAGTGACCCTCACTCTGGCAATCGCTGGGATGGAACCTGAGAGTCTTGGATGTAGAGTGTACACCTCCACGCACACAGCAAGGGGCAGTGCGTGGAATGTGAAGTTTCCACTAGGATCCCCCTGACCTTTGTGCCTCAGGTGGTGGGCTGCCATGTGAACTCCACAGTGCCTGTGTTAGGCGTCAGGTTTCTGCGTCTGCTCTGCAGGAATCCAGACCCTTACATTCTGCGGTCTCTTGCTGCTTATCTACTGCAGAGGAGATTGCCTTGCAGCTAGTGTTGAGCATTCCGATACTGCAAATATCGGGTATCGGCCGATATTCGCTGTATCGGAATTCCGATACCGAGTACCGATATTTTTTCAATATCGGATACCGGAATCGGAAGTCCCCATAATGCAATGAGCCACTGTTGTGGCTGTGATTGGCTGCTGAAATGATGTCATCATGATGCGCGGTCTGTGCCGACAGCCGGGGGTCTGTACGGGCCTGTCGGGGGCTTGTGCCGGCTGCCGGGGGTCTGTACGGGCCTGCCGGGGGTCTGTACGGGCCTGCCGGGGGTCTGTACGGGCCTGCCGGGGGTCTGTACGGGCCTGCCGGGGGTCTGTACGGGCCTGCCGGGGGTCTGTACGGGCCTGCCGGGGGTCTGTACGGGCCTGCCCGGGGGCTTGTGCCGGCTGCCGGGGGCCTGTACGGGCCTGCCGGGTGCCTGTGCCGCCTGCCGGGGGTCTGTACGGGCCTGCCGGGGGTCTGTACGGGCCTGCCGGGGGCTTGTGTCGGCTGCCGGGGGTCTGTGCGGGCCTGCTGGGGGTCTTGTGTGTGTGCAGGCATCGTCCGATGGGACTACAAGTCCCATCGGGCGATGCCTGCTACAATGACAGTGATTGACACATTAGCCAATGATGGGACAGTAGTGGTCCCATCATCCGGCTTAAAAATATATATATTTATCGGACGATGCCTGCACACACACAAGACCCCCAGCAGGCCCGCACAGACCCCCGGCAGCCGACACAAGCCCCCGGCAGGCCCGTACAGACCCCCATCATCCGGCTTAAAAATATATATATATATATATACACAGTATATGTGTGTAGTCCCATCATCCGGCTTAAAAAAAAAAATATATATATATATATATATATATATATATATATATATATATATATATATATATATATATATATATATATATATATATATATATATATACACATATACTACATAATACAACATTCATACATACTACATAATACAACATTCATACATACATACTACATAATGCAACATTCATACATACTACATATATACAACATTCATGCATACATACTATATATATATATATATATATATATATATATATATATACAACATTCATACATACTACATATATACAACATTCATACAACATACATACTTCATATATACTACATTACTACATACATACTACATTCATACAACATACATACATGCTACATATATACTACATTCATACGACATACATACTGCATATATACTACATTCATACGACATACATACTGCATATATACTACATTCATACAAACATACATACATACATACTACATACATACTACATACATACTACATACATACTACATACATACTACATTCATACAACATTCATACATACATACTACATAATACAACATTCATACATACTACATATATACAACATTCATGCATACAACATTCATACATACATACATATACAACATTCATACATACTACATATATACAACATTCATACAACATACATACTTCATATATACTACATTCATACATACTACATACATACTACATTCATACACACTACATTCATACATACTACATACTACATATATACTACATTCATACATACTACATATATACTACATTCATACATACTACATACATACAACACGCTACAGACATACGTACTACATATATACTAAAATACATTCGTACAGTACATTCATACAATACATTCATACAGACATACAGTACATATAACACAGAATACATACTCACCAATACTTGTCACTTTGATCCCCGAAGCCAGTGTCATCTGTGGAAAAATATGAAAATAACAAACAAACAATATACTCCCTGATCCGCAGAAATCAACGCGTGTCTCACGCCGATCTCCCGTGGAGAACAGCAGCATCAGCTGATGCGACCGCTCTCTACGGGGCTCCAGGAACCCAATGACTGGAGGTAGGTATCCTTCCGCACTGTATTCCTCCGCCACTGTAAAAAAAATAGTCCCTGGTCTCACTTTATGGCAAAAGCTGAGTGGGAACTTTCTCACACAGCAATGCCAAAAGTGAGACTAGGGACTATTTTTTTGTAGTATGTCTGTAGGATGTTGTATGTATGTATGTTGTATGTATGTATGTTGTATGAATGTAGTATATATGTATGTAGTATTTATGTTGTATGAATGTCGTATTTATGTAGTATGTATGTAGTATGAATGTAGTATGTATGTAGCATGAATTTTGTATATATGTAGTATGTATGAATGTAGTATGTATGTAGTATGTATGTAGTATGTATGTAGCATGAATTTTGTATATATGTAGTATGTATGAATGTAGTATGTATGTTGTATGAATGTAGTATATATGTAGTATGTATGTACAGTATGTTGTATGAATTTTGTATATATGTAGTATGTATGTTGTATGAATTTTGTATATATGTAGTATGTATGTATGCTGTATGAATGTAGTATATATGTAGTATGTATGTATGTTGTATGAATGTAGTATATATGAAGTATGTTGTATGAATGTTGTATATATGTAGTATGTATGTTTGTTTTTTTTACATTCAACACATTAGCCGGATGATGGGACTATTACTGTCCCATCATTGGCTAATGTGTCAATCACTGTCATTGTAGCAGACATCGCCCGATGGGACTCCACTCCCAGAGCCCATGGAGGTGTCTCGTGCCGTTCTCGAGGCGCGTCCAGAACAAAACTCCATTTGTGGTTACCATTGTCAACACGCTGTTTCTCAGGACAACAGTGCCCCACAATGGCCAAACTCTGTGCCGCCGGGCAAGACCTTTGTCCCTCCCCGCCTTCGGCCGAGGGTTCTCGTGTGGGCACACGCCTCCAGGAGGGGTGGTCACTGTGGCAACATGCAGACTACAAAACTCCTGGCGGGGTCGCATCGGTGGCCGCACAGGGCTCGGGATGTTAAAAAGTATATTCAGGCCTGCGCCTTTTGTGCTCGGAATAGCTTCCTTAAACAGAGTAGAGACGCCAGCCGACACACTGCAGTGTTCCACTTTAGCTTCTGCTCCTGGCGATTTTGCCGCTCCCGTTGTCTCCCACGCGTCCCTTCTCAAACCTGGCAACCTTGATGCCTCTGATGCCTTCCACGTGTCCCGGTTTTCCTTGTCACCTACCGGGACATCAGCTTGCCTTCGGACGGGTCTGAGGCCTATGCCCCTGATGGGCACAAGGTGGTGTATTGGAAGGCTCAGGGAGGTGGGGGCCCTAGGAGGGGGGGTATTGTCAGGCGTCAGGTTTCTGCGTCTGCTCTGCAGGAATCCAGACCCTTACATTCTGCGGTCTCTTGCTGCTTATCTACCGCAGAGGAGATTGCCTTGCAGCAAATCTCTCCAGGGGCTAAGTCCCTCTGTCCTCCTACTGAGCATGCTCATGAGACGATTTCCCATTGGAGATCGGGAGTCATGTGCTCAGGTCCTGCTCCAGATCTCATTGGTCCATCTCGGAGATCTGGAAGCTTCCAGAAGGTCCCGGCTGCTATAAAAAGCGCGCATGGCCATTCCGCCATGTGCTAGTATAGTCTCTAGTTACTACTGTGTGAATGATGATGAATGTATGATTCTGGTGACTGACTGACTCATTTGAAACCCCTTCCCTCTGATATTACGTATGTGGACAGGGACTAAGCTTAGAGTCAGTGCCAGCGCGACACTACTACATCTTCCACAGTTGCGTCCGACATTGCGCTTGTGTACTAGCTTTGTCGCCTAGCGGCAGTGTCCTACGCTGCAGTTGCAGCCCTCCTTGGCGTCCGCAGTTGCGACGTCACACGCACGGTAGGTCTAGACTGACGCAGTTCCGCTGTCTTTGGCTCTGCTCCTGTGACCAGATACCGTGTGTGCATTTACTCTGAGTACTGTGACTCCAACAGGCTCAGCCTTATTGTATTTGTCTTTGTTGGCACCTCTGTGACTTAACAGAGATTGCTCTGCGCACCTGGGTGACGTTTAACCCACGTGCGCATTTCCGCCATATTGCTTGCCTGCCACCACTTAGCAGCAGTCATATCATCTACTGCACGGTGGACCCCAAGCGGCGAACGCACTTTATTATTTTTATTTAGTGCGTTCCGCCGTTCCTAACAGCCTGTCTCATTAGTCTGTCCCCCGTGCTCTGCACCTTGGCTTACATCTCACTGTCTTCACCCCTTCCCCACAGGTCCGGTTCGGGCAGCAGAAGAGATACCAGGACTGGTTCCAGCGTCAATACCTCTCCACCCCAGACAGCCAGTCCCTGCGCTGTGATCTGATCCGCTACATCTGCGGCGTGGTGCACCCGTCCAACGAGGTGCTGAGCTCCGACATTCTGCCCCGTTGGGCCATCATCGGGTGGCTGCTGACCACCTGCACGGTGAGTGCGTATGGCATTGTGCATGCGGTACATGCGGGCCTTGTCCTGACCACTCTGCCTCTGTCTTACAGTCCAACGTGGCCGCCTCCAACGCCAAACTCGCCCTGTTCTACGACTGGCTCTTCTTCAGCCCTGAGAAAGACAGTATCATGAACATCGGTGAGTCCGAGGAGTGATGCCCTGCAGGCGCTGACATCCTTTTATTTACCTATGTACATCCGGGCACGCGACACTTTGCATGCAGAGACAGACAGGGTGCCAGCTGTCGAACCGCCCTGCCCTCCTCATTGGGCTCGTTTTCTCTCCGCAGAGCCGGCTATATTGGTGATGAACCACTCCATGAAGCCGCATCCTGCCATCACCGCCACGCTGCTGGATTTCATGTGCCGGGTAAGAGATAATGATCCTGCTTTGTGCTGAGGTCGGGGGATCGCTGATAAAGTGGCACCAGAGGGCACAGGACGGAAGCTCCATGAATTAGTCACTACGCCGCTCCTCTGACCACTGACATCTTTTTTTCAACCATAAATTTTTCATTAGAATAAAGATGTCGTGTCTCACAGGGTAATACCAATAAGATTAGTGATTTTGGTGTGCCGCCACGTGCAGTGCAGGTCCAGACTATCCTGTCTACGTTACAGGACCGCCATTTAACACCAACTTTTTAATTAATATAGCACAATATTGGGGATTAGTGAAAGGGAAAAGGTGGTGACTTTAAATCTATATAAAAAAATATTCTGTATGTGATACTCGGAATTAAATAGTATTCATCCGAAAAGACAGCAGGTATCCATATTTTTTTTTTTTTCAGTATATTATTTTTATATATATTATACTGCCCTGACATGAGCGGAGACTGCACGGCGTGGCCACATGTCCTCCACCATACAAAAGCTTATTCAGGAGCAATGTGCACTCGCTTCCATCTACCTTATAGTAAAGATGGTGCCCATACCTGACAATCAGCTCGCTATTATCCTGGGGATGGAGCGTTACCCCCAGCCAACAGGGGATGCCCTGCACAAAATCTGTGTCCCAGTATCTTGAGTCAGCCATGGTTGCCCCCCGTCCCCTCCACGGTGCCTGGGAGAATATCATAAAATGCAAGCAATATTCCCAATTTTGGAGTTGGGCTGTAGGAAGTCATCCTGTGGGACACCCGCCCTCCGCTTTAATAATCCCCCAGTTGCAGGTTTTTGTTCTTTGTGCAGTCCAGGTTTTTCTCATTTGCTTCACATTCTGAGTCTTGCACATAAAAAAAATCACAAATCATGTGTGACAGCAACTGGTTGTAAGCCCGGAGGAGCAGGAGAGCTGCGTGTAGAAGAGTGTATGGGGTATAATATACTTGTGCTGGTCACAAAGCAGTCGCTCGATACCCGACTCGTGTCGCCCAACACATTAAACCGCAGAACTAGAGAAGTGTCCATCATGGCTGACATCTCCATGTCTTCTCAACTCACAGATAATCCCCAACTTCTACCCTCCACTAGAGGGGCACGTCAGGCAGGGCGTATTCAGCTCCCTCACCCACATCATGGAGAAGAGGGTCCTGGCGTGAGTATAATACTGCTCCTTTATACAAGAATATAACTACTATAATACTGCTCCTTATGTACAAGAACATAACTACTATAATACTGCCCCCTATGTACAAGAATATAAATACTATAATACTGACCCGATGTACAAGAATATAACTATATTACTGCTCCTATGTGCAAGAATATAAGTACTATAATACTGCTCCTATATACAGTACAGACCAAAAGTTTGGAAACACCTTCTCATTCAAAGAGTTTTCTTTATTTTCATGACTATGAAAATTGTAGATTCACTCTGAATATATCTACTATAATACTGCTCTTATGTACAAGAAATATAACTACTATAATACTGCCCCATGTACAAGAATATAACTACTATAATGCTGCCCCTATGTACAAGAATATAACTGCTATAATACTGCCCCTATGTACAAGAATATTACTACTATAAGGCTGAGTTCACACGTGGTGTTTTTTTCGCGTTTCCGCGGCGGTTTTAACCGCGCGATTTTATCGCGAAAACGCGAAAAATAAGCATCCCATGCATTCCTATGGGATTCCGCAATGCTGTGCTAATGCTGCGGTTTTTACCGCGGCGGAATCGCTTCGCGGTAAAAACCGCAGCATGCTCATTAATTTGCGGAATCGCGGCGATCCCGCACCCATAGGAATGCATTGTTCCGCTTACTTTCCGCATGTGGCTGTGCACACCATGCGGAAATTAAGCAGAACATTTGCGGATGGTACCCACGGTCCGGAGGAGAGGAGACTGTCCTCCGGGCTTTGGGTACCATAACCCTGTAAAAAATAGAATTTAAAAATAAAAAATATTGTTATTCTCACCCTCCGACGTCCAGCGCAGTCTTCCTGCTTCTCTTCACGCTTTCGTTCCCAGTAATCCTTTGCGAAAATGCCCGCGATGACGTCCGTTCTCGCGGGATCGCGAAGTCTCGCCGTCATCGCGAATTACCGCAAGACGTCGCGATCCCGTGAGAACTGACGTCATCGCGGGCATTTTCGCAAAGGATTACTGGGAACGGATGCGCGGGACGTCGGAGGGTGAGAATAACACCATTTTTTATTTTTTTTTTTACATTCTATCTTTTACTATTGATGCTGCATAGGCGGCCTCAGTAGTAAAAAGTTGGTCACACTTGTCAAACACTATGTTTGACGAGTGTGACCAACCTGTCAATCAGTTCTCCAAGCGATGCTACAGATCGCTTGGAGAACGCTAGCATTTTGCAAGCTAAATACGCTTGCAAAATGCTAGTTTTTCCGCGGGAATTTAAAATGCGGTTTTCCCACGGACTGGAATTCCGGAATTCTCGCGGTAATTTCCGCGAGAGTTCCGGTACGTGTGCACTTAGCCTAATACTGCTCCTATGTACAAGAATATAACTACTATAATGCTGCCCCTATGTACAAGAATATAATTACTATTATACTGCCTCTATATACAAGAATATAACTACTATAATACTGCTCTTATGTACAAGAATATAACTACTATAATGCTGCCCTTATGTACAAGAAATAAGAGAAGTCCAATGAATATATTAGGTGGAGACAGTTAACCGGAATCAACAGGATAAAAAAGGGACTCCCAAAAGAATCACCATAAATGAGGACAGTATATGACCAACTGCAGTGAAACAATCACAAACAATAGAACAACACAGTCGTAGGGTCAAAAAAGATAAGAACAACTTTATTATTTAAAATATTACACAGGCAAACAGGCAAAGTAGGGCTAGAGGATGGAACAAGATTATTCCAGCATCATGCAAAAGGCCCAGGGTAGGTTTGTCCAAAGAAAGCGTGCATAGTAATCATAATCTCTAGGAATATATACAGGAAAGATATATATCTTTGTACCGTGTTAGCCAGTAGATAGAAAAATATTCAGAATTGGGAGTCCTCAGTGGTTGATACCTTTTAATGGCTAACTGAAAAGATGGTGGTAACACATTGCAAGCTTTTGAGACTACTCAGGTCTCTTCATCAGGCTAGACTAATACAAAATCTGAAGTCACATATTTATGCACAATACAGCACAGAAAAAATGCAATAGATGAGACAAGTGACGTGAAGCAGAATTATGGTTATGGGAGAGGGAGAAACATAAATATTGGACCAGTTCATAGATAAGGAGTCCGGATGTTTTATTGTCCTCTGATTGGGGTCTCCTAATGTGTTGTGATGCCCCCAAAAGGTCTTAGGAGCAAATTCCTTAATTGATGTAAAAAGACGTACAAGGATATAACTACTATAATACTGCCCCTATGTACAAGAATATAACTACTATAATACTGCCCCTATGTACAAGAATATAACTACTATAATACTACCCTCTATGTACAAGAATATAACTACGATAATACTGCCCCTATGTACAAGAATATAACTACTATAATACTGCCCCTATGTACAAGAATATAACTACTATAATACTGCCCCTATGTACAAGAATATAACTACTATAATACTACCCTCTATGTACAAGAATATAACTACTATAATGCTGCTCCTATGTACAAGAATATAACTACTATAATACTGCCCCTATGTACAAGAATATAACTACGATAATACTGCCCCTATGTACAAGAATATAACTACTATAATACTGCCCCTAGGTACAAGAATATAACTACTATAATACTGCCCCTATGTACAAGAATATAACTACTATAATACTACCCTCTATGTACAAGAATATAACTACTATAATGCTGCTCCTATGTACAAGAATATAACTACTATAATACTCCCCCTATGTACAAGAATATAACTACGATAATACTGCCCCATGTACAAGAATATAACTACTACAATACTGCCCCTATGTACAAGAATATTACTATTAATATAACTACTATAATTCTGCCTCTGTACAAGAATATAACTACTATAATGCTGCCCCTATGTACAAGAATATAACTATTATACTGCCTCTATATACAAGAAAATAACTACTATAATACTGCCCCTATGTACAAGAATATAACTACTATAACACTGCGCTTATGTACAAGAATATTACTATTATAATACTGCTCCTATTTACAAGAATATAACTACTATATTGCTGCCTCTATGTACAAGAATATAACTACTATAATACTGCCCCTATGTACAAGAATATTACTATTATAATACTGCTCCTATTTACAAGAATATCACTACTATAATGCTGCCTCTATGTACAAGAATATAACTACTATAATACTGCCCCTATGTACAAGAATATATCTACGATAATACTGCCCCATGTACAAGAATATAACTACTACAATACTGCCCCTATGTACAAGAATATTACTATTATAATACTGCTCCTATTTACAAGAATATAACTACTATAATTCTGCCTCTATGTACAAGAATATAACTATATACTGCCTCTATATACAAGAAAATAACTACTATAATACTGGCCACTATGTATAAGAAAATAACTACCGTACTATAATACTGCTCTTATGTACAAGAATATAGCTACTATAATACTGCCCCTATGTACAAGAATATAACTACTATAATGCTGCCTCTTATCGGGGGGGGTGTGTCCGGATGAGGAGCTGAGCGGTCGTAGGCAGCGCTAGCTCCGTGCTTCCAGGGACAACTAGCAGCTCAAAGGAGCAGAACGGCGAAACCTGCACAAACGCCTAGCACAGCCTCAGATACACTCTGGTCAGCGATGGGGTGCATTACCAGGAGCAGCACTGGGAAGGATCGTGGTCTTTGTACCGGAACCCGGGAAAAATAAAGATGGCTGCCGTAAGACTCACCATGCGGCCCTCGGCGGTGTGGAGCGCTCTGGGGGATCTGATCTCCTGACGCTGGGTCAGACTTCACCAGAGAAGCATCAGCGTTCTGGAGCAGGCACAGGAGGAGCTGTGCAGATCTCCATCCAGGAGCCCGGAGAAATCATCAGGCGCCAAACCGTAAGTATATGCACCTGACACAGGACACAGCTCCACTTCCATCACAGAGTCCACACTAAAGTCCCTGCTAGGTGATTTAAAGCAGCTATACACAGTGATATCACCTCAGCCTTCACTGCACTACAGAAAGACATTGGGGACAGAACAGCCCACATTGAGGAGAAGCTGAAGGAGTTCATCACAGCCCACAACCACTTAGTGGATGCTCACAATGAGGTAGATGAGGAGATCACCGCTCTAAAACTGAAGCTGGAGGATTGCTCAAGATGCAACAATCTGCGCTTCAGGAGGATACCAGAAAAAGTCGCTGCGGACGCATTTAAGGAGATCCTAACAGATTTTTTTTACCGCATTAGTCCCCTAGGCGGAGCAACGAGACTTCTTAATAGACAAAAACAAAAAAACTTGGGCGTTCATACACAAATTGTAAAAAATATCAAAAAGTCTTTAATAAATGTCAATACAATTATAACTCAAAGAAAATAAAAAAGGACATATGACCCTAGTAAAAGCACGTGGGGTCCAAGGCATAAGATGGTAATTAACATCATGGTAGTAAAAAAGGCATTCTAGATCATAAAAATATTAATGCGTTTGTCAGCCACATGTAATTTAAAGTACCCAAAAAATGTTAGTATGATGACTGTGCTGATATAATTGCTCCTAATAAAGGAATCTACCATGAAAGGACAATTTTCCCTAAACTGTCATAGTGACAAATCACAATAGAACCATGCCTTTAAATGCCTTAGGGCTTACCCATAATGAAAGTAGCAGAATGCCATGGAGCCTGGAGCACCTCCTTGGCATTCAAGAAAAGGGGGTGCGGCGGGCTCATTGGCATTCTGCTACTTTTATTGTGGGTAAGCACTAAAGCATATAAAGGCATGGTTCTACTGTGATTTGTCACTATGACAGTTTAGGGAAAATTTTCCTTTTATGATAGATTCCTTTATTTTTTCTCCTTTGCCTCATTGGGGGACACAGATACGGTTGGGTGTATGCTTCTGCCGCTAGGAGGCTGACATTAAGTGAAAAAAAGAGATTGGCTCCTCCGTCGCATACACCCTCGCCCCTATTTCGGGCGGAACTCAGTTTTTTGCTTAGTGTCCATGGAGGCACACACGTCTGGTTTTGCTCCAGACTTTTTCTTTTTTTTTTTATTCTTTTCCCCATGAAGATGAGACAGGGGCGACGGACCTATTGAAAGGGTCCGATGTCCCCAAACCATCAACGGGCGAGCACGTGTTGAGTATTGTCTCCACGTATCCTCTCCCGCACCGTGGGACATATCTGGGCCGTTTTCCCCAGACCTTTTTTTTTGTTTAATTTTTACCGTCTATGAAGATGAGACCGGGGCAACGGATCCTATTGAAAGGGTCCGATTTCCCCAAACCATCAACGGGCGAGCACGTGTTGAGTATTGTCTCCACGTATCCTCTCCCGCACCGTGGGACATATCTGGGCCGTTTTCCCCAGACCTTTTTTTTTGTTTAATTTTTACCGTCTATGAAGATGAGACCGGGGCAACGGATCCTATTGAAAGGGTCCGATGTCCCCAAACCATCAACGGGCGAGCACGTGTTGAGTATTGTCTCCACGTATCCTCTCCCGCACCGTGGGACATATCTGGGCCGTTTTCCCCAGACCTTTTTTTTTGTTTAATTTTTACCGTCTATGAAGATGAGACCGGGGCAACGGATCCTATTGAAAGGGTCCGATTTCCCCAAACCATCAACGGGCGAGCACGTGCGAGTGGCCCTCCACGTATCCTCTCCCGCGACGTGGGACACAATGCCGGACTTAGCCCTGACCACCCCTAGGTATTGAAACCATGGGCTGTACAGAGGCACAAAACTAATCCGTGCGGCCCCAAGTGCTCCACCAATGCTTCGACTGCGGTGCTGCAAGGCGGCGGACGGTCCCTCTCCTCACCCCCTGAAAGGGTTAGATGGAGCTAGGGTGCCTTCACCGTCCTATTTTGTCAAGGCCCCCTCACATACCTGAGCTGGGAAGCTGAAGAGGATCGTCAGTGAGGAGAGGGCCTGGGAGGGCTCCTGCGGCGAAGATCCGGGGCTGGAGCCCTTAGCTGTCAGATGCCACCGGCCAGTGGCTGCAGAGCGGTGCGGAGAAGCCCGCACCAGTAAGTAGCGCCATTTTTTTGTGGCGCCATGGACTCAGACGAGCCCCTTGACCTGGATACTCCAGCGTCACGTGAAACAGTGGACAGCCTCATAAAAGCCGTCAATCAGACCTTGGATGATACCGCAGCGACTACGGGGCATGAAGTGGCATGTAAGCAAGTGAAGCGCCCACACAGAATTTTTTCCTCTCACCCGGTGTTTGAGGACATAGTGCAGCGGCACAGAGAACGTCCAGACAGGTGTTTCTCGGGTCAAAAGGCACTCGAAACAAGGCATCCGTTTTTCTCCGGACCTCCGTAAAAAATGGATGGAATCTCCGATGGTGGATCCTCCGGTTTCGCGCCTAGCCACTAAGACCCTGCTATCCGCCCCTAGTGTTTCCTCAATTAAGGATCCCACGGATCACCTTATAGAGAGCTTAGCTCGCTCAGTATATGAGGCGTCAGGGTCAGCACTCGCTCCCTCATTCGCAGCAACTTGGGTAGTCAAGGCTATGATATCATGGTCAGAAGCATTAAACAAGGTCGTCCAGGAGCAGGATCTACCTGCAGAGATTTTGGAGGTCGCAGGTCTGATGTCGATGGCCGGAGACTATGTAATCAATGCGTCTTTGGATGCGGACAATTGCTCGGCACTTGCTGCCGCTAATACAATTTCTATCAGAAGAGCCCTATGGTTAAGGACATGGACTATTCTACTTCTAAGAAGTCCTTGACTTCCCTGCCTTATCAGTGCGGCCACCTATTTGGGGAGAAGTTGGATCAACTTATCTCCGACTCCACAGGAGGAAAGAGCGGGTTTCCCCCTCAACAAAAGGTCAAAACCCTTTTTTGTCACCCGTTTTCAGGCACGTTTTCGGGCCTTTTGCAACACCGGGAGGACTACAGCGGCCAATTCCGCCACCTCAGGCCGCCCCAACCAGGATAGGGAGCGGCAGGCCTCATATAGAGATATAGAGCCAACCCATTGGGGAGAATGCATACTCAGCAGCCCAGATCAAGGGGATCCAGATCCCAAAGATCGTCGGCCAAATGACTCGAGGCCTTTTCCAGACGACATCGGCACGTCTTGGTCAATGTCGCTCACGACGCATGGGGAAAGGAATTTGTGGCCTCAGGTTACAAAATAGAATTTGTCAGGTATCCTCCAAGACGGTTTTTTCTTTCCCGGCTTCCCAGCGTGGAGATACCCAGACAAGGGCTCTATTGGGAGCCATCAAATCGCTCCAGCACAACAGAGTCATTGTTCCAGTGCCGGAACACGAAAGAGCTCAGGGGTTCTATTCCAACCTTTTTGCGGTTCCCAAAAAGGACGGGTCTGTGAGGCCTGTTTTGGACCTGAAGCTTCTGAACAAATTCATCAGGATCAGACATTTCCGGATGGAGTCTCTGCGTTCAGTCATATCGGCCATGGAGCAGTGAGAAAACTTGGCCTCAATAGACATCCAGGACGCATATCTGCATATTCCCATTTTTCCTCCTCATCAGAGGTTTCTAGGCTTCACGAACGGCGATCAACATTTTCAGTTCGTAGCGCTACCCTTCGGGCTAGCCACGGCTCCCAGAGTGTTCACAAAGGTTATGGCAGTTGTCATGGCCACACTGCAAGCTCGAGGCATAGTCGTCTTGCCTTATCTGGACGACCTCTTGGTCAAGGGCCGTCAATACGGGCATGCGAGGAAAAGGTCAACATCACGCTAGATGCTATTGCCCGCTTAGGATGGTTGGCAATGCAAAGAAGTCATCCCTTGTGCCAACTCAGAGGATCTCCTTCCTAGGAATGATCTTCGACACTTGCCGAGGGTTGGTAATTCTCCCTCAGCAAAGGGCGCTAGCTCTCCGGCAGGGTGTCCGGACACTTCGCCAACCAGTCCCTCATACCATCCGATCCGGGATGAGGATTCTAGGGAAAATGGTGGCAGCAATGGAAGTGATACCTGTCGCCCATTTCCACCTTCACACCCTGCAGCACGCCCTCTTGTCAGCCTGGGACAAGAATCCTTTCACGCTCGATCGGCGGTGCCGACTGTCCTCTCAAGTCAGGCAGTCGCTCGGATGGTGGATAACCAGTTCCTCTCTGGCCCAGGGGAAACCTTTCCCCCCAGATCATTGGCTGGTAATGACAACCGACGCCAGTCTCCTCGGTGGGGGAGCGGTGTTTCGCCACCACACAACCCAGGAACGGTGGTCGCCACAGGAGGCACGCCTCCCGATCAACTTATTGGAGATACGAGCAATTCAGCTGGCTCTGCAGAAGTTTCATCACTTTCTGAATCCGGACGGGGCGGCCTGCTAATCGGACAACGCCACGGCGGTGGCTTACATAAATCAGCAAGGGGGCACCCGCAGCAGAGCAACCATGCGCGAGGTGGGGCTCGTTCTTCAGTGGGCCGAAGCAAACCACTCGGTGATTTCGGCTGTCCACATTCCGGAGCGTGGAAAATTGGGCGGCAGACTTTCTCAGTCGGCAGGGTCTTGCATCCGGAGAGTGGTCTCTACATCCCAAAGTTTTTCAGCAGATTTGTCAACTGTGGGGAGCTCCGGATGTGGACCTGATGGCTTCCAGAGTGAATGCCAAGGTGTCCACATATGTCGCTCAGGCCAGGGACCCGCAGGCATTTTGCGGTGGACGCGTTGGTTCTGCCATGGAACCAGTTTCGCCTCCCATATCTATTTCCCCCACTGCCACTACTTCCGAGAGTCATAAAAAAGATCAAGACGGAAGTGGTGCCGGCGATTCTGCTGGCCCCGGCGAGCGTGGGACACAGATCTACTGTCTCAACGGCCGATTTGCCACCCAAACTCAGGGACCCTGTGTTTGACGGCATGGCTGTTGAATCTTGGATTCTAACCCAGGCAGGGTTCGGGAGCGGGGTGGTCGCTACAAGGATAAGCACCCGGAAGCCTGCTTCAGCACGAAATTTACCACCACACCTGGAAGGTGTTCTTTGCTTGGTGTTGAGGCCGTGGTGTTTCTCCGCTGAGATTTTCGATCCCCAACACCTTGGCTTTTCTCCAGTCGGGCTTAGAGAGCCCGGATAGCTCAGTCGGTAGAGCATTAGACTCGGGCTTTGTCCCAAGTTCCCTCAGGAGACAAATATCGGCCTTATCCGTCCTGTTCCAGCACAGAATTGCTACCAATTTGCAGGTAAAGACTTTTCATTCAGGGAGTTTCCCACTTGGTACCTCCCTATAAGGCGCCTATGGACACCTGGGACCTTAACATGGTCCTAAGTGTTCTGCAGGAAGCTCCATTTGAACCGCTTCAGGATATCTCTTTGAGGTACTTTTCCTGGAAAGTGGTGTTCCTAGTGGCCATCACTTCCATCAGGCGGGCTTCAGAGCTGGCGGCCCTATCTTGCTGAGCTCCGTTCCTCACTTTCCATAAGGATAAGGTGGTCTTCAGACCAGCCCTTCCTTTTCTGCCAAAAGTCGTGTCCTCTTTTCACATTAATGAAGATGTTGTTTTGCCTTCATTTTGTCCAGCACCGGTGCACCGTGTGGAATAGGCTCTTCACACGTTAGACCTGGTAAGAGCCCTCCGGAGGTACGTGTCGCGGACGGCACCCTTTCGTCAGACGGACATGCTGTTCATGCTCCCCGAAGGGTGCAGGAAGGGACTCGCTGCCTCAAAATCGACCATAGCCAGATGGATTCGTTTGACTATTCAGGAGTCCTACCGCATTAGAGGCACGCTGATTCCAGCAGGAATCAGAGCGCACTCTACCCGGGCAGTTGGGCGCCTCTTGGGCGCTTCGGCACCAGGCTTCGACAGAACAGGTTTGCAAGGCAGCAACCTGGTCCAATCTGCACCTATTTGCCAAACATTATAATATCCATGCTCAGGCCTCGGCAGATGCGAGCCTGGGTAGAAGGATTCTCCAAGCAGCGGTGGCGCACTTTTTAAACGAGGTGCATGTAGCTTGGATCGGTGAGTCATTTCTCCCACCCAGAGACTGTTTTAGGACGTCCCACAGTATCTGTGTCCCACAGTGAGGCAAAGGAGAAATATGGATTTTTGTGATAACTCACCGTAAAATCCTTTTCTCCAAGACGCTCATTGGTGGACACAGCACCCACCCTATTAGCCAGTTGGCTCTGTTTTTGTATAGTTAATACACATTTATTTATGTGATATAAGGGTGGTCCTTTTCTGGACATGTTGTACCTGTATTAAGGCTGATTTTGTTGTCCTCCTACTGCTTTGGCACCAAACTGAGTTCCGCCCACAATAGGGGCGAGGGTGTATACGACTGAGGAGGAGCTAATCTTTTTTTCACTTAGTGTCAGCCTCCTAGAGGCAGAAGCATACACCCACAGTATCTGTGTCTCCCAATGAGCGTCTCGGAGAAAAGGATTTTACGGTGAGTCATCAAAAAAATCCATGTTTTTTTTACTCAAATATTTATTAAGAAGAACAACACAGTATTCATACAACAATAGTACAAGCATTTTTGATTTTCCCATATAAACCCCTCCCCCCAACAATACAAACTCACCCCCCAACCCTTCCCCTTTAGACAGCTCGTATTATCCCTTTAACACTACCTATATACACACACACACACACACACACACACACACACACACACACACACACACACACACACACACACACAGATAGATAGAGATATATATATATATCTGCAGTATACAACATCATCTGTTATAGGAGTGTAGATAAGTAACTCACATATACATACCCCCGAGACCATTCATTCACCTATCCACTCATCCCAATTCCAGCCACGGCAACCACAGTTTGTCATACATTGCCAGTTTTCCCCTTTTTTTGTAGACCCCCTTCTCCAGCTTAATGACTTTCTTCACATAGGCAAGATATTTTCCCCTTGAAGGTGGATCCTCCTTTATCCAATTCCTCGCTATTACCTTTCGAGTCATATATAGTAATCTAGCAATTGCCACCTTCAAATTGTTATCCACTTTTATCTCCTGTACGTATCCCAGCAGGCAAACCACCGGATCTCTTGGGACCACACACCTGTAAGCCACTTCCACACGACTCAGGACCACCAACCAAAAAACAACCAATCTTGGACACGTCCAAAACATATGAAATATTCCAGCATTTTCATTCTTACCCCGAGGACACTAAGACCGTAATCCAGCCATATACATAACTTCCAGAGACCTATATACTCTATGTAAAATATAAAGCTGAGAGAGTCTATATGGCTCGCTCAGTGACAGCTTTGGTATCCACTCCAGAATCGACTCCCATGTTTCATCATCCAAGTGACCCAACTCTTTCCCACTTAGCCCTCGCATTGATTGGATATCCAAGTAAATGAGTATGTAATAGGTCTCTATATATAGAGGAGATGACCCCCCTCATAGCCACACACACACACACACACACACACACACACTCCAGCACTAGGTCTCCCTGAATTTCAAGGCAGTCATCTCTGTTCTGAGCTCTGTACGCATGCCTCATCTGAGCATATTGATATCCCCCGGAGGCCCTAAGACCATATTCCGACTGCAGCCTGGAGAAGGATTTCAACTCCCGCTGCTATAATATCTGAAAAACATATCGTATCCCCCTTGGCCTGCCATTCCGACAACCACCCAACTTCATAAACTCCGGAAGATTGTTATGCCATAATGGCGAAAACCTAGTTAGACAGGTAACCCCACGAATTTGTTTGATCCTCCCCCATATTTTTTGTATCAAAAATAGTGTTGGATAGATTTTTCCAAGTGCCCCCAGGGACCCATCTTCATCAATTCCTCTATCAAATGTTGTACCACACTGGTGGACTCCCCATCCGCCCAACTCCTTAAATGCTGGCACTGGGCTGCAATAAAAAATATTTCAGGGTTAGGCAAAGCCAATCCCCCTGTTACAGAACCACTCAGCACCCAGAATATGTTGTGCAGTTATATGTATATATAATAGGTTCCATGTGAGATGCATGTCCCTAATGTATCAGCAGTGTCCGCCCTCCCCCACCTTTGTAATTCCCACAGTAAACATCCGCAGGCTCCGGCCACCTGCGGCTTTTGTAATGCATGCCTGGCCTGACGCTTGTCTATTGGCCGGCCCTCTGTATCTGTGTGATATATTCTGCGTCCTGTGAGTAAAGTGTTGTCAGACTGGAAATACATGGAGAAGCAGTGATCTTTTATATGCGCCCATGCACTCAGAGGAATTCCAGCCAGCGTCATTCATTCAGACTCCAGCCAACGCAGAGCGGACCTCCGAAAACACGGGGTGGTACTGAAAGAGGTACCCCAGCTTGGAAGACCCCGTTGCACCCCCCCTTATCCTTAGGCCGCTGAAGCGTCTCCAACCTAATACGGGGATGCTGCTTCCCCCATACCAAACTCCTAAATAGAGAGTTGATCTGTTTAAATTTCCCATGAGGTATCCAAATTGGTGCAGTGTGTTTAAAATGGGGCTGAGGGACAACTCTGACTGTCCAAGATGTGGGGGGTCTGATTCCGGAATCCTTCATATGATGTGGACTTGTCCCAGGCTATCTGCGTTCTAGTTTAATGTCATTGACAGAATAGAAGGGGCTTACGGAAGTGTTATACCCAAAAACCCACTGGTCTGCATACTGGGATATGTGGAGGAAATTGAAATAGTTAATAGTGCAAAGCTTGCTATAGCCAGACTACTATATGTAGCAAGGAAGTTGATTGCGAGGAACTGGATCAGGAAAGAACCACCTTCTAGGAGAGAGTTTGTAAAACAGGTGTCTTGTATCATCCAGCTGGAGGAAAGGATATATGCTAAGAGAGGCAATTCTAAAACCTATGAGAGGTTGTGGAATCCCTGGTTACAATACGGTACAGTGAACTGATGGGAATGTGCTATATTTTACAATGCTGGTGTTGTGGATAAGCGATTAATACCCGGACATAGGAACATTTCTGTTTTGTATGGTTTGATTGACAATATGGGTAAAGAGGATGACTAATGGTAAATTATGGTGTAAGAGGAATCTTATGGAGAAAAGAGTTATATATGCTGTCTACATGGGGGGGGATGAGAGGGGGGAATAGGATTGTTCAATTTGTAAATCTATTGTTTGTGAAAGATTTACTGTATATTCTGTATTTTGAATTCTTATTAATAAAAATCTATTTGATAAAAAAAAAAAAATTGGTGCATTGTGGAGTACGTACAGTATCTTAGGCATCAGAATCATTTTGATGAGATTGACACAGCCAATCACCAACAAATGCAGTTTAGTCAAGGCCCCCACCTTTGCCTTAAGAACCCCCAGTACAGAAGTCAGATTCTTATGCAGATAGTCTGTAACCGGCATAGCGACCCGTATCCCTAAATATGTAAATTGTTCTGCTTCTTTAAGTCTGCCCCCGCCTACGGCATCCCCCACCTCATCCCCTACATCATCAACCTTAAACAGAATTGATTTATTCCAGTTTATCACCAGCCCCGACAAGGACCCAAATTCCTGGCATTTCCCAGAGAATTGTGTGGATCACCCAAGAACAATAGTATGTCGTCCACATAGAGCGCTATCTTTTCCTCTATTGACCCATACCTGAACCCAGATACCTCGGTAGACTGTCGAATCTTTGCGGCCAGCGGTTCCACCGCCAAAGCAAACAAAAGAGGAGAAAGTGGACACCCCTGTCTCGTCTCTCTGTGCAACTTAATGGTTTGAGATAGCTCCCCATTCACCCTAATTCTTGCTAACGGTTGCGCATACAGCAGTTGCACCCACGACAGAAATTGCGGACCAAAGCCCAAACAGCGCAGAACCTGCCACAAATATCCCCACTCCACGCTATCAATAGCCTTGTGAGCATCTAGGGATGCAATAACCCTCTGACTGCAGTTGTCATAAACAGCCTTCTCATGTTAACAGCCGTAGACCTGTCAGGCATAGCTTTGAACATAGCATAGTAACATAGCTTTGAAGGCTGAAGGAAGACCTTATGTCCATCTAGTTCAGCCTATTTTTAGTTCAGCTGTTCTGCATTGTTGATCCTAGGGAAGGCAAAAAAAACCCCAGAGTAGAAGCCAATTTTCTCCATAGGGAACAAAATTCCTTCCCATAAGCTGGGTCAACCATCTACCTATAATATTCTGTTATTCGTAACCTTCTATTATACTGTTACTCACAAGAAAAGCATCCATTCCTTTCTTAAATTCATTCAGTGAGTTGGCCATCACCACTTCCTCAGGAAGAGAATTCCAGAGCCTCACTGCTCTTACCGTGAAGAACCCTCTTCTATGCTCGTGCAGAAATTCTTTCCTCCAAACGAAGAGAATGCCCCCTTGTTCTTGTCACAGTCCTTGGTACAAACAGTTCATTGGAGAGATCTCTGTATTGCCCTCTGATATACTTGTACATATATATTAAGTCTCCCCTAAGTCTTCTCTTTTCTAGAGTAAATAGACCTAATTTTGATAACCTTTCTGGGTATTGTAGTGAACCAACTCCATTTATCATTTTAGTAGCCCGCCTTTGAACCCTTTCAAGTTCAGTAATGTCTTTCTTGAGCACCGGCGTCCAAAATTGCACACAATACTCCAAGTGTGGTCTGACGAGTGATTTGTACAGAGGGAGAATTATGTTTTCATCTCGTGTCCCCAGACCTCTTCTAATGCATCCCATGACCCTATTTGCTTTGGTGGCAGCTGCCTGACACTGGACACTCCAATTTAGCTTCTTATTGACTAAGATGCCTAAGTCTTTTTCCATGTCTGATTTCCCCATTTAGTAAGTAATTATAGCATCTGTTTCTCCTTCCCATGTGCATAACCTTACACTTATCTGTGTTAAACCTCATTTGCCATTTTTCAGCCAATTCTCCAATTTACTCAAATCTGTCTGTAGTTGCAAACTGTCCTCCTTTGTGTTAACTACCTTACATAGTTTTGTATCATCTGCAAATACTGATATTTTACTGTGTAAGCCATCCACTAGATCATTAATAAATATATTAAATAGTAGGGGGCCCAATACAGAACCCTGTGGTACCCCACTAGTAACCCTGGCCCAATCTGAGTATGCACCATTAATAACCACTCTTTGTTTTCTATCACTAAGCCAGCTACCTACCCATCTACACACATTTTCCCCTAGCCCAAGCTTTCTCATCTTACTTGCCAATCTTTTATGTGGGACAGTGTCAAATGCTTTAGAGAAGTCGAGATAAATGACATCCAATGATTCTCCTTGGTCCATTTGAGAGCTTACATCCTCATAGAAGCTGATCAGGTTAGTTTGACAGGAGCGATCCTTCATAAATCCATGTTGATATGGAGTTAAACATTTATTAACATTGAGATATTCCATAATGGTATCCTTTAGAAACCCTTCAAAAATTTTACCCACAACAGATGTTAAGCTTACCGACCTATAGTTTCCAGGTTCCCTTTTACACCCCTTTTTGAATATTAGTACCACATTTGCTTGCCACCAATCAAAAGGAACAGACCCTGTTTCTATAGAGTCTTTAAATATAAGGAATAGAGGCCTGTCTATCACATTACTTAACTCCCTTAATACCCGAGGGTGAATGCCATCAGGGCCTGGTGATTTGTCAATTTTAATCTTACTAAGGCGGTTCTGCACTTCTTCCTGGGTTAGGCAGGTAATACTTAATGGGGAGTTTACATTATTACTCTGCATTTCCCCTGGCAAATCCTTTTCCTGTGTGAACACTGTTGAGAAAAAAGTATTTAAAACATTTGCTTTTCCCACATCGCTCTCTATGATTTCACCCTCATTGTTCTTTAAAGGGCCGACACCATCAATTTTAATCATTTTACTGTTTATATAATTAAAGAATAGTTTGGGATTTGTTTTACTTTCCTTAGCAATGAGTCTCTCAGTTTCCACTTTTGCTAAATGTATTTTTTTTTACACATTTTATTTTTTTCTCTATAACTTTTTAATGCTTCTTCATTGCCTTCTTGTTTTAGCTTCTTAAATGCCTTGTTCTTGTTATTTATTGCCCTTTTTACATCCTTATTTAGCCACATTGGTGTTCGCCTGTTCCTAGCCCTTTTATTTCTGTACGGTATGGCTAACTCGCAGTGGATGTGTAAAACTGATTTAAATATTTCCCATTTATTTTCTGTGCTCCTATTTTCGAGGACATTGTCCCAATCAATTCGGCGAAGGTCCTCTCTAAGCTGATCAAACTTTGCTTTCCTGAAATTCAGCGTTTTTGTAACCCCCTTCCAGGGCACCTTACTGAAGGACAAGTGGAATTGTATTATATTGTGGTCACTGTTCCCTAGGTGCCCATCGACTCGTACTTCTGTTATTCTATCTGGCCTGTTGCTTAAAATTAGGTCCAGAAGGGCTGTCCCTCTAGTTGGGCCCTGCACAAGTTGTGACAGATAATTATCCTTGGTTACTGACAGAAATTGCTTTCCTTTCTGAGATAGGTTTCAGTTTCCCAGTCTGTCGGGGTAGTTGGAAGTCCCCCATAATAATCACCTCATTGTGATTTGCTGCTTTGTCTATTTGTTTCAATAATACATTTTCAGTGGTTTCTGTTATATTTGGTGGCTTATAACAAACCCCTATGAGGATTTTATTACTTTTCCCTCCTTGTATCTCCACCCATAGAGACTCCACCTCTTCATTTCCCTCTTGTATATCTTCTCTTAGTGTGGGCTTTAAAGTGGACTTTATATATAGACAGACTCCACCCCCTTTCCTTTTTTTTACGATCCCTCCTAAACAAATCATATCCTTGCAAGTTAGCCGCCCAGTCATAGCTGTCATCTAACCATGTCTCAGTTATTCCTACTATGTCGTATTTTTCCTCATACATTACCAACTCCAGATCTTCAATCCTATTGGTCAGGCTTCTTGCGTTGGTCAGCATGCAGGAAAGAAGTTTTTCTTCATGTTTCTTAGCTTCCTTCCGAGTACCCTGTCTTGGGTCCTCTTTACCACATCTAGTATCCTTGATTAGTTTGTCCTTCTGCTGCATGTTCTTGTCTGCTGTTTTTCCTCCCATTCCCTCTTCTTCTAGTTTAAAGCCCTCCTGATGAGTGTGGCAAGTCTTCTGGCGAATGTGTGTTTCCCGGGTTTTGTGAGGTGTATCCCATCTCTTGCGAGAAGTCCATAAAGCCGGACTGATCCGGATGTATCAACTTCGAGACAACACCCGTCAGCCAGTTCGCTAATACCTTGGCCAGAAGCTTAACATCCGTTGTGAGCAAAGAGATTGGGCGATATGACTCAGACTGCTGTAGGTCTTTATCCTCTTTCGGTATTACCACTATTATTGCTTCTCTCATTGAAGCTGGCAAAGTCCCTCCACATTTAGCATCCTCCAATACCACTCTGAATCTGGGCACTAACACTTCCTCCATACTTTTATAAATTTCAGCTAGTAACCCGTCTACTCCTGGCGCCTTCCCCCTTGACATTGACCCTAGTGCCCGGCTCAGCTCCTCATCCGTGATAGGTGCCTCCAAGCTTTCCCTGTCAGCATCTCCCAGTTTAGGCAGCCCAAGTCCCTCCAAGAATACAACAGTGTCTCCCACCGATGCTCCCAACCGAGAGGAGTATAAATCCGCACAAACAAAGAACAGGTATAAAAATATACACAATTCTCCTTTTCCAGATGTATAAAAAAGATTTTCAATGCATCCAGGTCACCATGGAATCTCAGTCCCCTTTGGCTTGTATTTTCTTAGCATTAATGTCAATCCACTGGGTAGCTTCCTCTGGTGTCAGGAAAAAATGGACTCTGTCCAAAGCTACCACCCGTAGCCTCGCAGGGAACAGCATGGAGTATTGCACCCCCAGCTCCCTCAAGTGTCTCTTGACACCAGTAAACTGCATCCTCTGTTTCTGAACCGCAGCAGAATAATCCGGAAAAATGGCAATCCTCTGTCCGTCAACCGTGAGATCCTCAATTTCTCTGGCCCTCCTTACAATAATGTCCCGGTCCCTATAGTTCAGTATTTTGGCAAGCATAGTGTGGGGGTTAGCTCCAGGGGCAGGGGGCTGTGGTGGGACTCTGTGTGCTCTCTCAACAGCAAAAACTTTTGTCAGCGTCTCAACCCCAATTTTCTCCATCAGCCAACATTTAATAAACTCAGTAGGATTTCTCCCCTCCGTTTTTTCAGGCAGACCAACTATATGGAGGTTATTTCTTCTGGATCTGTTCTCTAGATCCTCATTTTTCGCAGCCAGTTCTGACATTACTTGAGCAAGCTTTTTGTCCACTTTTTGCAGCTTTACTACATGATCCTCTGCCGTGCTCACCCTCTCCTCCACTGCACCCACACGTTTATGCACCTTCTGTAGGGTCGCATTTATATGTGCCATTTCCCCTTTAACATCTTGCACCTGCAGCGTTAAGGCATTTAGGGATTGCTTACATGAAGAGACTAGTGTAAAAACGTCTCTCAGGGACGGTTCTCCTTCCAGCACCATTTCTACCTGGGCCCCTGTTACCACCGCCATGCTGCCCCCCCCCCCTGCCCCCTTCTGTACCCCATTCTCCCCTTCAGGGATCGCTTCTTCCTCCTCCCTGTCAGATCCATCTCCAGCATGTCTCTGCCTCCTCTGCTCCTTCCAGCCTGGCAAACAGTTTTAGCTTTGCAGTCACTTCCATGCGCCGCTGACATGCGGCGTTAGCTTTCTCAGCGTTGCTTCTGGCCGCGCGCCATCTTGGACGGCACCAGCGTCTCCTGCCCCCGCGTCCTGTTGCCTCCTCCGAGTCATCTCTCCCTCCGCCGGGCTCCCGATCAGCACCCCTCGGCTCCCGGGACCTTCAGCCAGCTAGTATGGCCCAATTTGCAGCAAACAGCGGTGCCTGCACAGGAGGATAAAAGTATTGTAAGCAAAAAGGTGCAAAGGAGTAAAAAGTCCATATTAATGTAAAAAATCGTAAATTTATTAAACAATTCCACACAAATTTAATAAATTTTCAATTTTTTACATTAATATGGACTTTTTACTCCTTTGCGCCCTTTTTTGTTTACAAGGTTATATTTTGGAGTGTCAGTAATTCCTTACTATGGCTGTTGGTCTGGCTGGCATTCCTTTTAGTAGCATTGTGCTTTTTCTGGTCTGTATTTATAGGATAATAGAAATAGGGGTGGGAGCTCTCTCCTATGCGACCTCTCACATGGCCAGCTAGGACATGCCCCCCATAGATTCCTTTATTATGCGCATTTATATCTGCACAATTACCGTACTAAAAATTTTTGGGGGTACTTTCAATTACATGTGGCTGACAGAAACGCTTTAATATTTTTATAATCCAGAATGCCTTTTTTACTACCATGATGTTAATTAAGATAATCCTTTAATTGTCCCACCATGGGGAAATTCAGAATCTTATGCCTTGGACACCCCACATGCTTTTACTAGGGTCATATATTCTTTTTTGTTTTCTTTGCTTTACAATTGTATTGCCATTTAATAAATATTTTTTTATATTTTTTTACAATTTGTGTATGAACGCCAAGTTTTTTTTTTGTATATGATTCAGGAGTACACATTTACCTTATTCCTTTATTTTTCATGGGGGAATACAGATACCCATGTCATTTCTGTGAGTTTGATCACATTAGAGACCTTTTAATAGAGTGCACAGAATCCCCAAACCCAAAAGTGTCCCCGCCTATGAACCCAGGGATGTAATTGCCCAACTTCACTTTTACCACTTCAAAGAAGCCAACAGGAAAGCAGCAGCAGGAAGACCAAAGCTCCCGGAGAGGTTCAAGAGCATCCTGGTGTTCACCGACCTCTCCGCCGTCACCCTGAACAGGGAGTTCTCCACAGCCACCAAGATCCTAAGGGACAATGGAATCGCATACAAGTGGGGCTACCCGGTGATCGTCACCAAGTATGGAACCACACAGGTCCTGACTTCCCCCCGAGAGGCCATGACTCTGCTGCAGAAGTGGTCGCTGGCATCGGTGGATGAAGAAACCAGCTCCCTGCTAAAGAAGAAGCCACCCACCCTGAGGAAGGAGTGGACATGAACAAGAGAACAGATTGCAAGACTTTCTTTTCACAATGGTCTGCGGAGGCACGAGAGGAGAGTATTCATTCCCCTCAATACCCCCCACTATATACTGGATAGAGGGATAGAGGAGCATATCCAGGAGGTTCACTTAGAACTGAACTCTATTTTTTTAAACTGTAGAACAAAGTAAACATTGCACTCATAGAGATTAGTTGTTGGTTCTCAAGTAGGGTATCCAGCCCATCGTAACATGAATAGAGAATAACTTGGCACTCAAAAAGTTAAGCAAAAGGGAGTTGCATTTATTATCATCCAGCAGACACGCTGTTAGATAACCCCTTCATGACCGGAGCTTTTTTCAATTTTTCGTTTTTCGCTCCCCTTCTTTCCAGAGCCATAACTTTATTTTTCCATCAATATGCCATGTGAGGGCTTATTTTTTCGGGACGAGTTGTACTTTTGAACGACATCATAGGTTTTAGCATGTCGAGTACTCGAAAACATAATATATAACCCTGAGGAGATCGCTAATGCCCACTCATACTACTACTACTCATTTCTCTACATCCTACAGGAAAACATAATATATAACCCTGAGGAGATCGCCAATACCTTCTCATACTACCACTCAGCCCTCTACAACCTACAGGAAAACATAATATGTAACCCTGAGGAGATCGCCAATACCTTCTCATACTACTACTTGTCCCTCCACAACCTACAGGAAAACATAATATATAACCCTGAGGAGATCGCCAATACCTTCTCATACTACTACTTGTCCCTCTACAACCTACAGGAAAACATAATATATAACCCTGAGGAGATCGCCAATACCTTCTCATACTACCACTCAGCCCTCTACAACCTACAGGAAAACATAATATGTAACCCTGAGGAGATCGCCAATACCTTCTCATAGTACTACTTGTCCCTCCACAACCTACAGGAAAACATAATATATAACCCTGAGGAGATCGCCAATGCCTTCTCATACTACTACTTGTCCCTCTACAACCTACAGGAAAACATAATATGTAACCCTGAGGAGATCGCCAATACCTTCTCATACTACTACTTGTCCCCCTACAACCTACAGGAAAACATAATATATAACCCTGAGGAGATCGCCAATACCTTCTCATACTACCACTCAGCCCTCTACAACCTACAGGAAAACATAATATGTAACCCTGAGGAGATCGCCAATACCTCCTCATACTACTACTCGTCCCCCTACAACCTACAGGAAAACATAATATATAACCCTGAGGAGATCGCCAATGCCTTCTCATACTACTACTTGTCCCTCTACAACCTACAGGAAAACATAATATATAACCCTGAGGAGATCGCCAATACCTTCTCATACTACTACTCGTCCCCCTACAACCTACAGGAAAACATAATATATATCCCTGAGGAGATCGCTAATGCCCACTCATACTACTACTCATTTCTCTACATCCTACAGGAAAACATAATATATAACCCTGAGGAGATCGCCAATACCTTCTCATACTACCACTCGTCCCTCTACAACCTACAGGAAAACATAGTATGTAACCCTGAGGAGATCGCCAATACCTTCTCATAGTACTACTTGTCCCTCTACAACCTACAGGAAAACATAATATATAACCCTGAGGAGATCGCCAATACCTTCTCATACTACCACTCGTCCCTCTACAACCTACAGGAAAACATAATATATAACCCTGAGGAGATCGCCAATACCTTCTCATACTACCACTCAGCCCTCTACAACCTACAGGAAAACATAATATATAACCCTGAGGAGATCGCCAATACCTTCTCATACTACCACTCGTCCCTCTACAACCTACAGGAAAACATAGTATGTAACCCTGAGGAGATCGCCAATACCTTCTCATAGTACTACTTGTCCCTCTACAACCTACAGGAAAACATAATATATAACCCTGAGGAGATCGCTAATACCTTCTCATACTACCACTCGTCCCTCTACAACCTACAGGAAAACATAATATATAACCCTGAGGAGATCGCCAATACCTTCTCATACTACTACTCGTCCCCCTACAACCTACAGGAAAACATAATATATAACCCTGAGGAGATCGCCAATACCTCCTCATACTACTACTCGTCCCTCTACAACCTACAGGAAAACATAATATATAACCCTGAGGAGATCGCCAATGCCTTCTCATACTACTACTCGTCCCCCTACAACCTACAGGAAAACCTAATATATAACCCTGAGGAGATCGCCAATACCTCCTCAAACTACTACTCGTCCCTCTACAACCTACAGGAAAACATAATATATAACCCTGAGGAGATCGCCAATGCCTTCTCATACTACTACTCGTCCCCCTACAATCTACAGGAAAACCTAATATATATCCCTGAGGAGATCGCTAATGCCTTCTCATACTACTATTCGTCCCCCTACAACCTACAGGAAAACATAATATATATCCCTGAGGAGATCGCTAATGCCCACTCATACTACTACTCATTTCTCTACATCCTACAGGAAAACATAATATATAACCCTGAGGAGATCGCCAATACCTTCTCATACTACTACTCGTCCCTCTACAACCTACAGGAAAACATAATATATATCCCTGAGGAGATCGCTAATGCCCACTCATACTACTACTCATTTCTCTACATCCTACAGGAAAACATAATATATAACCCTGAGGAGATCGCCAATACCTTCTCATACTACCACTCGTCCCTCTACAACCTACAGGAAAACATAGTATGTAACCCTGAGGAGATCGCCAATACCTTCTCATAGTACTACTTGTCCCTCTACAACCTACAGGAAAACATAATATATAACCCTGAGGAGATCGCCAATACCTTCTCATACTACCACTCGTCCCTCTACAACCTATAGGAAAATACCGCAATACCACAACCCCCCCCCCCCAACTGATAAATCAATTCCCTTAATACAACTCCCTAAAATACCAGAGGAAACATTAGGTACAGTATATTAAATCAACCAATGTTCCAAAGACAATACTGATAGGGAATTTAGATTGTGAGCCCCATTGGGGACAGTGCCAATAATGTCTGCAAAGCGCTGTGTAATTAATGGGGTTATATAAATGAGTAAAAAATAAAAATATCCCAGCAGAAATACAGCAGATAATTAGAGAAATGACAACACGTCCCCGGCTCTGATGGACTAACGAGCAAATACAAGACATACAGTGTCTTGCGAAAGTATTCGGCCCCCTGGAACTTCTCAACCTTTTGCCACATATCATGCTTCAAACATAAAGATATCAAATGTAAATTTTTGGGGAAGAATCAACAAGGGGGACACAATTGTGAAGTTGAACAAAATTTATTGGTTATTTTAAATTTTTGTGGAAATTCAAAAACTGTGGGCGTGCAATATTATTCGGCCCCTTTAACTTAATACTTTGTTGCGCCACCTTTTGTTGCGATTACAGCTGCAAGTCGCTTGGGGTATGTCTCTATCAGTTTTGTACATCGAGAGACTGAAATTCTTGCCCATTCTTCCTTGGCAAACAGCTCGAGCTCAGTGAGGTTTGATGGAGATCGTTTGTGAACAGCAGTTTTCAGCTCTTTCCACAGATTCTCGATTGGATTCAGGTCTGCACTTTGACTTGGCCATTCTAACACCTGGATACGTTTATTTGTGAACCATTCCATTGTAGATTTTGCTTTATGTTTGGGATCATTGTCTTGTTGGAAGACAAATCTCCATCCCAGTCTCAGGTCTGTTGCAGACTCCAACAGGTTTTCTTCAAGAATGGTCCTGTATGTGGCTCCATCCATCTTTCCATAAATTTTAACCAACTTCCCTGTCCCTGCTGAAGAAAAGCAGGCCCAAACCATGAAGCTGCCACCACCATGTTTGACAGTGGGGATGGTGTGTTCAGGGTGATGAGCTGTGTTGCCTTTACGCCAAACATATCGTTTGGCATTGTTGCCAAAAAGTTACATTTTGGTTTCATCTGACCAGAGCACCTTCTTCCATATGTTTGTTATGTCTTGTTGCAAACTTTAAACTACACTGTTTATGGATATCTTTGAGAAGTGGCTTTCTTCTTGCCACTCTTCCATAAAGGCCATATTTGTGCAATGTACGACTGATTGTTGTCCTATGGACAGACTGTCCCACCTCAGCTGTAGATCTCTGCAGTTCATCCAGAGTGATCATGGGCCTCTTGGCTGCATCTCTTGATCAGTCTTCTCCTTCTTTGAGATGAAAGTTTAGAGGGACGGCCGGGTCCATTTCAGTATGATCACCTGCACAGTGCTCCTTGGGATGTTTAAAGTTTTGGAAATCATTTTGTATCCAAATCTGGCTTTAAACTTCTCCACAACAGTATCACGGACCTGCCTGTTTTGTTCCTTGGTCTTCATGTTGCTCTCTGCATCAAACCGGACCCTGAGACTATCACAGAGCAGGTGCAGTTATACGGAGACTTGATTACACACAGGTGGATTATATTTATCATCATTAGCCATTTAGGACAACATTGGATCATTCAGAGATCCACAATGAACCTTCTGGAGTGAGTTTGCTGCACTGAAAGTAAAGGGGCCGAATAATATTCCAATTTTCAGTTTTTGAATTTCCACAAAAATTTAAAATAAACAATAAATTTCGTTCAACTTCACAATTGTGCCCCACTTGTTGATTCTTCACCAAAAATTTACATTTTGTATCTATGTTTGAAGCATGATATGTGGGAAAAGGTTGAAAAGTTCCAGGGGGCCGAATACTTTCGCAAGGCACTGTACATCCAAATAAAAGGAGGACTGGACTGCTCCTCAGTGGTGAGATATTATAGTGCAGACATATTATACATCCCAATAAAAAGAGGACTGGGCTGCCCCTCATTGGTGAGATGCTACTGAGCAGACATATTACCCATCCCAATAAAAGGAGGACTAGGCTGCCCCTCAGTGGTGTTGGATTTTATAAAGCAGACATATTATACATCCCAATAAAAGGAGGACTAGGCTGCCCCTCAGTGGTGAGATATTATAGAGCAGACATATTATACACCCCAATAAAAGGAGGAGGACTGGGCTGCCCTTTAGTAGTGAGATAATATAGAGCAGCCATATTATGCGTCCCAATAAAAGGAGGATTGGGTTGCCCCCAGTGGTGAGATATTATAGAGCAGACATATTATACACCCCAATAAAAGGAGGAGGACTGGGCTGCCCCTCAGTGGTGAAATATTATTGAGCAGCCATATTCGAACAGCTAAGTTTGATGTGGAATGACAAAGATGACAGACATTGAATAGGAATCGAAAAACATCTTATAAAGTCCACCAATTTTGCATAGTTTTTTTATTCACAAATCATTACCGGGCCTAACTCAGGTGGCGATAGGAAATTGTGTCTGCCACCAACGGTGGAAGCAGCGCTGGGAGTGTGGAGCATACTAATCAATAAACTGCACACAATTAAATTGGCGCTCTAAAGCCTCCATAAGCCGATTTTTTTCAGCACAGTTTTTTTCTGCTGAAAATGTTCCTCTTGACTTATATTCGAGGTGTCCATAGGACGGCGAGGGAGGAGGATTGGCAGCTGCGGAGCAGAGGGTCATAGGAGGCTGGAGACAGCTGCTATGGCTATAGCCTATGCCCGCTGCTAAAGAGAAATGAATGTTCACTGCACTGGCAATCCATATTCATTTCTCTATAATACCAGCTACTGCAGCTTCAAGGAGGTCACGTATGCTGCTACATAAGAGAAATGAATATTCACCTCTCCACTCCGATGGGCATGGAGAGAGGTCAATATTCATTTACTTAACCCCTTCCCGACCAGTGACACAGCATATGCGTCATGAAAGTCGGTGCCAATCTGACCAATGACGCATATGCTGTGTCATGACTTCAAAGCCCCCCCTGCGGGTCGGGTGACCGGGGTCAATGAAAGGTCACTCTACCCGCAGGTAAAGGGGGCTTTGTACTTCACCCCAGGGGGGTGTCTTCGGTCCCACATGGCTATGATCGCTCTGATTGGCTGTTAAAAGTGAAACAGCCAATCAGAGCGATAGTAATATTTCATCAATGAAATCTGATGAAATATTACAATCCAGCCATGGCCGATGCTGCAGTAGCATCGGACATGGCTGGAGACACCGATCCAACCCCCCCTCCACACCGGCTAACTGGGGCGATAACTGCCACCGAATGACAGCGGTCATGATCTGCTCCCCCACCTTCCCTCCGCTGCCCCCCAGCTTCCGATTCCCCCCCCCCGGTACCTAGTATGTCCCCCTGGCCGTCCCGGTGTCCCGCCATCCCGGATCATAGGCGCCGCCATCTTGGAAAATGCACTGCGCATGCGCCCGCCGGAATCTGCAACGCTGCAGATTCATTAATTCATTTTGATCACTGTGATAAACATTCACAGTGATCAAAATAAAAAAAAAAAAGTAAATCACCGCCCCCTTTATCACCCCCATAGGTAGGCGCAAATAATAAAATTTATTTTTATTTTTCGATTAGGGTTAGGGGTGGAATTAGGGTTAGGGGTGGAATTAGGGTTTGCGTTGGATTTAGGGTTAAGATTAGGGTTGGGGTGGGTTGTGTTTAGGGTTAGAGTTGGTATTAGGGTTAGGGGTGGGTTGGGGTTAGGGTTGTGGTTAGGGTTATGATTAGGGTTAGGGATGTGTTGGGTTAAGGGTTGGAGTTAGAATCGAGGAGTTTCCACTGTTTAGGCACATCACGGGGTCTTCAAACGCGACATGGCGCCACCATTTATTCCAGCCAGTTTTGCGTTCAAAAAGTCAAACTGTGCTCCCTCCATTCCGAGCCCCGACCTGTGCCCAAACAGTAGTTTCTCCCACATATGGGGTATCGGTGTACTCAGGAAAAATTGTACAACAACTTTGGGGGTCTAATTTCTCCTGTTACCCTTGGGAAAATAAAAAATTGTGGGCTAAAAATTAATTTTGTGGGAAAAAATATAATTTTTTATTGTCTCGGCCCTGCGTTATAAACTTCTGTGAAGCACTTGGGGGTTCAAAGTGCTCACCACACATCTAGATAAGTTCCTTGGGGGTCTAGTTTCCAAAATGGGGTCACTTGTGTGGGGGGGTTTCTACTGTTTAGGCACATCAGGGGCTCTGCAAACGTAACATGACAACCGCAGACCATTCCATCAAGTCGGCATTTCAAAATGTCACTACTTCCCTTCCGAACCCCGACGTGTGCCCAAACAGTGGTTCCCCCCCACATATGGGGTACCAGCGTACTCAGGACAAACTGGACAACAACTTTTGGGGTCCAATTTCTCCTGTTACCTTTGTGAAAATAAAAAATAGCGGGCTACAAAATCTTTTTTTTTTTAGGAAAAAAAATTGTTTTTTATTTTCACGGCTCTGCGTTATACACTTCTGTGAAGCACCTGGGCGTTCAAAGTGCTCCCAATGCATCTAGATAAGTTCCTTATGGGGTCTAGTTTCCAAAATGGGGTCATTTGTGGGGGAGCTTCAAAGTTTAGGCACACAGGGGCTCTCCAAACACAACATGGTGTCCGCTAACGATTGGAGCTAATTTTCCATTCAAAAAGTCAAATGGCGCACCTTCCCTTCTGAGCCCTGTCATGCGCCCAAGCAGTGGTTCCCCGCCACATATGGGGTACCAGCGTACTCAGGACAAACTGGACAACAACTTTTGGGGTCCAATTTATGCTGTTACCCTTGGGAAAATAAAAAATAGCGGGCTAAAAATCATTTTTGAGGAAAAAAAAAATATTTTTTATTTTCACGGCTCTGCGTTTCTAAACTTCTGTGAAGCACTTGGGGGTTTAAAGTGCTCACTACACATCTAGATAAGCTCCTTGGGGGGGTCTAGTTTCCAAAATGGGGTCACTTGTGGGGGGTTTCTACTGTTTAAGCACATCAGGGGCTCTGCAAACGCAATATGACGCCCGCAGAACATTCCTTCAAAGTCTGCATTCCAAAATGGCGCTCCTTCCCTTCTGAGCTCTCCCATGCGCCCAAACATTGGTTCCCCCCACATATGGGGTATCGGTGTACTCAGGGCAAATTGCACAACAACTTTGGTGGTCCAATTTCTCCTGTTAGCCTTGTGAAAATAAAAAATAGCGGGCTAAAAAATAATTTTTGAGAAAAATTTTTTTTTATTTTCACTGCTCTGCGTTATAAACTTCTGTGAAGCACTTGGGGGTTCAAAGTGCTCACCACACATCTAAATAAGTTCCTTGGGGGGGGGGTCTAGTTTCCAAAATGTGGTCACTTGTGGGGGAGCTCCAATGTTTAGGCACACAGGGGCTCTCCAAACGCGACATGGTGTCCACTAACGATTCGAGCCAATTTTTCAAAAAGTCAAATGGCGCTCCTTCCCTTCCGGGCCCTGCCGTGCGCCCAAACAGTGGTTCATGACCACATATGAGGTATCGGTGTACTCAGGAGAAATTGCCCAACAAATTTGAGGATCCATTTTATCCTGTTGCCCATGTGAAAATGAAAAAATTGATGCTAAAAGAACATTTTGTTGGAAAAATTAAAATGTCCATTTTTTCCTTCCACATTGCTTTAGTTCCTGTGAAGCACCTGAAGGGTTAATAATCTTCTTGAATGTAGTTTTGAGTAGCTTGAGGGGTGCAGTTTTTAGAATGGTGTCACTTTTGGGTATTTTCTGCCATATAGACCCCTCAAAGTGACTTCAAATGTGAGGTGGTCCCTAAAAAAAATGAGAAATCACTGGTCAACTTTTAACCCTTGTAACTTCCTAAAAAAAAAAATTTTGTTTCCAAAAATGTTCTGAGGTAAAGTAGACATGTGGGGAATGTTATTTAGTAACTATTTTGTGTCACATAACTCTCTGGTTTAACAGAATAAACAATAAAAACTCAAAATTGCGAAATTTTCCAAATTTTTGCCAAATTTCCGATTTTTTTCACAAACGCAAAAGTTATCGACCTAAATTTACCACTAACATGAAGCCCAATATGTCACGAAAACACAGTCTCAGAATCGCTAGGATGCGGTTGAAGCGTTCCTGAGTTATTACCTCATAAAGGGACACTGGTCAGAATTGCCAAAAATGGCCTGGTCATTAAGATCAAAATAGGCTTGGTCATGAAGGGGTTAATACACAAAAGCAACATAAGCCAGCTCACCAGATATCCACCGCAGACCTCGGAACTCCGTCTGGACTGACGTGAAACCAAATAGAAGAGCAATTAGTTCCAGCTGCGTATAAAATTCTTCTTTATTTTATCACTTAAAATATGACATCTTCATAGTATGTGCCACAACGACGGACACGGCAACGCGTTTCGATCTGTAAGATCTTTGTCAAAGCCAACAAAGATCTTACAGATCGAAACGCGTTGCCGTGTCCGTGGTTGTGGCACATACTATGAAGATGTCATATTTTAAGTGATAAAATAAAGAAGAATTTTATACGCAGCTGGAACTAATTGCTCTTCTATGAAGGGGTTAATACTCACTGCCCTCCACGCACATAGTTCTGGCGTGGGGAGCGGTGAGGATACGGGATGAGGAGCGATGCAGACATGGGGACGGGATGAGGAGCCATGCAGACATGGGGACGGGATGAGGAGCGATGCAGACAAGGATAAGGGATGAGGAGCCATGCAGACAAGGATAAGGGATGAGGAGCCATGCAGACAAGGATAAGGGATGAGGAGCCATGCAGACAAGGGTAGGGATAAGGAGCCAAGTTTTTTATGGTAAAACCAGGTGCCTCGGCTTATGCTCGGGTTGGCTATGTACAAACATGTACAAGAGTATATTTAGTAACTGCTATAATAATAATCTTTATTTTTGTACAGTGCTAACATATTCCGCAGCGCTTTACAGTTTGCACACATTATCATCGCTGTCCCCGATGGGGCTCACAGTCTAAATTCCCTATCAGTATGTCTTTGGAATATGGGAGGAAACCAGAGTCCAGAGGAAACCCACGCAAACATGGGGAGAACATACAAACCCCTTGCAGATGATGTTCTTGGTGGGATTTGAACCCAAGACTCCAAGGCTGCAGTGTTAACCACTGAGTCATTGTGCTGCCCTCATAATACTGCTCCTATGTACAAGAATAGAACTACTGTAATACTGCCCCTATGTACAAGAACAGAACTACTAGAATACTGCCCCTATATACAAGAACAGAACTACTAGCATACTGCCTCCTATATACAAGAATAGAACTACTAGAATACTGCCTCCTATATACAAGAATAGAACTACTAGAATACTGCCCCTAAATACAAGAATAGAACTACTAGAATGCTGCCCCTATATACAAGAATATAACTACTATAATACTGCCCCTGTATACAAGAACAGAACTACTAGAATACTGCCCCTATATACAAGAATATAACTACTAGAATACTGCCCCTGTACACAAGAATATAACTACTAGAATACTGCCCCTATATACAAGAATATAACTACTATAATACTGCCCCTATATACAAGAATATAACTACTATAATACTGCCCCTATACACAAGAATAGAACTATTAGAATACTGCCTCCTATATACAAGAATAGAACTACTAGAATACTGCCTCCTATATACAAGAATAGAACTACTAGAATGCTGCCCCTATATACAAGAACAGAACTACTAGAATACTGCCCCTATATACAAGAATATAACTAATAAAATACTGCCCCTATATACAAGAATATAACTACTATAATACTGCCCCTATACACAAGAACAGAACTAGAATACTGCCTCCTATATACAAAAATAGAACTACTAGAATGCTGCCCCTATATACAAGAACTACTAGTATGCTACCCCTATATACAAGAACAGAACTACTACTACTAGAATACTGCCCCTATATACAAGAATATAACTACTATAATTCTGCCCCTATGTACAAGAATATAACTACTATAATACTGCCTCCTATATACAAGAATATAACTACTATAATACTGCCCCTGTACACAAGAACAGAACTACTAGAATATTGCCTCCTATATACAAGAATATAACTACTATAATACTGCCCCTATACACAAGAACAGAACTACTAGAATGCTGCCTCCTATATTCAAGAATATAACTACTATAATACTGCCACTATACACAAGAACAGAACTACTAGAATACTGCCCCTATATACAAGAATAGAACTACTAGAATACTGCCTCCTATATACAAGAATAGAACTACTAGAATGCTGCCCCTATATACAAGAATAGAACTACTAGAATACTGCCTCCTATATACAAGAATAGAACTACTAGAATGCTGCCCCTATATACAAGAACAGAACTACTAGAATAATGCCCCTATACACAAGAACAGAACTACTAGAATACTGCCTCCTATATACAAGAATAGAACTACTATAATACTGCCCCTAAATACAAGAATATAACTACTATAATACTGCCCCTATGTACAAGAATGTAATTATAATAATACTGCCCCTATGTACAAGAATGTAATTACTATAATACTGCACCCTCTGTGCAAGAATATAAGTACTATAATACTGCTCCTATATACAAGTATATAACTACTATAATACTGTTCCTACATGCTGTAGTAATACTATAGTACTGATCCTATGTGTGGATCTGTGTAATGTGTTGTTGGCCATCCTGTAGCTGTAGTCTGATCGATTGTGTGTTCCTTGCTGCAGACATCTTGCTCCACTTTTCCACAACCCTAAGTTGGATAAGGAGCTGCGTTCAATGATCAGAGAGAAGTTTCCGGAGTTCTGTAACCTGCCGTCTCCGGCCTCAGAAAGTAAGGGCTGCGCGTGAGTATGTGTCGTCTCGCTCTGTCTGCCCTCCTTGCTCTTTGTTGCTCCTAGTGGTGACGACATGACTGCTATCGTGTAGTACCTGCGCACTGTTCTGGTGCAGGGGGCGACGGTGGGCGCAGTGACTCATTTACTATAGCACCATTTCTGCGCTTCCAGTGAAGACAGAGGAGCCAGCGTCTCTTGAGATGGATAGTGGTCTTGCAGACAAGGATGAGAGCTGCTATGATAGCGCGGAGGCTGCCTTCAGTGACGACGACGAGGAGGTGAACAGCAAGAGTGCAGACAACGGTAATGACGCTGTGCCTGCTCCTGTCTTTGTGGTGTACCCAGGGTCATTGCCACCCCTGGTATTGTTCTATACTGATTTAATAGCGGGGTTCCTATTATGTAGATGGTATCGGGGTCTCGCCCCCTACAGGGAAAAAGAGGGAGTTCCGCTTCCACCCTATCAAGGAGCCGATCGTCGAGGAGCCGGTGGACATCACCCCGTACCTGGAGCAGCTGGAGGAGCCGCTCCGGGAGAAGGTGGTCGCCCTACAGAAAGAGAGGTATGAGAGTTTTTGATTGAGAGGCTTTATATCCCCTGATATTGCTTATGGTCAGGATTTCATCCTGTCTTATGGCCTTCTATGCACTTGTGTTGCAGTGATATGGAGTCACAGTGCGAGCTGATGCAGGACATCGTGGAGCAGATACTGGAGGTAAGTGACATCACAGATGTGCAGCCGCGAGGTACGTGGTGATATCATCATTGGTAACATTTTGTCCCCTCTCCTGAACAGGATGACTTTGACTCAGAGCAGCTGTCTGTGCTGGCGTCTTGCCTCCAGGAGCTATTCAAGGCACATTTCCGTGGTGAGGTCCTACCGGAGGAAATCACAGAAGAGTAAGTAACACCGCCTATGCCGACGCTGGCACTGGCCGCGCTTCCGGTCTGTCACTGACTGTCTTCTGTTTATTCTCAGGTCTCTGGAGGAGTCAGTAGGGAAGCCACTGTATCTGATATTCAGGTAAGTTCTTTCTCCCGCCTCTCAAATGCACCCCACCGGCCTCGTCGCCCCGTCCCTCTCCGGCCTCGTCGCCCCGTCCCTCTCCGGCCTCGTCGCCCCGTCCCTCTCCGGCCTCGTCGCCCCGTCCCTCTCCGGCCTCGTCGCCCCGTCCCTCTCCGGCCTCGTCGCCCCGTCCCTCTCCGGCCTCGTCGCCCCGTCCCTCTCCGGCCTCGTCGCCCCGTCCCTCTCCGGCCTCGTCGCCCCGTCCCTCTCCGGCCTCGTCGCCCCGTCCCTCTCCGGCCTCGTCGCCCCGTCCCTCTCCGGCCTCGTCGCCCCGTCCCTCTCCGGCCTCGTCGCCCCGTCCCTCTCCGGCCTCGTCGCCCCGTCCCTCTCCGGCCTCGTCGCCCCGTCCCTCTCCGGCCTCGTCGCCCCGTCCCTCTCCGGCCTCGTCGCCCCGTCCCTCTCCGGCCTCGTCGCCCCGTCCCTCTCCGGCCTCGTCGCCCCGTCCCTCTCCGGCCTCGTCGCCCCGTCCCTCTCCGGCCTCGTCGCCCCGTCCCTCTCCGGCCTCGTCGCCCCGTCCCTCTCCGGCCTCGTCGCCCCGTCCCTCTCCGGCCTCGTCGCCCCGTCCCTCTCCGGCCTCGTCGCCCCGTCCCTCTCCGGCCTCGTCGCCCCGTCCCTCTCCGGCCTCGTCGCCCCGTCCCTCTCCGGCCTCGTCGCCCCGTCCCTCTCCGGCCTCGTCGCCCCGTCCCTCTCCGGCCTCGTCGCCCCGTCCCTCTCCGGCCTCGTCGCCCCGTCCCTCTCCGGCCTCGTCGCCCCGTCCCTCTGTCCCTCTCCGGCCCCGTCCCTCCGTCCCTCTCCGGCCCCGTCTCCCCGTCCCTCACGTCAAATGTCGCATCTTCTCATTTCAGAAACCTGATCCAGATGCAGGAGGACAGCAATGGGTTCTCTCTGCTCCTCGATCTCCTGTCCGAACTTTACCAGAAGCAGCCCAAGATTGGCTACCACCTGCTATACTACCTGAAGGCCAGGTGAGGGCGCTGAGTTACACCCTTTGGGCTACCTGCCCCCGAGTGAGGGCCCTGCGTTACTCCCGCAATGGTACCTGTCCTACCCATGCCCAGCTTACTTCCTTCCCCTCATTACCGCTCGTCATGTCATGTCATCTCATTACCACTAATTAACCTCTCCACTCGCTTTCTCCTTCCTGTCCCTATGTCGCCCCGCTATGACGGGGTGGGGTCCCTCTGCCATTAACCCTTGATCACTTTGACTGCAGTAAAGCGGCAGCGGGGAAGATGAACCTGTACGAGTCGTTTGCTCAAGCCACGCAGCTGGGAGACCTGCACACTTGTCTGATGATGGACATGAAGGCGTGTCAGGAGGATGATGTTAGGCTGCTCTGCTACTTGACCCCCTCCATATACAGCGAGGTGAGGGTTTCCGGCTCCGCCGTCTGGGCGGTGAGCACTCTGTAGAGAGGACTCTGGCGGCTGCTCTCACCTTCTCCTCTTCTTCGCCTTCAGTTCCCGGATGAGACCCTCCGCAGCGGGGAGCTGCTGAACATGATTGTCGCAGTCATTGACTCGGCCCAGGTACAGTAATGTTGGTTGCAGGATCTCTGCTGCTTCCTGGCCCGGTGCTGCCGCCGCTTTGTGAGTAGGACCGGGCTGTGACCAGATCTCTCTGCAGTTGCAGGAGCTGGTGTGCCATGTCATGATGGGGAACTTGGTGATGTTCCGCAAGGACTCTGTGCTCAACATCCTGAGTAAGTAGTGTGCCCTCCCGCTGGGGTGGGTGTGGGGTATAATGGGAGTTGGTTTCAATAAGTAAGTGCCCCTTGTCCCCTTGTTTTGCAGTTCAAAGCTTGGACTGGGAGACTTTCGAGCAGTACTGTACCTGGCAGCTTTTCCTGGCGCACAATGTTCCTCTGGAGACTATAATCCCCATCCTCCAGCACCTGAAGTACAAAGGTCCGTGTCCCAGCATCCTCAGTATCACTACTTGAATGTGCAAAAGTTTGTGACCCCTAAACTTCTGTGATTTACAGAGCACCCCGAGGCGCTGTCCTGCCTGCTGCTGCAGCTGAGGCGCGAGAAGTGAGTGATTATCCGTGACTGATGCAGCGTGTTTAGGAATAGGGGTGTTGTCTTTCTTGGGTGGGCATAGAGAGGAGTGGGGTCAGAGAGCTGGCACCAGGGAATAGAGGGGAGCGGGGGCAGGGAGAGGCAGGCACCAGGGCATGGAGAGGAGCGGGGGCAGGGAGAGGCAGGCACCAGGGCATGGAGAGGAGCGGGAGCAGAGGGAGCTGGCTCCAGGGCATGGAGAGAAGCGGGTGCAGAGGGCCGCCACCAGGGCATGGAGAGGAGCGAGGGCAGAGAAGGGCGGGCACCAGGGCATGGAGAGGAGCGGGGGCAGAGAGCGGGCACCAGGGCATGGAGAGGAGAGGAGCGGGGGCAGAGGGCTGGCAGTAGTGGAGATCACAGGAATGGGAGGACGGATCATTCCCATATTCACTGCCATGTTTTGTCTCCCACCATCTCTGTCGATGATTCAGGCCCACAGAAGAGATGGTAAAGATGGTGCTGAGCCGCCCGTATCACTCTGATGACCAGTTCACCACCAGCATCCTACGCCACTGGTGTTTGAAGCACGACGACCCCCTGGCCGAACATATCAAGTCCCTGCTTATCAAGAACAACAGCCTTCCCCGCAAGCGTCAGAGGTGAATGCCTGCAACCCCATTCAGACTCTTTCCCCCACTAGTACAGACCCCTGAGCAGCATGGCTCACAGTGGAGCAAGACTACTGATCACTGCTCTTTATTGTTTGGGGGTCCGACACCTCAGCTAAGCCTCTCACCCTGCAGGATGAACCTGAGATAGAAGAGCCCACTGCAGCTCCTGTACCTGACTCTACACTGCTCCAGAGACGCACTCCCAAATACAGGAGCAGGCGGGGGTGTAATCTGGGATTACTAAAGATTCTGCCCCATTGTGGAGGGTGTTGCCTGATTTGATGACCTTGCCCTCTTTTTTTTTTTTTTTTTTTCCCTTCAGTTTGCGGAGCTCGAGCAGTAAGCTGGCACAGCTGACGTTGGAGCAGATCCTGGAGCATTTGGATAATCTGCGGCTAAACCTGTCCAACACGAAGCAGAATTGTAAGTTATGGGCTCCTGCACAACGGGCTTTCACCCCTGCAACGCATTGTGTCACGGTTATTGACCCCTTTATCACAGGCTACTTGTAGAGACATGAGGGTCAAGTGGGTGCTCTCATCTTCAGGCCCGTCTCTTTTTAGAAAGACTGCATGGAACAGAGCTCATCCCACTGAACGCCCATACTCAGAAAACACAGGGTGAGGTTAAAAAAGTGTGGCAATATTTTATTGAACCACCAACTGACAACATATAGTACAGTCGCAGCAAGTACACAAGGTGATGCAAATGACAAATCTTATCTTTTCGCTGGCTTGCCGTGGATTAGAGCCTCCGACTTCAAGGCATCCAGGGCTAACCAGTAGCACCCCGCTTTTGGCGAGCACCCACATAAAAACAGTAGCAGCAATGTTAGGAAGCTGGCCGAGCACAGCAAGGTATGTGGCCAAGTGACCAAATTGTTCCAATCTATGTTCTCCAAACAACTTTGTGGGCTCAGTGATGTGCAGTGGAGCAGATCTGTATACCACTTGCTGGAACCATGGTTCCTGGGCTGACGTCCTGTATTCCCATTGGTGACAGGAGTAGCACCCTTTTATATCCCACAGCTCTCATTTCAGGGCATTGTCTCACAGGATTAGGGGAGGTAATCCTTCATTGTTCGATTGGTCAATTAGGCTCAATATTTGTCATACAAGTTGTAGACTGGTACAACATGCGGCTGATGCAATACGTAATCAGCAGGCATTCCACAAATTAACATATGAGGGTTGAAAGACTGGAGTAAAAAGATGCATTTGTAGGCGATGTATTACTGGCAGTAAATTAGCATCTGTTCTTAGGCTGCAGCTCTTCACAAAGGTCATAACCTATGTTATCTCTCTCAAAGGTAGCTTTCCTGGCCTCAGGGTCTCAGCCCCCAGGGTGCCTTCCTGAGAACTCACAGAATGGAACCATTTCACACCTCTGATGTCTTTGAAGGGAGACACCAAATTGCAGCCTGACACTGTCTATTTACTATGGGAAAGAAAGGTTTAGATGAAGAGCGTTTAGAAGAAATAACGTATTCATTGGGAAAGTAGCCATGGTCCAGTCACTAACCAGGAATTAGAATATTAACATGAAGGGCTGGTCTAGAAATCTGATCTTCAGGCTGAGCCTATAAACTGGGCCCTCCACAAAGAAAGTTGTTCACAGATTGAGGGCATCCAAGCTGATGTGATGCATTTCATATCCCCCTCCCCAGGGAACAGAATAACAGACTTCAAAGTTTAGATATTTCTGTTAGTTTCTCCCTTTCATTTTATTATAACTGTTTTGCATATTTGTATGTCACTTTTTATTTCCATATTTTTATATCCTTTTATTGTAAGCACTTTGCCTTTTCCATTAAAGCTTAAAACTGTAACCCCTTTCTGACCTCTGACTGGATAGTACGTTAGCGGTCAATATCCCCTGCTTTGACCCTCACGTGATCGGGGGTCAGCAACGCGTTGCCATGACAACCAGAGGTCTCATAGAGACCTCTATGGTTGTTGCAGGCAGACTGCTATGAGCGCCACCCTGTGGTCGGCGCTCATAGGAATGCTGTATTTCTGCTACATATAGGCGATCTGAGCATCGCCTATATGTAGCAGAGCCAATCAAGTTTGGCATGCTTCTAGCCTCCCATGGCCTAAAGTTTAAAAAAAAAAAAAAAGTTTTTAAAAATTAAAAAAAAAAACAAAACATAAGTTTAAATCACCCCCCTTTCGCCCCAATCAAAATAAAACAATAAAAAAATCAAACTTATACATTTTTGATATCGCCACGTTCAGAATCGCCCCTGATCTATCAATAAAAGAAAAAAGGATTAACCTGATCGCTAAATGGCATAGCGAAAAAGAAAATCAAAACACCAGAATTATGTTTTTTGGTCGCCACAACATTGCATTAAAATTCAATAACGGGCGATCAAGAGAATGTATCTGTATCATTTAAAAATGTCAGCTCGGCCCGCAAAAAATAAGCACTCACCCGACCCGAGATCACGAAAAAGCCAACTTTGGAAAAAAAATTTCACCACTTATATAAAAGAGAAGCTAGACATGTTTGGTGTCTATGAACTCGTAATGACCTGGAGAATCATAATGGCAGGTCAGTTTTAGCATTTATTGAACCTAGCAAAAAAGCCGAGCAAAAACAAGTGTGGGATTGCACTTTTTTTTTTGCAGTTTCACCGCACTTGGAACTTTTTTCCCGTTTTCGAGTACACGACATGGTAAAACCAAAGGTGTCGTTCAAAAGAACAACTCGTCACACAAAAAATAAACCCTCACATGGCCATATTGACTGAAAAATAAAAAAGTTATGGCTCTGGGAAGAAGGGAAACAAAAACGCAAAACCGAAAAAAGCTCCGGTGGTTTAGGGGTTAATAAGTCTGAACCTTGTATGCTCTAAAAGAATCCATTGCCTTAGAGTGTGTGATCCTGGTGATTGGCAGACGGTAGTAGTAGTACTCCTGGACTCATTGCCCATGTGTTCGGTGAGTGGTGGCAGCGTATATGAAGCGGGGTGCGTGGTTTGTGTCAGGGTGTCATTTATGCTCCAATTGCAGCATAGGACAGAGGTTGAATGCTGGACTGAGTGAGCGGAGGTAGATTAACCCAACATCTAAAAACAGTGGTAAGGAATAAACCGCATGTGCCCTGCTCCTATATACAATAGATAATACACAAAATATGCAACAGCCCTGTATGGACCAGCAACCTGCAAGAAAACAACATGTGCTAGAAGTTCATATATATATATACCCACAATAGGAAGAGGGTCTAAACCAGAGAAGTCATGTGACAACCTGGATATACAAAAAATTGTATATTTAAGTACAATAGTCAAGCAAAATTAATTACATTGCAGTAGACCCAAGAATACAATATACCGCACATGCTGACTGCAGTAATTGAGCGCTCCTGGAAGAACCAACACAGCCTCATAGTGTGGCAAGAAGTGCCATGTATACAGAAAATATGTGCACTAAATAGTGCCAATAATACCCATGTAGTACCATGTCAAGAGTGTACGAACATGGTAACAACAACAGTGCTGAACATATAGGACATGACACAACCCGCATGCATCAAGGGTAATATGGTAGACAAAGATGTAAAGAAAAAGCACAGCGGTGCTTATGGAGATGATGCGAGGTAGTCTGTGGGGCTCATGAGGAGTGCACCTCACATGTAAAGGAGCGAGTCACCAAGGTTCCATGCTGGAGGGCTCAGATGAAGGAGACAGAGCACAGGGGCGGAAGGACCCAACGCGTGTTGCCGTTACACGGACGGCTTCATCAGGGTAAGTGTCTTGACATGGACAGTTTCACATGAAACAATAGCTCATGTCCCTTGGAACAGTTCGTCTGGCATGATTAAGAATAATTCACTTCTGCAACAGAGGCAAGATTGACGCTGTTTGTCACTCTACTGACACATCACACAACAGGCTAGCGACACTTGTCTGCTTTGGGTTAGTCACATCCCACATCATACAGTTCTGCCCTCTATCTACAAGCCTTGCTCCCCTAAACCTCCCAACTGTAAATCTGCCGTTTTAGAGCCCATATACGTAAATATCTCACTGTGGACCCTGGTATAATTTAGCTGGGGGTGCTACACAGTGGATACAATAAGTCTACACACCTGGATGCAATCCCAGGTTTTTGTCTTACTATAAATAATCATTTCAGTCTTTTTTTTACCTTTATTGTTGCTAATAATGTGTACAAATCCAGTGAGAAACGTTTTTGTGATATCTTTGTGAGCACTTTCCTGTGTTGTCAGCTGTTTACAGACCTGGCTGCTGCTGTAAAATGTTTTTCATCCTCAAAAATAGTTTAGTTTATTTCTCTGTGGGTTTGTGCAGATTATGGTTGACATTAGCCCTGTCTCCCAAGTGAGTTTGTTTTTTCCCTCCCCTTTTTCCAAGTGCAAAAAAGTGCAATTCCACAATAATTTTTTGTTTATTTGCCATGTTCAATATATGGTAAAACTGACCTGGCAATATAACTCATGAGGTTTTTTCACAGTATTTAATAGCAGACTTGAAGGTGCGATCATCCAGTCACTTGTACTATACATAGCACAGCTTCAGCCCTGGCATTCACAGGAGGATGATGACAGGCACAAGGGTCTAACAAAACCCCGACAGCCATGACAGCCCATCGGTGCACTATTGGGTACAAGATTTGTGATTCGTTTCCTGTCTGCGTGTGTCAGTCACTGGTACATCTGCATTTGACAGTGGCATTTAACTGGTTAACTGCAGATGGATCTCTGATCCACCTGCAGCTCTTCGAGACACTTAATGGCTGATGAAATTAGTCATCAAGTGCGGGAGAGATGCCGGCTCGGCGTGTGAGCCCACATCCAAGGCATGGACACTACCGATGACATAAACATAGCTCGTGAAGGGGTTAAAGAGGGGACAAGTCTTGAGGAGATTCTTCTTTGTAGGATATTTTTGCACTATAAAAATTTTGCGTGTTACAGGGGTGTGTAGACTTTTGTATATAGAGCGGTGTATGTAGATATATCCCGGTATAATTGATGTGGGAGTCCCAGGTCTATTCACTGCTGTGTAACAAGGCATTTTTTGTAGTTTTCAGCCAGACGCCGATTTTGCAAGCTCTGCAGCATGTCCAGGCCAGCTGTGACGAGGTGCACAAGATGAAGTAAGTGCGACGCTCCCCGCTAGTGCGTGCGGTGAGGAGGGAAAGATACTTGGTTTGGCTGCTACGTTGTAGTCATTATAGGTACTGGGTGTATATACTGGGCTAGGTGCAACTGTTGGTGATGAGAACCTGTCTGCCATTAATTAAGGTTCAGTGACCTTTTTGCACTGGCTGAGGAGTACGAAGACTCCACCAAACCCCCCAAGAGCCGGAGGAAAGGTCCCATGACGAGTCCTCGCAGCAGGAAGAACACAGCACAGCCCACAAACACGGAAGAGGAGTCCGTGTCTAGCAGCGCCTCGGTGAGTAAAGGGGCACTGCTGCCTGATAGGGCAGGACTTGGTAAGTGGTGAGTGCAGCCTGGTGGGGAAATGATCAGGGAAGAGGACCGGGGAGGAGAAGCGATGGCAGTCTGGTTGGGGAGATGATCAGGGAGAAGAGGTGATGGCTGACCAGTGGGGTGAGGACTGGGGAGGAAAAGTGATGGCAGCAGTTTGTTGGAGAGGATCGCTGGGGAGAGGATCTGCGATTGCAGCCTGGTTGGGGAGAGGATCGGGGAAGAAAGGTGATGACTGACCAGTGGGGATAGGATCAGGAAGGCGAGGCGATGGCAGCCTGGTTGGGGAGAGGACCAAGGAGGAGGGGTGATGGCCGCATGGTTGAGGAGAGGCTATGGCAGCCTAGTTGGTGAGACAATCAGGGAGGAAAGGTGGTAATGTACCAGGGAGGAGAGCACCGCCTGGGAGGAAAAGTGGCGGTCAACCAATTGGGAGAATACTAGGTAGGAGAGGCAGTGGCTGCCCGGATGGGAGGGGAAAGGCGAGGGCTGCACTGCGGCAAGGGCACTGGGTAGAAGAGGCGACGGCTGCTCGGCAGGGAGGGTGAACGGGCAGAATAGGCAACAGGCAGGAGAGGTGACTGCTGCACAGCTGGGAGATGAGATGTGAGGGCTGCACGATGGGGACGAGAGGGTGACCACTGCCTGATGGGGAGAGATTCAGTGAAGTGGTGACTGCTGCCTGACAGGAAAAGGAATACTGGAGGAGAGAGGCAATGGCCACCTGAATGGGAGAGGAAAGGTAAGGCGACCAGGCAGGAGAGGTGACTGCTGCATGGCAGGGAGGGGGGAATGGACAGGAGAGGTGAAAGGCGCACTGCAGGTAGGGGATGGCTGCCTGATGGACAACGACTGGGGAAAAAAACAACTGTTTGGTGAGAGGGGTCTGGCAAGACAATGGCTGCCTGGTGGGAAGTAGACCAGGGACTTTACTAGTTCTTTTCTATGGGTCTGGGTGGGAAGTCAGAGGCTTGGGGTGAGTGCAGATTTGGGATCAACTCTTCTATTTTCTCATTGTCACATTTAGGAGGAGGAAGACGCGAAACCAAAACCCTCAAAGAGGAAACGGAAGGGTTCAACGGCGGTGGGCTCGGACAGTGACTGACCGGCTCCGGATGTTGTCACGTGTTTGTTCTCCGGACTCTAGTGGGCAGCTGCCATCTTTTCTGTTCGGAGACCAGCAAAGAGGCTGAGACCTGGCCAGGACCCCCGCCCCAAAACCAGCCCGGGCGATGCTTTATACTGCAGCAGATCTCATATTTTCTTACTGAAATGTAAATAAACGACTGGCACAGAACGCCGATGCCAAACCCCGCTTTTATAGAAAATAAATATTTTAAAACATGAGATTCCTGATATCTGGACCTGCTCGTATCCAATGTGCTGCAGCAGCACAGAGGAATTCTGTAACGTGAATAAAGTATGATGTGATCTCACACCTAACACTACAGCGCCAGCTTATCTTCAGTTACTGCTGACAACCAGCCTGTATATCATGTGACAAGTTGACAACCCTGACCCCCTGGTGATGACTTTACAAACTTCGGATTCCTCAGGGTCTCCTAGTTACCCCGCAGTAGCACCATGCAAGTCGATGTTTTTTGATGTGGCTTTTGTAGTGGATCAACTTGTTACCTCATTCACTGTGACATAGTGCATGATTTCCCAGAGTGCATTGCTTACACTGTCTCTCTTTAAGTTACTTAGGATCTCAGCGTCCCTGCCTATAAATGGCCACTGCCTTAGGACGCTGCTCCATGGCTAGCTTATGGTGTCATTGTGGCTCTGTCCTGGGAGGGCTGATGTACTGCAGTGTCCCTTATGGCTCCACTTCCAGTGGGTCCACCTGTCCTCATTCAAATAATAAGTTATTTTGTCCCTTGTGAGTGCCGAGGGAGACTTTATTTTGATTTATTAATTTCAGGCCCAATAGATTATTCAGAGATCTCCCTTCATCCCTGAATTGTGGCCCCACTCTTGGGATAAGTACACAAATTCCCAAAAGAACAGGACTTTGCCATATGGTGTGCGAATTAATTCAGGTGAGGAGAAACAGCTGGGACTCCCTGCTGTTGTTTTTGCAAGACGGCCAACATCAGCTATCAATGGAAAGCGTAGACACTTGGGCACAAACAGCTAGAGTTGAATTATGCACCTCAGGGTTAAGTCCAATATACCACCAGAATCCTGGGAGCCATCTGCACACACCCCTGTATCTCATCTTTCTCTAGCTGTCCAGGATACCGAGCTATCGAGACTGGCTCTCCAGAACCACTTAGCCGACCCAAGGATGGACTCTCCATATCGGTCCAGCCCCAAAAAACCTGTTGAGACGTCAGTCGTCCCGTTTGGACCTCCCACTAGAAAGCTATGACCCATCCTAGATATTTGGAATTATTTCAGCTAGGAGGTCAAAGGAGCAGATTTCAGTCCAACCCCAAGGGACGGTGGCAGCAGGCGAACTAGGGATTAAAAGCTAGCCACACACCTTTAGCCAGTGTCATTGTTCTGCTATGGAAGCTGCGTCACGTCAAGCGTGGAGATGGACCAGAATCTAAGAAAGTACCTGTGGAATCGGATGCTTCTCTGCAGCCCACATTTAATAAGGAATGGTAACGTGACACATACAGCTAACTGCAATCTCATACCTGCACCCTACCTTTATCTAATTCTGGCTGTAATATCTGTATATTCCTATTTGTATTATCTAGTGAGCCTTTCGGCAATTAAAATATCAATTAACTTTGGGCTGGTCTTTTATGTCGAAACCCAATTTTCCACGTCCGTGAGTCTGCCTGGGTTTGGTTTCTGGTTTCTTAACAGACCGGGCTTATATATAATGAGGAATTGGTGGCAGCCTACCGTTCTGGTGTTATTGGAGGATCCTGTCAGTGATGGACTGGAGGTTTATACTTATATTCCCAGCCTGGGACTGATATACAGCTCTGGCAAAAATTAAGAGACCACTGCACAGTTTTATAAAAATCAGTTTCTGTACATGTCTGACAGCCATTCCATTCCAGTGTCAGTTGAATTCCAACCAGAGTACACCTCATTCTACTTAATGTGCTTCTGATTAGGTGATCACCTGAACCAAATCTTATTTAACAAAGGAAAGTATAAAAAAAAACCTGCTGTGGTGTTCACAATACTCTTGCAATAGGACAAGCTGGATGGCAAAACAAGTGCTAGTAATATCCCAAAAGTAATAGGAATGAAAAAAATAATGCCAAAGGATTTGAAAACAAAAGTCTTGAGTGAGGAAAAGAAGGGCTCAATTCTGGCTTTGCTAGCAGAGGTATACAGTGAGCATCATGTTACCTCCATCCTTAAAATTTCTAAGACAGCAGTCCATTACAACAAGGTCAAGCAGCAGACATTGGGGACAACAAAGGTACAGACCGGCAGAGGGCAAAAACGGCCCTCCACTGACCGGGATGACCGTCATCTTATTCAAATGTTACTCAACAGCAGGATGACATCAAGTGACTTACAAATGGAATGGCAAAGGGCAGCTGGGGTGAAGTGCATGGCAATAACAGTTCGTAACAGGCTCCTAGAGGCAGGGCTCAAGTCATGTAGAGCTAGAAAAAAGCCCTTCATCAATGAGAAGCAAAGGAGAGCCAGGCTGAAGTTTGCCAAAGACCATAAGGATTGGACCATAGTGGACTGAAGTAAGGCAATCTCTGCTTAGTTTAATTTTCAGCTTTGCCCAACACCTGGTCATCTAATGGTTAGACGGAGAACTGGAAAGGTGTACAAGCCACATTGTCTTGCACCCACTGTGAAATTTGGTCGAGGATCAGTGATGATCTGGGGATGCTTCAGCAAGACTAGAATTGGGCAGGTTAATCTTTGAGTAATCTTTGAGAAGGACGTATGAATTAAGCCGCATACAAGGTTATTCTGTAAAAAAAACAGTTGATTCCTCCTGCTCAGGCAATGTTCCCCAACACTGAGGACTGTTTTTTCCAGCAGTACAATATGCCATGCCACACAGCTAGGTCAATCAATGTGTGGATGAAGGACCACCACATCAGATCCCTGTCATGGTGTATAGTACAAGTTATTTTTAATGGTTTCAACACTCCAATTAATTATTTTACTAATATATATATCTATATATAATTCCACCACATGTGCTACGAAGCCCCTCCTCCAGCTTGCCGTATTTCTGCCATGTGGCACACATGAGGCCTCCTCCTCTAGTTCCTGTATTATATACTGGTTAAAACAGGTATTGAGGGGATGTGTTTATAGCCAATGGACAATAGACTTGTGACATCATTCCCCACATGGTGGGGCTGGAAACACCTTTTAGCTGGACATTAAAAGTAACCAGGACACGTGTGCTCGGGCTCTTTTGTCTCCAGGAGGCTGAGTGGTCGACGTCTTTCTGAATAATGTAACGTATGAATAATGCTTGTTTTCTGATTGATGCATATGTATTTATAGTTTTATATTGTTTATTCATTTATTAAGTAAATCAATTTAGTAAATTCAATTCTTGTGTGAGCATTTTCTTATTCATTACAATCCATTGGAACCTTTACAATACACATGGCCAGCCTAATCTCCAGACCTGAGCCCCATTGAAAACCTTCTAACAAAGAAGAACTGCTTAAATCTTTGTACTAGGAGTGGCATAAGGTTACCCAAAAGCAGTGTGAAAGACTGGTGGAAAGCATGCCAAGACGCATGAAAACTGTGATTAAAAATCATGGTTATTCCACAAAATATTGATTTCTGAACTCTTCCTGAGTTAAAACATTAGTATTGTTTCTAAATGATTATGACCTTGTTTTCTTAGCATTATTTGAGGTCTGCAAGCACTGCATTTTTTTTGTTATTTTGACCATTTCTCATTTTTGAAAATAAATACAAAATTTAGTGCTTGGAAATTCGAAGACATGTCAGTAGTTTATAGAATAAAAGAGCAATTTACATTTTACTCAAATATACCTATAAAAAGAGAAATCAGACAAACTGAAAATTTTGCAGTGGTCACTTAATTTTTGCCAGAGCTGTATATACCACCCTCCCTGCAGAGTGCTTTGATAACCAGTACGTAATGGGGCATCCTCTCCGGCGACTACTTACCCTGGTGCAGTTCCCTGACTGACCTGAGGGTAAGAGGGTGCCAGCTGTTACTGTGTTAGCTCCCTTACAGATTGACGACGGCAGTGGGATTTCCGTATCCCCCTGGCTTTCGTTTTCTTCATGATGGTGAGATCGAGATAATAGCATGTGTAGGACCCCCTACTCCAAGAAACTAGGGACTACTGGGGTCTTAAGATCAGCCCTAGCACTAGACTGTCAGCGTGCAAATAATATAAGGTGTGTGGGTGCACGGGTCGCAACTCTGTGTCAGTAACCAAAGAGTGCAAGGATGGCCAGTAGCACCAGGGCCAGAACCCAGGAAATTTCCAATGCTATGGTCGATGGAGAGGAGGTGGACAATTGTGTTGTTCAAGGCGATGGGGAGTCCAGCACAGGATCCCGCTTCCCATGCTTAGCCCTGCAGTGGACTGGCTATCACAGCCATGCAGGATCAGATGCCCTCCTGCAAGCGGCTGTGGCCAGCCTCAAGGCCATAGACAAAGCCGCCTACGATACTCTCATGGCAGAATGTCAGCGGGAGCGCGAGCACCAGGAACAAATGCTCCAACTCCATCTGCAACCGCAGCCCATCGCAAGTCCCCTTTGATCCAGATCCCGAAGCTATGGGAAGAGGACTTCCCTCTGCTGGACCAAGGAGGGGACTTGGACACTTTCTTTCTGGCATTTGAAAACACTTGCCATCTGTACCATCTGACTGATGACCGACCAGTGAGTTCTTAACCCCTTGCCTCAGGGGCAAAGTGCTGGAAATCTTTGGCTACCTAATTGAGGACAGAGCCACGGCCTCCGGGTAGCATAGTCTACCACAGTAAGGATGTAGCGCTTTCCAGAGCTGCTGGGTATAGCCAGTGGTCCCACAATGTCCACTGCGATCCTCTTTAAAGGCTCCTCTATCACTGGCAAAGAGATGAGGGGAGCCATGGGGGCAGGCCCTGGCTTCCCCACTCTGACATGTGGTACAGAAGCCGCAGTAGTTTGTTACCTCTGTCCCCAACTTGGGCCAATAGAAGTGTTGAGACAGCAGGGGCTTAGTTTTGCTGATCCCCACGTGTCCAGTGAGTGGGATCTCATGGGCAATCCGCAACTCACCCTTAAATTGGTACGGGACGACCAGCTGTCTTTCCCTCAACCAATCCTTTTGGGATTTACCGGGAATTAACTCCCGGTACAACCTCCCTCGTTCCTAGAACACCCTCTCCTTATCAGTATCGGAGGTGGGCGTCTCGGCGAGGCGTCTCAAGGTCTCCAGGCTCACATCTGATTGCAGAGCAGCCTGGAACTCCTGGTTGGAGGCAGCCAGAAGTGATGTCAAGATCTCTTCCTCACGGGGACCCTCTGGGACCTGCTCTGGGTCTGTCTCTGGTTCAGTCATCCCTCTGACAGAGGAGGGTCCAGAAGGCAGGACGTTATCTGCATTCTGGTCACTCTGACTGCAGGTGACAGCGGCTACGTAGGCTGTCTCCCCGAGGATTTCCATAGACCCATCAGCTGGCATTGCTGTGGGTACTACCTCCCACTCCACCCCCCATTTCCTCAGAGCAGTGCTATACATGGGGCAATTACCTTCCTCTGTGGCACTGGTCAGTTGCACGGCATCACCTTCCTCATGGTTCCCGTGCCTCTTCCCATTTCCCTTAGCATTGTCGCTTGCTCCTATTAGGGGTTACTCAGCCATCTCACCCCAAAGCGTGACGTGAATGAGTACTCCTGCATCTTCAGATATATAATCATTATCAAGTAAATCACTGTCACGTAAAGCATGATCAGTTAATTCACTGTCAGGTAAAGCATGCATATTCACATCATTATCAGTAGCATCAACATTACCCTCAATGTCAGGTCGGGGAGGGGTGTCAGGGACATATTACGCGAACATTCTCCCCAAATCAGTCCTCAACAAAACATGGGTGGGCAAGTTTTCGGATAACCCCACTTCCTTCACCCCGCTCTCGGCACCCCAATGTGACAGGGTTTTCCCCAGAATAATCTCTTCAGGGGCCGCCAGATCGGGTCGGATGAGGGTTCGTTCAGCCCCGTTGTCCTTGAGACCTGCGGCGACATGGCTCTCCACGGTTGGCACTGGGGTTGATTGATGACTTACCCCCTTTCCAGCTGGCAGTGACCGGCTTCCGCACCTCCGATGACCTACAGAAGAGAACTCATAGCCTCACTGCCCTTGCAGTAGAGGACCCATAGCCTCACTACCCTTACAGAAGATAACCCATAGCCTCACTGCCCTTACAGTAGATAACCCAGAGTCTCACAGCCCTTACATTAGAGAATAAATAGCCTCACTGCCCTTACAGTAGAGAACCCATAGCCTCACTGCCCTTACAGTACAGAACCCATAGTCTCGCTGCCCTTACAGTAGAGAACCCACAGTCTCACTTCCCTTACAATAGAGAACCCATAGCCACACTGGCAGCACAGTAATGTGAGACAGTCTTTGGACACCTTTCACACTGCTTTACAGCTTGTTATAGCTGCTGTATTTGCGGTATGACACTGCACTGGTCATCTATGGCAGAACGACATGGCCTCGTATGACACTGTACTCGGGATGCAGCCACATTGGTCACTGTTCTGTGCCATATGTCGGTGTTTTCAGATGTGTAGGCTGCGGTATAACCCCCTTATTAGATGTGTGGCACTGTATGGTGATTTGTGCTGCGGGACGGCCACTGCAGGTCTGAACACCTTGGCATAAAAGGATTGTGGAGCCTGTGACAAACGAGTGGTCAGCAACCGCCATCAGTCTCACACTTCTGCCTCCATTTACCTGGGGATTTCGAGGACAAGAAAGTTGTAGACCCTCATGTGACCACCCTCCTACCAGGATACCTCGGGGGCGCTGTTTGCAAAATGAATCCATAATTATCCAGCACATCTTCTTGATTTTAAGACAAATTTTTCTTTATTCAATTCCTCTTAAAAACATTCTTAGAGATCAAGACAGAAAGGGAAAGCTAGTCCCACATGAGCATAACACTTTTACGCGTTTCGACCCATGTATGGGTCTTAATCATAATGAATAAAAAACAAAACTCCATTCTTGATCTGCTCAGGAGATGAAATGACAACAAGTTTCAAGTCTGAGTCCTGTAATATAGTCGCAGAAAGATTTATCACAGTATGTTCCTGAGAAAATTCATTTACTTGTTGTTCCTGGTGAGATAGCCATGAGTGCGCTTTGCGATGTTTGTGGCCCGCCGTCTGGTTCTCTCGGGCCTCTCTGCGGTAATTGTTTTTTGACACGACAGTAGATTCATTTTCCCTCTCGGAATCTGAAGTGTCTGTAACCCCCTCTGAAGTGCCTGGTTCAGAGCTGAAACTAACCTGACGTGGAACAGGTGCTACAGGAACATTTGGTTTCAAACTTTGTTTTGGGGGATTTTTTAGGGAATTTTTGTTCCTCTTATGCACAAGCCAATGATAAACACGCTTGCACTCATAATCTTGAATATCTCTTTTAAACTTTTTTTGTTTAGTTAGAGTGATAGAATCTTCCAGCTTGTTCAGGTTCTCATTAATGTTATATTTCAGGATGCGATAGTTTTCTGATTCTTTATGAGCCCGTATAAAAACCTCCAATTCCTTTATAATTTTCTCCACAGACTGCAGTTCTTCATGCTCATGTTTGATGATTAAAGCAATAAGTTTTCTAGAGCATTCAGTGAGAATATTGTCCCATTCAATCAGAAAGGAACCACCCAGGGTCTGTGTAGGTCTTTTTCTGATACGCAGTCCCCTAGGAATCATGTTCTTCTTAGGCCGGGGTCAGACTTGTTAGTACAATGTGAGAAACTCGTGCATCAATACCCGGCACTGCCACCGACACTTGGGACCGAACTGAAATACATGCAGCTGCACCGTCGCAGCTACAGCCACAAAATTTGGCACAGTCACATGTCTGGACCCCAAGAGCGTCCTAAGCTATGTTGTGAGGCAAAATTTTAACCCAGCGCGTTCCAATTCACCAAACAATTTTGCCCCTATCTACATACTGGGGAAAAGTGTGTGCGCATCAAGCCCCACCCCTCATTATGATGTCATAATGCCCCTATCTACATAATGGGGAAACAGTACGTGCGTATCAAGCCCCACCACTCATGATGTCACAATGGTTACCATGGCGACGCTGATGTCATCAAGCCCCGCCGCTCATTATGATGTCATAATGGTTGACTATGGGATGGAAGCTGTGTGATGGCTATATGGGCACTGGACTATGGGATGGAGGATATGTATGATGAGTATATGGGCACGGGACTATGGGATGGAGGATGTGTGATGGGTATATGGACATGGGACTATGGGATGGAGAATATGTATGACGGGTATATGGGCACGGGCCTATGGGATGGAAGATGTGTGATGGGTATATGGGCACTGGACTATGGGATGGAGGATATGTATGACGGGTATATGGGCACAGAACTATGGGATGGAGGATATGTATGATGGGTATATGGGCACGGGACTATGGGATGGAGGATATGTATGATGGGTATATGGGCATGGGACTATGAGATGAAGGATGTGTGATGGGTATATGGGCACGGGACTATGGGATGGCAAATATGTATGATGGGTATATGGGCATGGGACTACGAGATGGAGAATATGTATGATGGGTATATGGGCATGGGACTATGGGATGGAGAATATGTATGATGGGTATATGGGCATGGGACTATGAGATGAAGGATGTGTGATGGGTATATGGGCATGGGACTATGGGATGGAGAATATGTATGATGGGTATATGGGCATGGGCCTATGGGGTGGAGGATATGTATGATGGGTATATGGGCACGGGCCTATGGGATGGTGGATATGTATGATGGGTATATGGGCACGGGACTATGGGATGGAGGATAATTATAATTTGTTATAACTAACCACAGTTAGTTACTATGCCCGGGCAGCGCCGGGCTCTTCAGCTAGTATTACTCTTAAAATTAGAACTATCATCTGGGATTATAATCTCATTGGGAAATAATGCAGTCATCTTATTAAGTCTTGTGGCATTGTTCACATTGAAAAAATCATCAGCTTCCTTTCTGATAGTAATAGATACTGACTCCAGATCCATGCTGGTACCCATGTTTTATAGAGCTTTTTATAAAAAAGCAAAAGGGAGCAAGTTAGCTTGTAGTCAATAAAATATAAGCAAGCATTTATCAGCTCACCCTTGAATTGTCCACAGCAGGTGCAGGGAATGGCGTTCAAGCTCCCATGCAAAATGAATCCTTAATTATCCAGCACATCTTGCTGCTCTGTAGTTTTGATCTCCATATGTTTTTTTCTTTTTCCGACTAAAACCCTGTCTGAAGCTGTGTGGCTTTTTTCATCTCCTGAGTAGGATATCAAGTCAGGAGTTTATGCTCATGTGGGACTAGCTATCCCTTTCTGTCTTGATCTCTAAGAATGTTTTTAAGAGGAATTGAATAAAGAAAAAGTTTTTTAAAATCGGGAAGATGTGCTGGATAATTATGGATTTATTTTGCATGCGGGCTTGAATGCCATTCCCTGCACCTTCGTGGACAACTGCACCTGCTGTGGACAATTAAAGGGTGAGCTGATAAACTTTTCTTTATATTTTCTCAGGGGTGCTGGTGTATTGTTCCTTAAGGCCGGGATCACACACAGCGAGATACGGCCGAGTCTCGCAGGTTAAAACCAAGCTCTGGCGCCGGCACTCTGGAGCGGAGCGTGCAGCCGCACAGCAATACATGGAGCTGCACGCTCCGCTCCGGAGTGCCGGTGCCAGAGCTTGGTTTTAACATGCGAGACTCGGCCATATCTCGCTGTAGTGGGACTCTGGCCTAAGGCTCATTCACACGTCAGTATTTGGTCAGTATTTTGCATTAATGTTTGTATGCCAAAGCCAGGAACGGAACTTCGGCTGGTTTCACACTTGCGTTTTTTTGCGCTGTTTTTTAGCGCAAAAAAAGCATGCGTTTTTTTCCCCATACTGTAACATGGGTGCGCATACACATGTGTTTGTACGCGTTTGTATGCGCATGCGTTTTTTTGTAGTGTGCGCTCGGGCGCACAAAATGCATCCTGTTGCATTTTTTGTGCGTCCGACTTGCCCCCAAAAAACGCATGCGCACGCAATGCGTTTTTTTACAGCAAAACACCCATTATAGTCTATGGGTGAGCATGAGCGGTGCCCAGGTCTGGCAATTTCTAACTTACCATCCAAGAATTTTAGAATTAGGCCAGGGTCACACTAACCGACGCAAAATACGGTCAGTATTTTACATGCGTAATACGGATGACAGACCCCTAAACAGTGCTCCGTATGTCATCCGTAATCAAGGTGCGGTCGCGTATTTTGCGCATGTAAGCATCTGTATGTAATCTGTATGCCATCCGTATGACGAGATTTTCTCGCAGGCTTGCAAAATGGACATATAATGGAGCCCTATGACAGGGTTTATAACAGAAACCAAAGAATAGATATAGACACATAGAATGCATATATATATATATACAGTGGGGCAAAAAAGTATTTAGTCAGTCAGCAATAGTGCAAGTTCCACCACTTAAAAAGATGAGAGGCGTCTGTAATTTACATCATAGGTAGACCTCAACTATGGGAGACAAACTGAGAAAAAAAAATCCAGAAAATCACATTGTCTGTTTTTTTTTCATTTTATTTGCATATTATGGTGGAAAATAAGTATTTGGTCAGAAACAAAATTTCATCTCAATACTTTGTGATATATCCTTTGTTGGCAATGACAGAGGTCAAACATTTTCTGTAAGTCTTCACAAGGTTGCCACACACTGTTGTTGGTATGTTGGCCCATTCCTCCATGCAGATCTCCTCTAGAGCAGTGATGTTTTTGGCTTTTCGCTTGGCAACACGGACTTTCAACTCCCTCCAAAGGTTTTCTATAGGGTTGAGATCTGGAGACTGGCTAGGCCACTTCAGGACCTTGAAATGCTTCTTACGAAGCCACTCCTCCGTTGCCCTGGCGGTGTGCTTTGGATCATTGTCATGTTGAAAGACCCAGCCACGTTTCATATTCAATGCCCTTGCTGATGGAAGGAGGTTTGCACTCAAAATCTCACGATACATGGCCCCATTCATTCTTTCATGTACCCGGATCAGTCGTCCTGGCCCCTTTGCAGAGAAACAGCCCCAAAGCATGATGTTTCCACCACCATGCTTTACAGTAGGTATGGTGTTTGATGGATGCAACTCAGTATTCTTTTTCCTCCAAACACGACAAGTTGTGTTTCTACCAAACAGTTCCAGTTTGGTTTCATCAGACCATAGGACATTCTCCCAAAACTCCTCTGGATCATCCAAATGCTCTCTAGCAAACTTCAGACGGGCCCGGACATGTACAGGCTTAAGCAGTGGGACACGTCTGGCACTGCAGGATCTGAGTCCATGGTGGCGTAGTGTGTTACTTATGGTAGGCCTTGTTACATTGGTCCCAGCTCTCTGCAGTTCATTCACTAGGTCCCCCCGCGTGGTTCTGGGATTTTTGCTCACCGTTCTTGTGATCATTCTGACCCCACGGGGTGGGATTTTGCGCGGAGCACCAGATCGAGGGAGATTATCAGTGGTCTTGTATGTCTTCCATTTTCTAATTATTGCTCCCACAGTTGATTTCTTCACTCCAAGCTGGTTGGCTATTGCAGATTCAGTCTTCCCAGCCTGGTGCAGGGCTACAATTTTGTTTCTGGTGTCCTTTGACAGCTCTTTGGTCTTCACCATAGTGGAGTTTGGAGTCAGACTGTTTGAGGGTGTGCACAGGTGTCTTTTTATACTGATAACAAGTTTAAACAGGTGCCATTACTACAGGTAATGAGTGGAGGAAAGAGGAGACTCTTAAAGAAGAAGTTACAGGTCTGTGAGAGCCAGAAATCTTGATTGCTTGTTTCTGACCAAATACTTATTTTCCACCATAATATGCAAATAAAATGAAAAAAAAACAGACAACGTGATTTTCTGGATTTTTTTTTCTCAGTTTGTCTCCCATAGTTGAGGTCTACCTATGATGTAAATTACAGACACCTCTCATCTTTTTAAGTGGTGGAACTTGCACTATTGCTGACTGACTAAATACTTTTTTTGCCCCACTGTATATATATGTATTCTATGTGTCTATATCTATTCTTTCGTTTCTTTATTAAACCTGTCAGTGTGAGTTTACTGTATAGCGCACTGAATTGCCGGCTTTGCTAAAAGACACCGGGTGCGTATTTCTCGCAAGTCACCTGTGGTCCGCATGTAAAGTGGTTAGCACTGCAGCGCTGAGGTCCTGGGTTCGAATCCCACCAAGGACAACATCTGCAAGGAGTTTGTATGTTCTCCCCGTGTTTGCGTGGGTTTCCTCCGGGTACTCCGGTTTCCTCCCACATTCTAAAGACATACTGATAGGGTATTTAGATTGTGAGCCCCATCGGGGACAGTGATACTGTGTGCAAACTGTAAAGCGCTGCGGAATATGTTAGCGCTATATAAAAATAAAGATTATTATTATTAATGGGTATTTTTTGCGCACCCATAGACTTGCATTGGCGTATTACGGCCGTAATACGCTGACAATCGCAGCATGCTGCGATTGGCACGGACCGTAGAATACGGATGAGAAATATACGGCTGGTGCGTGGAACCCCATAGAGAATCATTGGTCCGTGTCTAATGCGTGCTTTTAGCGCCTCTCACTCGGCCGTATTCTTCGCCAGTGTGACCCCGGCCTTAGAAGGGACCTCTGGGATCCTCGGGACCTCCAGGGTCATTGTGTCCAACCCCCCTGCTCAATGCAGGAGTCACTAAACCATCTCAGACAGATGTCTGTCCAGCCTCTGTGTGAAGATTTCCATTGAAGGAGAACTCACCATCTCTCGATGGCGCCTGTTCCACTTATTGATCACCCTCACTGTCAGAAAGTTTTTTCTAATATCTAATCTGTATCTTCTACCTTTCAATTTCATTCCATTGTCTGTAGCGCAAGGATTTTGAACATCCCTTTGTCTATTCAAGCTTGAATATAATAACCCAGAATAATCATAGCGGCAGGTTTCATGAACTGGGGGTGTAAGGTTGCTCCCCAGTGTCAGGGATTTATTATATCCCAATTGTCACAAATTTACTATTTATTAGTGGTCTTGGGTTATGTAACCACCCACAACTTTTGTTTCCACCTTCAGTTCCGGTTTTGGAACTTGCAGCTCTCTGGCGCCCCCTTACCCTCAGGTCAGTCAGGGAACTACACCTTGGATACGTAGTCACCAGAGAGGCTGCCTTGCCGTGTGCTGGCTATTTGGCTCTCTGCAGTGAGGGCGGTATGTATATCCCCAGTCTCCGGCAGGAATACTTCCGTTCCGTCACTGCCAGGGTCTCCCCAATACCCCAGAACACTTGTGGCCACCAGCTCCTCATTCTATTTTAAAATCAATATCGGGTCAGGAGCCAACCCAAGAGGTAGTTTAATTTTAGCGTGGAGAACTTGGCGATACGTTATAGAGCAAGGAAAACAAAACTAGTTAATTTTAGAGATTTACTCCAGAAAATATAGGCAGTGTTTACAAAAATATAAGAGATGTTACAAACAAGACTAGATACAATATATACAGGCAATTACAAAATAAAATGGATTAAAATAAGAACTTACACTTTTGAGAGCATGGCACTCCGTGTGGAGGAAGTAGGAGGGGTGCCTTCCCCAAGGGAAAATGGTCTATCAGCACAGCTTCCTAGCTGGCACCCCATGCGAATGACAACTTCCTAATTGGGCAGCCTAGCCTTATACTTCCTTCTGGGTGGGTGAAGCTAGGGAATGTACTCCCCTTTTGAAAGTTACTAGAAAACTTATGAGTGACATAACTCTGCGAGGCTCACAGCGTGTTGACAGAAGTATCATGTTATCTCTTGCAAATTTATCTTTCTATTAATACCAAACATGAACTACCTGTGGGCTTGTGGACGGCGGGAACCTTTATCTCGATTTCTGGTGGGCACCGAAGCTTCAAAACCCACCTGTGCATAGCTCTAACCATGCAGTTTTCAAAAAATATATGTTTCCTGCCTCTATGAATATTCTGTGTTATTATATTCGATCCTGAATGAACAAAGAAACTTCCAAAACCATGAGCTGCAGACAGACTGGATTTTAGATAATATTTGAGAAACATAAAGTTTCAATATCCCAGTATTAATGTGGATTGACGGTCCAAAAATTTACAAATATTAAGAATGGAAACTGCAAATTACTCTTCTTTCCCCAGCATTCATGACTCTGGTGGGAATATCCTAGTACATATATATGGTACACATTGTGGTACATATTTTTACCCATGTGTCTAGGGTTTCCTACTGATCTACATTACATGCCGTCTTATGTCGCATGGTTGTATTGCTGCCCGCATACCCTGTTTTTAGTATAAAATAATGTATGGAATTGACTCACTATGTGTATTATCTTGTCTATATGTATCTTATTTTTGGATTAAGCAAGATATTTTGTATTTTTGACAGTCAAAAACTTGCATTTGTAGTTTTTTGGACCGTCAATCCACATTAATACTGGGATATTGAAACTCTCTATGTTTCTCAATTATTATCTATAGTCTTTTGAGATTATCCCTTATTGAGGAATATGCATTTTGATGTATCGCATCAGTTCTGGTATGCCATTATAGACAGACCGGATTTGCCTGGTAAAAACACATTCCCGAGGGAGGGGGGAAAGAGTGGGATCAAATTAGCCACAGGCAGAGAGACTGCAGCTATGTGCCATTCCAACAGGGAAAAAGAAGGAGGGGGGACGGGAGGGCTGCAGCTTGAGCGGCTCAGTGTTACACCGCACAACCTAATGGGGAAGGGGCAGCGTGGCATTCAAAAACCAAGGAGCTGCAGCCAATAACCCTGTATGTGTAATCGAAACCATGGAAAATGTTCACATTTTCCTGACAGCAGGAAACTTATATTTGTGGAATCTGCATAATTAAAGCTATCTACCGGTGGGTTTTGAAGCTTGTGCGGACGCCAGAAATCAAAAAACGGATTACCTCCCAGACACGGCATATTTTGTCTTAAATGAAAAATAATTTGGTAAGAAAACATATAAATACTCCTGCCATCACTCTATGAACCTCGCAGCATGAGATATTGCCCAATATGGCCAGCAGAATTTTTTTAGTAACTTAAAAGGGGAGTACACTCCCTGGTTCCGTCCACCCAGTGAGGTCAACAAAGAAAAGACATAAGGTTGAAAGGCTCAATGAGGCTATTGTTCAGACCTGGAGAGACAGCTATCTACCATCCATGCTGTGGACTGAATCTTTGTCCTTGGGAATTCCCCTCCCCTCCTCCATATGGCATGCCAGTGACTGAGATGTGTAAGTTTCATATTTTAATCTCTTTTATTTTGTAATTATCTGTATATGCTGTATCTTGTCTCTTTTAAATACTAACACATGGGCCATGCACACAGTGAATAAGTCTGTAGGACAGTGTTCACACCACCAAAAGGCTAAAACATAGAAAAGCACAGTAAAACAAACGTATAAAAATACTCTGTAGTAAAGAAGTAACAGTAAACAGCAAGTGCTAGCAAAAAGATGATAAAAAAGAGGGCATTTGGGTGATTACGTTTTTTGTCTCTTTTGTAACATCTTTTTGTATTTTTGCAAACACTGCCTATATTTTCTGGAGAAAATCTATACAATTTACTAGTTTTATTTTCCTTGCTCTATAAACAAACCGCCACAACCTTCGCGCTAATTATGCTTCCCTGTTTGTTGGCTCCTGACCCGATATTGGTTTTAGTGTCAAATGAGGAGCTGGTGGCAGCAAAGTGTTCTGGAGATTTGGGATACTCCGGCAGTGACGGAACAGAGGTTATGTGTGTATTTCCTGCCTGAGACTGGGAATATACGTACATACCGCTCTCACTGCAAAGAGCCCAATAGCCAGCACACGGCAAGACAGCCTTTCTGATGACCACTTATCCTAGGTGTAGTTCCCTAGTTCACTAACTCACCTGAGGTTAAGAGGGGCGCCAGAGAGCTGCAAATTCCTATCCGGAGCTGGAAAGTGAGATAGGATTCCATGACATATTGGTGGCAGAGTGGTGGGATAATAGAGCATTAGGATCTGATTTGAGCAATCATTCCTCTCACTAAAAACGTGCACGGTTCTTCCGACGACCCTGAGCAAAAAGTTTTGAAGAACAAACTTAGTGTTTAGTAGTGCTGAGACAATACGGTGTGTATAGCGGTTACCCCCTCCCCTTCTCTTTGTTTTTCTCTCCTTTCATTTGGAAAGTATGGCTGCGATGGGAGAATCCTGGTACACCCAGCAGATAAAGGATGCTCTGGCTGGGATATATACGTACAAAGGCATTGACCCCCAGGGCAAAACCAAAGGACAAATGGTCACGGAACTGGTGCAACTTGAAGCAGATCAAAACCATTACCAGAGCCTAGTGGAGGCCGGGGTCATCCAAAGTATGGACGATACCGATCCAGAGGTCCAACCGGTACAGGCCGTCCCTGCAACCAGGTTAGCGTGGACCACTATCTACAAATGGCTCTACAACACTGCCCCGCAGATGATCCTGAGAGACGTCTGCAGCTGATCCAGCAATACTAAGAGAGAGCCGAGAGGCCCAAGTCCAACGTGAGAGAGCCGAGCGAGAGGCTGAGAGAGCTGAATGGGAGGTCCAAGTAAGGAGAGACCATGAACTGCAGCTGGCCCGACTCAGGGCAGTACCATCACAGAGCTTTGAGTCCCATAATGCAATAACTCCTAAACCACGGCCAGAGCATTTTCCTATGATGGAAAAGGACGGGGACTTGGACATTTTCCTGCGGGGATTTGGAAAAGCCTGCAGACAGTGCCAGCTGTCTGCGGACCAATGGGCCCGATATTTAACCCCAGAGCTCAGAGGAAAAACTCTGGAGGTGTTTGCTTATCTCCCTCCAGACCAAGACGGAGACTGAGGCCATCAAGCAGGCCCTGATAAAGAAGTACCAGCTGACTCCTGGGGTCTACCGTAAAAAGTTCCGGAGCCTCCAACGTGGCCCACACAACAGTTACAGTGATGTGGTGCATAGACTCAGACTTTGCTTTGACCAGTGGATCCAAGGACTGTCAGTGACCACCTTTGAGCTGCTGTGGGACCTGATGATAAAAGACCAGTTCCTACATCTTTGTCCGGCTGAGGTGCGACAGTTCGTGATGGACCGGGAGCCAAAAGATGCAGACAAAACAGTGCAGATCATCAACACCTACGGGGCCAACTATAAATCGGAGGTGCGGAAGCCGAGTGAGTGGGATGGTAGGGAGGGCCTGTGAAAATTTGCAGAAAGTCACCGTGGGAAGCCATGTCGCTATAGGTCTCAAGCATACCGGGGCCGAACGAACCCTAATCCGACCTGAACTTGTGACCCCTGAAGAAATTATTCCGGGGAAAACCCTGTCACCAGGATATGGGCGTCCACTGTCCCTTGCCAATGGCCTGGGTTTTTATAGATTTGGTTGCCGGGAGCACTGACGTTTTGTTGGGGAGGATGTTCGCGTATTATGTCCCTGACACCCCTCCCCAATCTGATGCTGAGGGTATTGCTAATGATAATGATGTGAATATGCATGCTTTATCTGACAGTGATTTACCTGATAATGATTTATCTGATAATGATTATGTATCTGAAGGTACAGGAATACTCAGCCACATCACGCTGCGGGGTGAGATGGCTGAGGAACCCCTAACAAGCGACAGTGCTAAGGGAAATGGGGAGAGGCACGGGAACCATGAGTAAGGTGATGCCGTGCAACTGACCAGTGCCACAGAGGAGGGTAACTGCCCCATGTATAGCACTGCTCCTGTGGTAATGAGGGTGGATGGGGAGGTAGTACCAATAGCTGCACCAGCTGACGGGTCTGTGGAAATGCCCGGGGAGACGGCCTACGTAGCCGCTGTCATCCGCAGTCAGAGTGCCCAGAATGCAGATAACGCCCTGCCTTCTGAATCCTCAGTCAGAGGGATGACTGAACTAGAGATGAACCCAGAGCAGGTCCTCGAGGGTCCCCATGTGGAAGGGACCTTGATGACACTTTTGGCTGCCTCCAACCAGGAGTTCCAGGCTGCTTTGCACTCAGATGCAAGCCTGGAGACCTTGAGACACCTCACCGAGATGCACACCTCCAACACTGATAAGGAGAGGGTGTTCTGGGAACAAGGGAGGTTGTACCATGTAACAACCCTGCCGGCATCACTGCATGGCCTTCCATCTCCCACAAGGCAGATACATCATCTTACTTACCCCTCCAGGCCATGCTGTGAGTTCTGCTCCTGCTTAGAGCAGCGGCGCCGACACTTCCAGGTTCTTATAGAGACAGTGTGCACCTACCTAAGGTGTCCCCAGCCAATTGGAGGATGCCTGAGCAGCAAACTTTCAGTCTGTCTTTGGCTACTGAGTTGCCAGGTCCTGTCCTGTTAGTTCTCTTATTCCGCCTTCCAGGGGGCTGCATACCCTGGCCCGTACCTGTATCCTGCGTCTTGTTTTCCACCTCCCTGAGGGCTGCATACTCAGGCCTGAATCCTCTGTCCTGTACTTGTCCCATGTCTGTCCTTGTCTGTACTGTCCTATACCTGTACCCGTACCTGACCCTGTCTGAACTGAGTCCTATACCTGTACTTATTTGTATTCTTGTCTGTAGCCTTCCCTACCTTGCTGTGTGTATCCTTATGTTTTCTCTTGCGACTCTGCTCTGCACTCCGCACTTCTCTCTGCACCTTACGGTGCTGCTTTGCTCTTTGCTCTGCACCTTGCAGTTCTGCTCTGGTCTTCGCTCTGCACCTTACGGTGCTGCTCTGCTCTTCGCTCTGCACCTTAGAGTTCTGCTCTGCTCTGCATCTTACGGTGCTCTGCCCCTTGCAGTTCTTCTCTGCTCTTCACTCTGCACCTTACGGTGCTCTGTGCCTTGCAGTTCTGCTCTGCTCTCCACTCCGCTCCTTACGGTACTGCTCTACTCTTCGCTCTTTACCTTGCAGTTCTGCTCTGCTCTTGCTCTGCACCTTGCGGCTCTGCCCTGCTCTCCGTGCTCTGCGACTTTGCTCTGCTCCCGCTCCGCATCCTGTGTATCTTTGTCCGTCCCGTCTGAAGTGGTTCCTAATGGTTCCTTTCTCTCCAGTATGAACTGGTTCCTACCTGCACTCTATACCACTCATACCAGTTCGTGTTCCTGTCCGTCCTAAATCAGTTCCTGCTCCTCTAGTCTGAACAGGTCCCTTCCTGTCCCCATATACCACTCATACCTGCCCGTGTGCCTGTCCTTTCCGAATTGGTTCCTGTCCCTCTAGTGCCAGCCGTGCCCGCCTGCCTGCCAGAGTGCCAGCTGTGCCCGTCTGCCTGCCAGAGTGCCAGCCGCGCCAGTCTGCACCTGCCCGCACCTGTCATTAGTGTTTCATTTCCCAGTGGGATCAGCTGCTACAGCCAGACACCGCCCTGGAGTGGTACCTGGTAGCTACGTGGACACTTGGGGATCAGCAAAACTAAGGCCTGGCTGTCTCAACACTTCACTCAAATTGGGGAGAGATGTGACTACTGCGACACCTGCATTACCTGTCAAAGAGTGGGAAGGTCAGGATCTGCTCCAAAGGCCCCCCTGATCTCTCTGCCAGTAATAGAGGAGGCTTTCCAGAGGATTGCTGTGGACATTGTGGGACCAGTGGCCATACTCAGCAGCTCTGGAAAGAATTACATCCTTACTGTGGTATATTATGCTACCCGGTACCCGGAGGCAGCGGCTCTGTCCTCAACTAGGGCAGATAACATAGTAACATAGTTTTGAAGGCTGAAGGAAGACCTTATGTCCACTAGTTCAGCCTATTTTTAGTGCAGCCGTTCTGCATTGTTGATCCTGGGGAAGGCAAAAAACCCCCAGAGTAGAAGCCAATTTTCTCCATAGGGAAAAAAATTCCTTCCCCTAAGCTGGGTCAACCATCTACCTATAATATTCTGTTACTCGTTACCTTCTATACTGTTACTCACAAGAAAAGCATCCATTCCTTTCTTAAATTTATTCAGTGAGTTGGCCATCACCACTTCCTCAGGAAGAGAATTCCAGAGCCTCACTGCTCTTACCGTGAAGAACCCTCTTCTATGCTGGTGCAGAAATTGTCTTTCCTCCAAACGAAGAGAATGCCCCCTTGTTCTTGTCACAGTCCTTGGTACAAACAGTTTATTGGAGAGATCTCTGTATTGCCCTCTGATATACTTGTACATATATATTAAGTCTCCCCTAAGTCTTCTCTTTTCTAGAGTAAATAGACCTAATTTTGATAACCTTTCTGGGTATTGTAGTGAACCAACTCCATTTATCATTTTAGTAGCCTGCCTTTGAACCCTTTCAAGTGCAGTAATGTCTTTCTTGAGCACTGGCGTCCAAAATTGCACACAATACTCCAAGTGTGGTCTGACGAGTGTGGTCTGATGATTTGTACAGAGGGAGAATTATGTTTTCATCTCGTGTCCCCAGACCTCTTCTAATGCATCCCATGACACTATTTGCTTTGGTGGCAGCTGCCTGACACTGGGCACTCCAATTTAGCTTCTTATTGACTAAGATGCCGAAGTATTTTTCCATGTCTGATTTCCCCAGCAGTTTCCCATTTAGTAAGTAATTATAGCATCTGTTTCTCCTTCCCATGTGCATAATCTTACACTTATCTGTGTTAAACCTCATTTGCCATTTTTCAGCCCAATTCTCCAATTTACTCAAATCTGTCTGTAGTTGCAACCTGTCCTCCTTTGTGTTAACTACCTTACATAGTTTTGTAAGGTGGCAGATGCCTTGTTGGCCATCTTTTCATCAGTAGGATTTCCCAGGGAAATGCTTGCCAACCAGGGGACTCAATTCATGTCTCGCCTAATGGAGGGTCTCTGTAAGAAAATACATTTGAAGCTTCTGGTATCGAGCACGTATCACCCCCAAACCATAGTTTGTGTGAGCGCTCTAATGTTACCCTCAAACAGATTCTAAAAATGCTAGTTAAGACCCAGGCATGCGACTGAGAGCGGTATCTCCCACACCTGATTTTTGCTTCCTGAGAGGTTCCACATTCCTCGACAGGGTTTGACCCCATCAAGCTCCTGTACAGCAGGCGAGTCTGGGGACCCCTTGGGTTGGTAAGGGAATTCTGGGAAGAAGAGCTGAGCCCTTCAGAAGTGTCCATCGTGGAGTATGTCATGCACTTCCGTAACAAGATGCAGACCTTGACACAGTGGGTGCATGACAACATGGCGCATGGCCAGAAGCACTGGTACGACCAGAACGCCTGGGAATGGACCTACCAGGTGGGTCAGAAGGTGTAGGTGCTGGTCCCCGTACCAAAGGATTATCTTCAGGTGGCCTAGGAGAGCCCGTACATTGTACACCAACAGTTCAACCCAGTCACCTACGTGGTCACTCTTGACCACGCTCTAGGTAGGCACAAGGACTTCCATGTTAATATGATGAAGGCTTATCAAGAACGTGAAGCCTGCGTTCTACCCATCTGCAACCTGCTCGAGGATGGGGATGAAGACCCCCTCTTGGACATGCTGGCCCAAGCTAAGGCCGGCAGATCCTTTGAGGAGATGGAGGTAAGCGCTTTGCTATCCACACAGCAGCAGTCGCAGTTGCGAGTTATGCTGAAATCCTTCCGGGCCGTGTTTACTAACAGACCTGGAAGGACGGAGGTAGTGGTCCACGAAGTGGACACCGGGAATCATGCCCCACTACGGCGGACATCCTATCGGATCTTGGACGAGGTGCAGCACGTCATGTGCCAGGAGACTGATGAGATGTTATAGTTGAGGTGATTAAGTGGTCCAAAAGCGTGTGGGCCTCACCTGTAGTCCTGGTATCAAAGAAGGATTGGACCACCCAGTTCTGTGTGGACTACAGGGGGCTCAACACCATAACAGTCTCTGAAGTGCACCCAATGCCACGCATCGAGGAGCTTCTTGAGCGGTTAGCTGGCGCACGCTAACTATCCATTATGGATCTGAGCCAGGGATATTGGCAGATTCCCCTGAGCCCCAAGAGAAGTCCGCCTTTTTCACCCCCTTTGGACTGTATGAGTCCACGGTCATGCCATTTGGCATGAAGAATGCTCCTGCCACATTCCAGTGGATGGTCAACTACCTGCTCCAGGGACTGGAGAGGTGCACAGTGGTGTACCTGGATGACATTGCTGTCTTCATTTCCACATGGGAGGATCACCTTCAGTATCTCTTGGAGGTGCTTGGGCACATCCACCAAGCAAGCCTGGCCATCATGCCGGGAAAGTGCAAGATGGGCATGAGCGAGGTCCACTACCTGGGGCACCAGGTAGGCGGGGATTCTATAAGGCCAGAACCTGGGAAAGTGGACGCTATCACTTCCTGGCCCATCCCCAGGACCAAGAAGCAGGTGATATCCTTCTTGGGCACTGCAGGGTACTATATGCGCTTTGTAAAAACCTATAGTATCCTTGCGAAGCCCTTAACGAACCTCACCAAGAAAAAGCTATCCCATACAGTCAATTGGATAAACGAATGTGAGGTGGCCTTTGGGGCTTTAAAACATCCCTGAGCAGCTCTCCTGTGCTAAGGGCAGTCGAAAGAAGTTGGCCTTTCTTAGTACAGACCGACGCCAGTTTGTTTGGCCTCGGTGCTGTGCTCAGCCAGGTTCGACTCGGGGAAACAAGAGCCCCCGTGTTGTACCTGATCCAGAAGCTCCTGCCGAGGCAAGTGGCCTATTTCACCATAGAGAAGGAGTGCTTGGCCATGGTTTGGGCCCTGCAATGTTTGCAGCCCTACCTGTACAGGCGCACCTTCAATGTGGTGACCGACCACAACATCCTGAGTTGGCTGCACACCGTGTCTGGTACCAACAGATGGTTGCTCCGCTGGACCTTTGCTCTCCAGCAGTACGACTTTACCGTTAAACACAAAAAGGCAGCGAACATGACAATGCAGACGGGTTATCCCGGCGAGGCGAGCCCGCAGAGGTGCAAATGGAGGAGTACTGAGAGGTCCTGCCTCCGTAGCGCAGTCCAAAAGAGAGAGGTGTCAGGAAAATATTAGCTATTTCCCAATATCCTAAGTACACAACCAGTGCTGCCTGTTGCTTTTTCCCCAATGGTTTGTGAAAGATCATGCTTCACAAGCAATCCCCCTCACAGCTGCAGCCCCCCATCTCTCTGCCTCTGTGAAATTCTATCCATTCCCTCCCTCCCTTCAGCAGATGGTCAATTTTATTGCATCTGGCCAGTTAAGTGTGGCTTTCTTCTTTCCCACCAAGATTACCTTTGTTTATTCCAGGTCGAATTTAACACAATAATCCTTGAGACAGTAAAACTATATTTCCAGAATCAGTATAATTAACGCTACGCACAGCAACATTTTGCAGCTGGTGCGACCTACAGAAACCGAGAATATAGTTTCTGCTGCCCAGTAACACACAGGCATGTCATATTTGGTCTCAAAAGAATAGTCACGTCGCAGGGAAAAAGGTAATGCTCCTGTCATCACCCTATGAGACCCCCAGCCAAAGATATGGAAAGATAGGAGTTTTAATAACTTTTCAAAAGTGGCGTACATCCTCTAACACAGCCCACCAAGTGAGGTCAGCAAGGTGAGCGTCGCTTGGCTTTGCTCCAAAGCATAAAACTGGAACAATCACTTGGGGAGGTGTCAGATGTCCGGAGAGCCAGTTAAGATGCTGTGCAGATGAACCATTTTTCCTTCATAGAATCATAGAATCATAGAATCGTAGAGTTGGAAGGGACCTCCTGGGCCATCTGGTCCAACCCTCTGCTCAAAGCAGGATTCGCTAAATCATCCCACTCAGATGTCTGTCCAGCCTCTGTTTGAAGACTTCCATTGAAGGAGAACTCACCACTTCTCGTGGCAGCCTGTTCCACTCATTGATCACTCTAACTGTCAAAAAGTTTTTTCTAATATCTAATCTGTGTCTCCTCCCATTCAGTTTCATCCCATTGCTTCTAGTCTTTCCTTGTGCAAATGAGAATAAAGTTGATCCTTCTACAATGTGACAGCCCTTTAGATATTTGTAGACAGCTATTAAGTCTCCTCTCAGTCTTCTCTTTTGCAAACTAAACATTCCCAAATCCTGCAACCTTTCCTCATAAGACATAGTTTGCAGACCGGTCACCATTCTGGTCGCTCTTTTCTGAACTTGCTCCAGTTTGTTGATGTCTTTTTTAAAATGTGGTGTCCAAAACTGGACACAATATTCCAGATGAGGTCTGACCAAAGAGGAGTAGAGGGAAATAATGACTTCACGTGATCTAGACTGTATGCTTCTGTTAATACATCCTAGAATTGAATTTGCTTTTTTTGCTGCTGCATCACACTGTTGACTCATATTCAGTCTGTGATCTATTAGTATACCCAAGTCTTTTTCACATGTGCTGTCACTTAGCCCTATTCCTCCCATTCTGTATATGCTTTTTTCATTTTTATTGCCCAGATGTAGTACTTTGCATTTCTCCCTGTTAAAAACCATTCTGTTAGTTGCTGCCCACTTATCCAGTTTATTTATATCTTTTTGAATCCTCTCTCTTCTCTAGTATTAGCTATCCCTCCTAGCTTTGTGTCATCAGCAAATTTCAATTCAATTCAATTCAATTCCTTCATCTAAATCGTTGATAAAGATGTTGAACAATACAGGGCCCAGGACAGAGCCCTGTGGTACCCCACCTGAGACATTCTTCCAACTGGATGTGCAGCCATTTACGACTACTCTTTGGGTCCGATCACTAAGCCAGTTATGAATCCACCTAATGGTTGCCTTGTCAATTCCATACTTAGTCATTTTTTCAATAAGGATTGTATGAGAGACTTTGTCAAATGCTTTGCTGAAGTCAAGATATACTATATCTACAGCATTTCCTTGATCCACCCAATCAGTGATTCCGTCATAGAAGGATATTAAGTTAGTCTGACATGACTTATTAGTTACAAACCCATGCTGACTCTGTTTAATCACTTCATTCTTATCCAGGTACTGACATACATGTTGTTTAATTATTTGTTCAAAGATCTTTCCTGGTATACAAGTCAGACTCACCGGCCTATAGTTGCCTGGGTCCGCCTTCTTCCCCTTTTTGAAGATAGGAACAACATTTGCTCTTCTCCAGTCTTCTGGCACTTCTCCTGTTCTCCAAGAATTTTCAAAGATTATGGAGAGGGGTTCAAAAATTTCTTCTGCTGTCTCCTTCAGTACTCTGGGGTGTAATTCATCTGGACCTGGAGACTTGAATTCATTTAGGTTAGCTAAGTGTTTCCTCACTATCTTTATGTTTATAGATATCCTGGATTCTTCTATTCCCTTAATAGGACAGTGAAGAATAGTTGATGTTACATTTCCTTTCTGATAGAAAACAGATGCAAAATAGGAATTTAAAAGTTCAGCCTTCTCAACATCCTGTCTTACCATTTCATCATTTTCATCCTGTAAAAATCCTATAGCATCTTTGACTTTTCTTTTACTTTTGACATATCCCCAAAATCCTTTATTATTGCTTTTGACATCTCTTGCAAGCCTCAATTCATTTTCAGCTTTAGATAATCTGATTTGTGCCCTGCAGGTTCTGCAGACAGCATTATATTCTTCTTTAGATATGCCTCCCTCTTTCCATTTTATAAACATTTTTTTCTTCCTTTTTAGCATGTGCTTAAGTTCTGTGTTCATCCATCCTGGTTTCCTTAAATGCTTACTATTCTTCCCTCTTTTCGGAATTGTTAACAACTGTGCTTTGAGAATTTCATTTTTCAAGATTTCCCATCCTTCCTGGACATTTTTGTCTTTAAGGATATCCAGCCATTGGATCCCTCCAATTCTCTTTCTGAATCCCTTAAAATCTGCCTTTCTGAAATCTAACCTTGACGTCTGAGTCTTCACAGGTCTTCCGCCTCTAGTTATCCAAAATTCTAAAATAGCATGGTCGGTACCTCCTAGGGTCCCAGCCACTTTTACCTCCTCAACCATTTCCTCCCTGTTTATAAGGATTAGATCCAAGGTAGCAGTTCCCCTTATTTTATCCCCTACCTTTTGGAAGATAAAGTTGTCAGCAAGAGAGGATAAGAATTTCCTTGACCTGTTAGTTTTCCCTGAGAGAGATTCCCAACAAATGTCTGGATAGTTGAAATCTCCCATGACAACTATGTCATATTTTTTGGAGAACTTGGCCATTTGATGCATAAAGAGTTCATCCATATCTTCAGCTTGCACAGGCGGCCTGTAGTAAATGCCTACAATGGTGTCCTTTCCATTGTTCTGTCCTTGTATTCTTACCCAAACAGTTTCCACAGAACTCCCAGTCTCTGAAGCTTCAATCTCTGTGCAGATATATGCGTTTCTAACATACAATGCGACACCTCCTCCTCGTTTATCAAGTCTGTTTCTTGCAAATAAATTGTATCCTTCTAGTCTTGGGAATGTTCTCCTCCCCTTTATCGACACATCATACCTGTGACTGAGAGAGTAAGTTTCTTATTTTAATCCCTTTTATTTGTAACTGTCTGTACATACTGTATTTTGCCTTCTTTTGTAATATCTTTTTTATTTTTGTAAACACTGCCTGTATTTTCTGGAGTAAATTTACAAATTTAGTAGTTTCGCTCTTTTTGCTCTATGATCAAACCGACACGTGCTCCGCGCCAAATCATGCTACCTGTGGGTTGGTTCCTGACCCGATATAGGCTTTAGCATCAAAGGAGGAACTGATGGCAGCGTACTGGTGGTATTGAGGAACTCTGGCGGTGACGGATCGGATGTTTATGTGTGTATTCCCTGCCTGGGACTGGAGATATACACAACGCACTCACTGCAGAGTGCCTGATAGCCAGTACGCGACAAGGCAGCCTTTCCAGCGACTACTTATCCTAGGTGCATTTCCCTGACTGACCTGAGGATAATGGAGGTGCCAGAGAGCTGCAAGTTCCTAACTGGAACTGACAGTGGCAACAAAAGTTGTGAGGTTATATATCTCATGATTTAATTTGTGACAACTGGCTATTGAGGCACTCTGCAGTAAGGGCGGTTTATCTATCACCAGTCCCAGGCCAGGAATATATATATATATATATATATATATATATATATATAAAACCTCTGGTCAGTCACTGCCAGGATCCCCCAATAACACCAGAATGGTATGCTGCCACCAGCTCCTCGTTACATATAAGCCCGGTTTATTAACAAGCTTTTTTCTGGTCAGAAACTAAGCCTAGGAAGCGTATAAGTACTAGCCGGACTCACAGACGTGGGAAATCGGGTTTCTAGATAAAAGAGCAGTCCACAATTAAGTGATACTTAATTGCCAAAAGGTGCACTAGATTATACAAATATATACAGAGTAATATACAGATATTACAGCCAGAAGTATATACACTGCTCAAAAAATAAAGGGAACACTAAAACAACAGAATATAACTCCAAGTAAATCAAACTTCTGTGAAATCAAACCGTCCACTTAGGAAGCAACACTGATTGACAATCAATTTCACATGCTGTTGTGCAAATGACAACAGATGGAAATGACTGGCAATTATCAAGACACCCTCAATAAAGGAGTGGTTCTGCAGATGGGGACCACAGACCATATCTCAGTACCAATGCTTTCCGGCTGATGTTTTGGTCATTTTTGAATGTTGGTTCTGCTTTCATGCTCGTGGTAGCATGAGATGGACTCTACAACCCACACTAGTGGCTCAGGTAGTGCAGTTCATCCAGGATGGCACATTAATGTGAGCTGTGGCAAGAAGGTTTGCTGTGTCTGTCAGCGTAGTATCCAGAGGCTGGAGGCGCTACCAGAAGACAGGCCAGTACACCAGGAGACATGGAGGGGGCTGTAGGAGGGCAACAACCCAGCAGCAGGACCGCTACCTCAGCCTTTGTTCAAGGAGGAACAGGAGGAGCACTGCCAGAGCCCTGCAAAATGACCTCCAGCAGGCCACAAATGTGCTTATGTCTGCACAAATGGTTAGAAATCGACTCCATGAGGATGGTCTGAGTGCCCGACATCAACAGATGGGGGTTGTGCTCACAGCCCACCACCGTGCGGCCCTCCAAAGAAATGCCATCCCACACCATTACCGACCGACTGCCAAACCGGTCATGATGAAGGATGTTGCAGGCATCAGATTGCTCTCCATGGCATCTCCAGACTCTGTCTCGTCTGTCACGTGCTCAGTGTGAACCTGCTTTCATTTGTGAAGAGCACAGGGCGCCAGTGGCGAATTTGCCAATCCTGGTGTTCTGTGGCAAATGCCAAGCATCCTGCACGGTGTTGGACTGTGAGCACAACCCCCATTTATGGACGTCGTGCACTCAGACCATCCTCATGGAGTCGGTTTCCAACTGTTTGTGCAGACACATGCACATTTGGCCTGCTGGGGTTCATTTTGAAGGGCTCTAGCAGTGCTCCTCTTGTTACTCCTTGCACAAAGGCTGAGGTAGCCATCCTGCTGCTGGGTTGTTGCCCTCCTACAACCCCCTCCACATCTCCTGGTGTACTGGCCTGTCTCCTGGTAGCGCCTCCAGCCTCTGGACACTACATTGACAGACACAGAAAATCTTGCCACAGCTCGCATTGATGTGCCATCCTGGATGAGCTGCACTACATGAGCCACTTGTGTGGATTGTAGAGACCGTCTCATGCTACCACGAGTGTGAAAGCACAACCAACATTCAAAAGTGACCAAAACATCAGCCAGAAAGCATTGGTACTGAGATGTGGTCTGTGGTCCCCACCTGCAGAACCACTCCTTTATTGAGGGTGTCTTGATAATTGCCAATAATTTCCATCTGTTGTTTATTCCATTTGCACAACAGCATGTGAAATTGATTGTCAATCAGTGTTGCTTCCTAAGTGGACAGTTTGATTTCACAGAAGTTTGATTTACTTGGGAGCTATATTATGTTGTTTAAGTGTTCCCTTTATTTTTTTGAACAGTGTATAAAGATAGGGTACCGTTATGGGATTGCAGTTAGATGTCCCCCGCCTGAGACTTGGACATACATACCGCCCTCCCTGCAGAGTGCCCAATGGCCAGTATACGGCAAGGCAGCCTTTCTGGTGACTACTTATCCTAGGTGTAGTTCCCTGACTAACCTGAGGGTAAGGGGGCGCCAGAGAGTTGCAAGTTCCTAAACTTGAACTGGAAGGTGGGATATAATAAATCACTGACAACTGGGGGCAACCTCACACCCCCAGTTCATGACAGTCTCGTTACCATTTCTTATAACATGTGGGCCCCAGGGAAGCACTCGAGTTCACAGGTGCTTTCTTAGTTTCTGGTTTGTCTCCATGCATGACATGATGTGGCTTCCACGGCAGAACAATGACACTGGCTAAAGGGTGTGGCTAGCTTTTCACCCCTAGTTCTCCTGCTCCCATATTTGCCACTACCTCTCTGGGTTGGACTGAAATCTCCTCCCTTGACCTACTAGCTGAAATAATTCCCAATATCTAGGATGGGTCATAACTTCCTAGTAGGAGATCCTAATGGGACGACTGAAGTCTCTTCGGGTTTGTTGGGGCTGGACTCATATGGAGAGTCCAAACTTGGACTGGCTATGTGGTTCTGGAGAGCCATTCTTGATAGCTTGGTATCCAGCACAGATAAGGGAAAGATGACTTAACTCTGAGATTCACGGTACTCTCATAATTCATCTCTAGATGTCTGTGCCGAAGTGTCTACGCTTTCCATTGATAGCTGATGTCGGCCGCCTTGCACAAAAGACAGCAAAGGGTCTCAGCTCTGTTTCTCCTCACCTTAATTAACATGTGGTCTCTAATTCGCTAGTCCTGTTCTTTTGGGAATTTGTGTACTTATCCCAAGAGTGGGGGCCACAATTCAGGGGTGAATGGAGATCTCTGGATAATCTGTTGGGCCTGAAATTAGTAAATCAAAGTGGAGTCTTTCTCATCCCTCACACCTCCCCACTTTAGAGGGCACTAGGTGGTATCACATTCCTGTGTTCCCCCGGGCGCCCTTCCACAACCCTCCTTTTCCTGGGATAACCCGACAGCATTCACGTGATCACGCCCCCTTTTGTGGCAAATGGTGAAGTGGTATTACTGGCCTTGAGCGCCTAGAAAGCTGTCTCGCAGGGGACTGTCCAGTCAACTGCGACGGGCAGCTTCTTCTTGGCGAGGCCCGACAGGGACTTTGCCAGGGTACTATTGTCAGGAATTTATTTGTCTATCCACTGCTGACACCAATATGTCAGGGATTTGGAGGGGGGAAAGATTGCCCCCCAGCTGTCAGGAATTTATATATTGTATATATGGTCGGGTGATATATAAATGCCCACAACTTATGTTACCATTTTCCAGTTTCAGTTCGGAACTTGTAGCCCTCTGGCGCACCCCTTACCCTCAGGTCAATCAGGGAACTACACCTAGGTTAAGTAGTCACTGGAAAAGCTGCCTTGTCACGTCCTGGCTAGCGGACACTTTGCAGTGAGGGAGGTATGTATAACACCAGTCTCAGGCAGGAAATACACACATAAACATCAGATCCGTCACTTCCAGGGTTTCCCAATACCACCAGAGATACTTTTCTGCCACCAGTTCCTCGTTCAATACTAAAAACTATATCGAGTCAGAAACCCACCCACCAGGTAGAGTAATTTAACTTGGAGGATGTGTCGGTTCGATCATAGAGCCAAAAGAACGAACTAGTAAATTTATAAGTTTACTCCAGAAAAGATAGGCAGTGTTTACAAAAATGAAAAAGATATTACAAAAAGAGAGACAAAACACAGTATATACAAACAGTTACAAATAAAAGGGATTAAAATAAGTTTACTCTATCTCAGTCTCAGATATGACGTGTTGATAAAGGGGAGGAGAATCGTCCCAAGTCAAATGGTACATCAGCGCAGCCTCGTGTTAGCTGGTTCTCCAGGCAAATGATACCCTCCTTATCGAAAGTCCTAGCTTTATGCTTTTCTCCTGCTGACCTCATTTGGGACTGAGTCAGAAAATACACCCCTTTGTGAAGAGTTATTGAAAACCTTCTGTTAGGAGTGGCAGAAGGCACTAAATAAAAATATAATTGAAGTGCCTTCGCCACTCGGGGTCCACCGTGCGGAAGCTGGAAAAACCGCAGCTAAGTGAAGGCAGAGCAATCTGGCGGCAGTGTGCAAAGGGTTAGACTGCACTCAATTGCACTAAGCAAGCCCTGTTACAATCACAGAGGCTGCAAGCAAAAACCAAACACAGAAACGCTGAGTCTGTTTAAGGTCACTTAATCTCAGCGATGCACACGCGGTATTTATGGTCACAGGAGTAGCCTTAGACAGCAGGACTACTCCGTCTAGACATACCGTAGAGACACGTGTGCGTGGCGTCGCAACTGCGAAAGTCCGGCAGGACTGCAATCGCAGTGCGGCGATAATGGCGCCGCTGGCAAAATGCCGCTATCACGCTGGCGCAATGCAGAAGCTAAGCTGCTGAGATAGATGGAGCAAATGCGCGCTGGCGCTAGCGCTGCTACTGGCAGAACTCAAACACTCACACAGACGTAGTATCAGAGGAATGGGGGTTTCAAATGAGTCATTCACCAGTCCAAGCATCCATCAACAAACATACAGCAGCAAGTATGAATATACTAGCGCATGGCGGAACAGCCATGCGCGCTTTTTATAATGAACGGGACCTTCCGGAAATCTCCAAGACTCCAGGAAGAGCCAATGGGATTCGACACAGGACCTGAGCACCTTACTCCCGAACTCCAATGGAAGTTCGTCCCATGAGCATGCTCAGATGAGGGAACAAAGGACTTAGCCTCTGGAGAGAGTTGCCGCAGGGCAATCTCCTCTGCAATCTCCTCTGCAGCAGGAAAAGCGCAGGAGACTGCAGAATGTGAGGATCTAGATTTCAGCAAAGGAGAGGCAGAAATCTGACTCCTAACATTACCCCCCTCCTAGGGCCCCCTCCTCCCTGAACCCCCCGGACCATCAACCTGTGCCCTGTGGTGGCATAGGGCACAAACTTGTCCGAAGGCAAGCTTGGTGTCCTGGTAGGAGAGACGGTAAACCGGGACACCTGGACGGCATCAGTGGAGGCAAGGTCACCAGGTTTCAGAAGAGACACCTGGGAAATGGCGGGAGCGGCCGATGCAACAGAGCGTCGCCGTGAGTCGGCGGTCGTCGCCACCCTCTGCCTAGGAAGGCTATCCTGAGCACATGAGGTGCATGCCTGAATAAATCTTTTGATGTCCCGAGCCCTGTGCGGCCACCATTACGCACCGGCAAATAGCTTTGTGGTTTGCATATAGCCCCAATGGTTGTGTGCATTGGAAGCGTGTGCCCAGGCGAGAACCTGAGTCCTAAGAGGAGGAGGGACAAAGGTCTCGACGACAGGTTCAGATTCCGAGCACTGCGGGGAGCTGGCTTCCTGAGAAGCAGCACACACATGGTAACAACAGCAAAAGGACTCTTGGGTCAGACCTGTATCAAAACCGGTGCGAGACACCTCCATGGGCTCTGGGGGTAGAACCTCTGGCTCAGGCAGCTCAAGAGGTTCAAAAAATTTGGGAGCCGAGCTAGCTCTCTGCTTGGAATGAGCACGCTCCATACCGCGCTCCGAAAAACGGAGGTCGATACGCGAGGAGACAGAAATTAGCTCCTCCAGGCTGGCGGGGATCTCTCTAGTTGAGAGAGCATCCTTGACATGCTCCGCTAGCCCATGCCAAAAAACGGGGACAAGGGCCTTGTCGGACCACTCCAGCTCAGACGCCAGTGTCCGAAAACGGACGGCATACTGGCTAACTGAGAGCGACCCCTGAGTCAGTGTGAGTAACTGCAGAGACGTGTCATGCGTGACCCGTGGGCCGAGGAAAACCTGCATGATGGCCATTAACAGGTGCCCTGCGGTCCGTATCTCAGGATCACCGTGTAGGGAAGGTGACCTGACGGACGGACGGACTAGTCAGAGTGAAGAAGGAAAGGTTTGCACAGTGTAGGTAGGTGTCAGTTATTACAGTGGGGAAACAGCTAGGAAAGTGTAGTGGACGTGCAGTACCTTGGGTTGACCATTAGATGGCAGGGAGGAGTGAGAGCAAAGGACTTGACATCAGCTTAGGGCTTTAGAAACCGTTGGTCATGGGGGGCGGAGTTACAGTGACAGGGGACCGGGAGAGCTATAAATACTGGAGGGAGGGTTCCAGAAGGTTCCAGTCCCCAGGGGGAGCTCCAGTGACAGGAGGACTGCGACAGTCTGTGCGCTGTGAGGAGAATCTAAACCAGGGGGACTGAGGAGAGAGAACTTCAGGGGGGTGGTCCTGATAGGAAGAACCGCAGAAGGGACGAGGCACTGGGTGTGAGACACCGTATTTGTTACGACGACTGATCAGTGGAAGCGCTGTTGGTTTAAGGGCCTAAGGCGGCCACAGTGACGGACCTGTCAGGAGCGTCGACGAGTGAAGAGGGGACGGTGTGTGCATACACGTCCCCCAGTGTAACGTGCGGTGTGTAAGAAGCGGCCCTGGAAACGGAGGGCCGTGAGGTAAAGGAAGTGCGGTGTGCTCTGAGGCCGTCAGACGGACGGCGAGTGAAATAAACTTGGACCTGTTGCACCCAGAATCTGCCTCCATTGTGTCTCTGTTTTTATCTCTGCGCGGTAAGAAGAGGGACCACCCCCCAAGCTCGGCCCACTGACCCTATAACCGCACTCCCACAAAAGCGTAGCCCATTCCAGAGCCTTGCCCGACAGCAGGGATATAACGAATGCCACCTTGGCCCGTTCTGTGGGGAATTGCGCAGCCAGCAGCTCCAGATGGATTGAGCACTGGCTGATGAAACCCCTACAGGAGGCGCCATCCCCAGAGAACTTATCGGGTAACGGGAGGTGGGTGACTGTCGGTGCAAGGGTGGACACGGACAAACGACCTACCGCATCAGTTAGAGCCTGTACAGCAGCATCCGTAGCCTGTGCAGCGGCGAGAGCCTTCTCGAGGGTGAGTAACCGGTTCTCAAGCTGCCGTATGCACTGCATAAGTTGCTGCTGATCTGCCATCACTAGCCAGACCCTGTCGCTAGTATAATGTTAGGAGTGGCGGAAGGCACTAAATAAAAATATAATTAAAGTGCCTTCGCCACTCGGGGTCCACCGTGCGGAAGCTGGAAAAACCGCAGCTAAGTGAAGGCAGAGCAATCTGGCGGCAGTGTGCAAAGGGTTAGACTGCACCCAATTGCACTAAGCAAGCTCTGTTACAATCACAGAGGCTGCAAGCAAAAACCAAACACAGAAACGCTGAGTCTGTTTAAGGTCACTTAATCTCAGCGATGCACATGCGGTATTTATGGTCACAGGAGTAGCCTTAGACAGCAGGACTACTCCGTCTAGACCTACCGTAGAGACACGTGTGCGTGGCGTCGTAACTGCGAACGTCCGGCAGGACTGCAATCGCAGTGCGGCGATAATGGCGCCGCTGGCAAAATGCCGCTATCACGCTGGCGCAATGCAGACGCTAAGCTGCTGAGATAGATGGAGCAAATGCGCGCTGGCGCTAGCGCTGCTACTGGCAGAACTCAAACGCTCACACAGACGTAGTATCAGAGGAATGGGGGTTTCAAATGAGTCATTCACCAGTCCAAGCATCCATCAACAAACATACAGCAGCAAGTATGAATATACTAGCGTGTGGCGGAACAGCCATGCGCGCTTTTTATAATGAACGGGACCTTCCGGAAATCTACAAGACTCAAGGAAGAGCCAATGGGATTCAACACAGGACCTGAGCACCTTACTCCCGAAGTCCAATGGGAGTTCGTCCCATGAGCATGCTCAGATGAGGGAACAAAGGACTTAGCCTCTGGAGAGAGTTGCCGCAGGGCAATCTCCTCTGCAATCTCCTCTGCAGCAGGAAAAGCGCAGGAGACTGCAGAATGTGAGGATCTAGATTTCAGCAAAGGAGAGGCAGAAACCTGACTCCTAACACCTTCTACGTGCCATATCTCTGGCTGTGGGGCTCATAGAGTGATGGCAGGGGGACTATATTTTCTCTTATGAAATTATCTTTCATTTAAGGATAAACATGGCATCTCTGTGTGGTATGGGAGGGCAGAAATCCTTTCCTCAGTTTCTGATGACCCTAGAAGTCGCCAAATGCTGTCCGGCGTAGTTTTAATTATACAAATTCTGAAAATATATATTTGCTGCCTCTAGGATTATTGTGTGTTATTATATTTTAGTTGGAATAGACAAAGTAGACTTTAAATCCATGGCGTGAAGAACTGCTTTTAATTAGGCAGGGTCATAAAATTACCATGTGTTGAAGGGAAGGGGGAGGAATATTGTCTCAGAGTAGAGGGAGGGAGGGGGAAGCTGTTGTGAGGGGAGATCATTTGTGAAGCATGTCCTTCACAAACCAAGGAGATGCAACAGGCAGCTCTGGCTGGGTGCTTCGGTTGTTTAGGCAAAAACTCATATTTTTCTGACACCTCCACATTTGGACTGTGCTACAGAGGCAGGACCTCTCAGTACTCCTCCAGGCGCACCTATGCGGGCTTGCCCCACCAGGATAACCCATCAGCATTGCTAAGCTCACTGCCCTTTTTATGCTTAAAAGTAAAGTCATACTGCTGGAGGGCAAGGCTTCAGCGTAGCAACCTTATGTTGATACCAGACATGGTGTGCAGGCAACTCAGGGTGTTGTGGTCAGTCACCACGGTGAAGGTGCGCCCGTAAAGATATAGCTGCAAACGTTGCAGGGCCCAAACCATGGCCAGGCACTCCATCTCTATGGTAGAATAGGCCACTTCCCTCGGCAGGAACTTCCAGCTCAGGTACATCACGGGGTGCTCTTGGTTTCCCAAGTCCACCTGGCTGAGCACAGCAGCGAGGCCAAACTTGCTGGCATCGGTCTGTACTAAGAATAGCCAAATGCTGTCGACTGGCCTTAGCACAGGAGAGCTGCTCAGGGCTGTTTTCAAAGCCCTAAAGGCCACCTCAGTCATTTGATCAATTGACTATATGCAGGGCTGCCACTAGGAATTTTGGGGCCCCATACTGGCAAAATTTTCGGGGCCCCCTTGAGACTCTGCCGAGGCTCCACCCCAGCCCCAGCTCCACCCCTCGAACTGTCCACAGTCCCACCGATCTCTCTTGGGAAAACTCCACTTCGCACCTATCACACATTAACAGTACCAATCACCAGATCACACATATAGCCAGCAGCTTTTGTTTTGGCCAAAAGATTTTTTAAGCTGCCACCATGACAAGGTAGACTCTTTTGGCCGAGCTCCACTCTACTCTATCCTATTAATCATTAATTAAAATATCCAATACAAATTAGGTATATATTTTTTTTTTCAATTTTTAAAATGACCAACAATATTAAATACAAGGAACAAATACCACCGCACCATGACCAGACACCATATTACCACCACATAGTGACCTATAATACCACATACAAGGGACAAATACTGCCACACCATGACCAGATCATATATTACCACCACAGTGACCGAATAATACCACATACAAGGGACAAATACCACCGCACCATGACCAGACCACATATTACCACCACATGGTGACCGAATAATAGCACATACAGGGAACAAATACCACCATACCATGACCAGACCACATATTACCACCACACAGTGACCGACTAATAGCACATACAAGGAACAAATAGCACCACACCATTCCCGGATAGCATATTACCACCACATAGAGACTGAATACTACAATACTGATCATTAATCATTAATAAAAAAATCTCAATATTAATATCACCATAAGTGCAGAAGATCTGTACTTAGTACACAGTGTCTGTGTAAGGTAATACAGTGATCACTGGTGACATTATACACAGGAACTCTGTATATAGTGTCAGTGTACATTTTAATACAGTGATCACTGGTGACATTTTACACAGGACCACTGTATATAGTATACAGTGTATAGTGTCAGTGTACAGATAATGCACTGACTCACCAGTGACGTCTCTAGGTGAAGTCCTTCATCTTCGCATTTCATCTTTCATCCAGCACAGACTGCTGTCATTTCTTCCAACCAGGGCTCGTCTCTGCAGGAAATAGCACAGTTATCTAGAGCACAGCTTGCAGAACACATTACTTATTTTTTTTCCCAAATTCTAAACTACACCAGATGAAGAAAAAAAGGCGACATAGTGTCGCTCTGCACAGTAACAGGACCGCTTCCCCCATTTAAACCAGTATCCTCAAAAAATAAAATAAATACATCACTGCAGTAATAATATCCTTTAATTAGCCCCTATGGTAATAATATCCCCCATCTTGGCCCCCGTGTGTCTCATTCCTGACTCCAGCCATTTGTTCTCCCATCCTGCCCTCATGATTATCCATTCTGCCCCCATGTGATGTCTCATCCTGCCCCATATGATCTCCCCATCCTGTCCCATCTTTCCCATGATTCTGCCCCATCTGTCTCCATCGTATCCATCTTGCCCCATGATCCTGAACCATGATCATGCACCATGTGTCTCCCATCCTACCTCCGTGCCTCCCATTCTGCCCCGTGTCTCCATTCTGCCCCATGTCTCTCCAATCCTGCCCCGTGTCTCCATTCTGCTCCCATGTCTTCATTCTGCCCCGTGTCTCCATTCTGCCCCGTGTCTCCATTATGTTCCTGTGTCTCTATTCTGCCCCGTGTCTCTCCAATCCTGCCCTGTGTCTCCATTCCGCCCCTGTGTGCCTCTATTCTGCCCCATGTCTCCATTCTGCCCCATGTTTCCATTCTGCCCCATGTCTCCATTCTGCCCAATGTCTACAATCTGCCCCTGTGTGTCTCCATTCTGCCCCATGTCTACAATCTGCCCCGTGTGTCTCCATTCTGCCCTGTGTGTCTCCATTCTGCCCCGTGTGTCTCCATTCTGCCCCGTGTGTCTCCATTCTGCCCCGTGTCTCCATTCTGCCCCGTGTGTCTCCAATCTGCCCGTGTGTCTCCAATCTGCCCCTATGTGTCTTCATTCTGTCCTGTGTCTCCAATCTGCCCCTGTGTGTCTCCATTCTGCCCCCTGTGTCTCCAATCTGCCCCGTGTGTCTCCAATCTGTCCGTGTGTCTCCAATCTGCCCCTTTGTTTCCAATCTGCCCCTATGTGTTTCCATTCTGCCCCTGTATCTCCAATCTGCCCCTGTGTGTCTCCAATCTGCCCCTGTGTGTCTCCAGTCTGACCCTGTGTGTCTCCAATCTGCCCCTTGTCTTCCATCCTGCCCCTGTGTGTCTCCATTCTGCCGGGGAAACATATTGCCGCTTTCAATAATAAAATAATATAAAATAACTAACTTTCTTTTTACCTGGCCGTGCTCCTGTGGCAAGTTTGCAGCTGCTGCTGTGTGAGCCGAAGGACCTGTGGTGACGTGTGACGTCATCGTCATGCGATCAGGGGGCGGAGCTGATAAATGGTGAAGGCCTATGACAATGATGACATCACCACAGGTCCTTCAGCTCTTCCACTTCTGTAGCTCTCTGATGTCGGCCGCTGTGGTGGCTCTGCTGATGTGTGCGCCGCAGGCCTGGCCGCAGCGCACAGCACTTGGGGCCCGCCCGATGACTCACAGCACTTGGGGCACGAGGACTAGAAGTTCAGGAGTGGGGCCTCTGACCTGTGGGCCCCCTTCTGTACTGCTGTTCACCGGGCCCTATACAGCAGTAAGGGCAGTGATGTCCTGATGGAGGCCCTGACAATATGGGGTAGCTTTTTCTTGGTGAGGTCTGTCAAGAGCTTCGCAATGCTAGTATAGTTTTCTACAAAGCGCCTATAGTACCCTGCAGTGCCCAGAAAAGACATCACCTGGTTCTTGGTCATGGGGGTGGACCAGGACACAATAGCGTCCACTTTCCCAGGCTCTGGCCTCATAGAACCCCCACCTACCCAGTGCCCCAGGTAGTGGACCTCGTTCATCCCCATCTGACACTTTCCCAACTTGATGGTTAGGCCTGCTTGATGGAATGTTCCCGAGCACCTCCTGGAGATGCTGAAGGTGATCCTCCCAGGTGGAACTGAAGATGGCAATGTCATTCAGGTACGCCATAGCACACCTCTCCAGTCCCTGAAGCAGGTGGTTCACCATCCGCTGGAATGTGGCAGGGGCATTCTTCATGCCAAAATGCAGGTCCGTGGACTCGTACAGTCCGATGAAGGTGATAAAGGCGGACTTCACCTGCGCCTTGGGGCTCAGGGGAATCTGACAATATCCCCGGCACAGATCCATAATGGATAGATAGTGCACGCCAGCTAACCGCTCAAGCAGCTCCACACAGAACCGGGTGGTCTGATCCTTCTTTGGCACCAGGACTACAGGTGGGGCCCACGTGCTCTTGGACCAGAAAATCATCCCCAGCCATAACATGTCATCAGTCTCCTCGCTGCACCTCGTCTGAGAACCGATAGGATGTCTGCCATAGAGAGGCATCATTCCCAGTGTCCCGTTTGGGAACCGCTACTTTAGTCCTTCCAGGTCTGTTGGTAAACATGGCCCAGAAGGATTCCAGCATGGCTCGCAACTGCGACCCCTGGTGTGCGGATAGCAAGGCGCTTACAGTACCTTAGCTTGGGCCAGCATGTCCAAGAGGAGGTCATCTTCCCCATCCTCAGGCAGGTAGGATGCAGGCTCCACGTTATTGATAAGCTTTCATCATATTGACATGGAAGCCTACCCCGAGCGTGGTCAAGAGTGACCACGTAGGTGAATGGGTTGAGCTGTTGGTTCACGATGTACCGGCCCTCCCAGGCCGCCTGAAGCTTATCCTTTGGTACAGAGACCAGCACCCACACCTTCTGACCCACATCGTAGGTCCGTTCCCGGGTGTTCTGGTCGTACCAGTGCTTCTGGTCAGCCTGGGCCTGCGCCATGTTGTCATGTACCAACTGCATCAAGGTCTGCATCTTGTCACGGAAGTGCATGACATATTCCACGATGGACACTTCTGAAGAACTTGGCTCTTCCCAGGATTCCCTTACCAACCTAAGGGGTACCTGGGCTCGCCTGCCGTACAGGAGCTCGAAGGGGAAAAAACCCCGTCAAGTCCTGCGAACCTCTCTGTAAGCAAATAGCAGGTGTGGGAGGTACCACTCCCAGTCACGTCCCTAGGTCTCAACCAGCATTCTTAGCATCTGTTTGAGGATACCATTGAAGCGCTCACACAAACCATTGGTTTGGGGGTGATATGCGCTCGATACCAGTTGTATCACCTGCATTTTCTTACAGAGAGCCTCCATTAGGCGAGACATGAATTGAGTCCCCTGGTCAGTAAGCATCTCCCTGGGAAATCCTACTCGTAAAAAGATGGCCAACAGTGCATCCGCCACCTTATCCGCCCTAGTTGAGGAGAGAGCCACTGCCTCCAGGTACCGGATAGCATAGTCTACCACAGTAAGGATGTACTGCTTTCCAGAGCTGCTGGGTATGGCCAGTGGTCCAACAATGTCCACGGCAATACTCTGGAAAGGCTCCTCTATCACTGGATAAGAGATCAGGGGAGCCTTGTGGGCAGGCCCTGGCTTTCCCAGTCTCTAACATGTAATACTGGAGCAGCAGTAGTTGTCCACAATTTAAGCCAATAGAAGTGTTGAGATAGCCGAGACTTATTTTTGCTGATCCCCCAAGTGTCCAGCGAGTGGGATCTCAGGGTCAATCTGTAACAATTCACCCCTAAATTGGTAGGGTATGACCAGCTGTCTTTCCCTCAACCACTGCTGTTGGGATTTACCGAGAATCGTCTCCCGGTACAACCTCCCTTGTTTCCAGAATACCCTGTCCTCATCAGTTGCGGAGTTGGGCTTCTCGGCGAGGTTTCTCAAGGTCTCCAGCCTAATATCTGAGTGCAGAGCGCTTGGAACTCCTAGTTGGAGGCAGCTAGGAGTGACATTAAGGTTCCTTGTGGCTTAACCTGCTCCGTACTCGTGACTCTGCCCGTGCTCTGTACTCTTGCAGCTCTGCTTATGCTCTGCACTCTTGCGGCTCTGCCTGCTCCATACTCTTGTGACTCTGCCTGTGCTCCGTACTCTTGAGGCTCTGCTTATGCTCCGCACTCTTGCGGCTCTGCCTGCTCCGTACTCTTGCGGCTCTGCCTGTGCTCCGCACTCCTTCGGTTCTGCCTGTGCCCCGCTTCCACTGCTGCGGAACCTCTTGCTGCAAACTGCAGCTCCTCTCCACAGTCTTGCAGTACACCTCCTGTGTGGACAGGTCTCTACCTGTTCCTTCATACACCATTCCTTCCTGCCAGTACCAGTACCTGCACCTGCTGTGTGTACAGGACTCTACCTATTCCATACACCACTCCTTCCTGCCCATGTCCCTGTGCCCTTTGAGTTAGTTCATACCCCTGTCTCAGCCGTGTCTGCCTGCCCTGTGTCTCAGCCGTGCCTGCCTGCCTTGTGTCTCAGCCGAGCCTGCCTGCCCTGTGTCACACCCGTGCCTGCCTGCCTTGTGCCTCTGCCGTGCCCGCCTGCCAGTGTCTCAACCGTGCCCGCCTGCCAGTGTCTCAGCCGTGCTTTCCTGCCTACTCGTCTGAGTATCAGCCGTGCTCTTCTGCTAGTTGTGCCTGATGCTCGCACCTGTCCTAGGGTTCCTGTTCCCCAGTGGGATCAGCGCCACAGCCAGACACAACCCTGGGGTGGCACCTTGCAGCTGCCTGCCGCACAAGCCTGACCTCATCATCAGAGGTTCCAGTGAAAACCAAGGCAGCTGTCTTAGTCACGCCCCTTCCAGGGTAGTCTGGTTTGTGGCACAGTGGGGCCACAACTCCCTGGCTCACGCCCACCAGTCAGAGTGTGAGCGTGACAGTTTGCACAGGCCATGGTCCCCGCTGAGTCCCATGTCTTTACACTCTCTGAGCATGATGAACATTTTTCCTGCCAGCGGGAGCAATCAAATGTATTTTTTACCCGGTCTGAAGCCCAATCCTTCACTGCTCCACCCACCATTGTGGTTTCTAATGAACTGTTTTCTCAACTTGAGGCTGGCATTCCTAAAGTTGAACCCCGCTCGGATCCGCCAAGATATGATGGGCATCCTAAGCAGTGTCGTGTCCTTTTGGAGCAGTGCTTAGTTACTTTCCATGGCATGCTCCCTTCTTTGCCACTGATCGGTAAAGGTAGGATTGCTAATGTCCTACCTAACAGGAGATGCCTTGGAGTGGCTTAACCCCGTCTGGGAAGTGGGGATCCCATCACCTTGAGTCTTCCGACACTCCTGGTGGCTTTCTGCAAAGTCTTCGACAAGTCTAGTACAGCGACTCCTGAGAAGTCTTCTCCCCCAAGCTTCCAGAGATGGACCAGACGAGAAAAACCTGTGGCTAAATCATCTCATCCACCTGTGACTGTCCATGACTCTCCTGTTCCACAGCCTGCCAAGCTGGCCTCCTGTGTCAGATCCAAGAGGTCTAATAAAAAGTGGCTGGCAAATTTGCAGCCAGAATCTGGTCTTGTGAAGGAACATCCTGACGGTCTCTGCTCTGTGAAGCCAATGACTGTTTCTATGCCTTCAGGGAGCTTTGGTGTGTTTAAGCCGCCAGCCATATGGAGTCGGTGTGTGGTCTCTGTTTAGCAGCTCCAGAAACCAGCGTGGGCGTTGTCTAGAGATGGCCGAGCCCTATTTGAGAACAGTCTAGTCTTGCAAGGACAACTACAGCGCCAGGTCGGAGAATTATACACAAAGAAGTTTCTCTTCCATTTGCTGTCTGGTATGCCCATGGGTCATTCTGAGCCAGAGATTCTTGTACCCATTCATGTCTGGAGACCCAGAAAGGTGCTTCGCTTGAAACAATCAAGTGACAAAAGGTGTCTGGTTCCCTTGCATCAAAGTCAGTCAGCAATGTCATCTTCTTCTTCTGGTCTGCTAGTCGCCGAGTCAGGGTGTGATGACATCTCCAAAGAGGGGGAAGCGGTGGCATTCTCTTCACACGTCTCCAGCGACTATACCAGTGATCTGCTCCCAGGAGCATCCCTGCCTCTTGATTGTCTTCCCCTGGATAAAGGGCTGAAGATGTATCCTAAGTGTATGCCTTCAGTTCCTCTGTGGCCAGTGGGTGAAGAGTCCAAGACAAAGCTTTACTAATCCTCTAACCTGGAAGAGGTGGTCCAGTTTTTTCAGAGTAACAGGCTGAAGTTGCTTCCTGAATGTATGCCTCCAGCTTCCATGTGGCAGATTGGTTACGATCCCAAGACTGAAGTTTGCTTACCTCTGCTTTCCACCAGTCTAGAGGAAGAGGTCCAGGTCATTGTGGAGGTTGACTCCATCGGGCACCAAGAAACTTGGCACTCTGTGATTCCTGATGGCACGCCTCCTTCACCTTACCTGAAGGATGTTGTGTCAGCCTCGACTGTGTGTGGTCCCATACTCCTTCTGCAGGTCATTCTGGCAGGCTTGAAGAAGAGGGTCCGCTGCACCCTGTATTAGTGCAGATGCATTTAGGCCTGTCTGGTCTGTATCTGAATTTTTTGGAGGATTTTTTCCTCTTTTTGAGGTTTTCATGTTAGAGTAGGACTGGCAAGTGTAAGGAGCTTTGACGCAGTTTGCCAGCTTCCGTATTAAGGCATTAATATCAACCAATAACATACATATATTGATATGTTTTTTGTGCACTTTTTATATTTCTTTCAGGGTGCAGTTGGGCCCAAATGGTTCTGCAAACTTGTGGCCTCTGCTCACACGGGATGCATTCTAGTTGGCACTGGGCAGCCCCCCTATATGGTGTTACTAAGAGGTTGTGAACCAGAAGCCCTGCATTCCCTGTGTGAACACTGCCACATGCGGATTATTTCTTCTCCAGTGGTGTACCACACAGCCAATCCCTGATTGTAGGCTGGCTGTTTCATTTGGTATTTATGCACCTGTGCAGCTGCCATTTTACTTGGGTCCGCTGCACCCTGTATTAGCGCAGATGCATTTAGGCCTGTCTGGTTTGTATCTGAATTTTTTAGAGGATTTTTTTCCTCTTTTTGAGGTTTTCATGAAAGAGGGGGTACTGTAACAACCCTGCCGGCATCACTGCATGGCCTCCCATCCCTCACACACCAACTTACTCACTGCTCCAGGCCTTGCTGTGTGTTCTGTCTATTGCCAACTCCATGCTGTGTGCCTCTTGCTTCCTGCCTGCTCTCTACATGCTTCCTGGCTGTGTGCATAGGGAGGCGGTGCCAGAACTCTCTGGTTCTTATGGAATCAGGGTGCACTTGTCTAATGTGTCCCTGGCTAATTACCAAGAGGCCTGTGCAATGTCTTAACTCAGTTACTGTATTGCTACTGAGTAGCCAGGTCCTGTCCTGTGTTTCATTTAGAGAATTAAAGCAAGTAGGTAGTGATGAGGCATTAACTAAATACAGAAGATTAAATAAATTCTGTAAAAGGCAAATCAAGACAGCAAGATTGAGACAGAGACTCATTGCCACAGAAAGTAAAAATAATCCCAAAATATTCTTTAACTACATAAATAGTAAGAAACTAAAAAATGATAGTGTTGGCCCCCTTAAAAATAGTCTGGGTGAAATGGTGGGTGAGGATGAGGAAAAAGCCAATATGCTAAATGACTTTTTTTCATCAGTATTTACACAAGAAAATCCCATGACGGATAACATGATCAGGGATAAAAATTCTCCGTTAAATGTCACCTGCTTAACCCAGCAGGAAGTACGGCGGCGTCTAAAAATCACTAAAATTGACAAATCCCCGGGCCCGGATGGGATACACCCCCGAGTACTGCAGGAATTAAGCACAGTCATAGATAGACCATTATTTTTAATCTTTAAAGATTCCATAATAACAGGGTCTGTACCACAGGACTGGCGTATAGCAAATGTGGTGCCAATATTCAAAAAGGGGACAAAAACTGAACTTGGAAATTATAGGCCAGTAAGTTTAACCTCAACTGTGGGTAAAATACTGGAGGGTTTTCTAAGAGATACTATACTGGAGTATCTGGAGAAGAATAACCTTATGACCCAATATCATCATGGGTTTACAAGGGACCGTTCCTGTCAGACTAATCTGATAAGCTTTTATGAAGAGGTAAGTTCCGGACTGGACCAAGGGAATGCAGTGGACGTGGTGTACATGGACTTTTCAAAAGCTTTTGATACGGTGCCACACAAAAAGTTGATACATAAAATGAGAACAATGGGGATAGGGGAAAATATGTGTAGGTGGGTTAAGAGCTGGCTCAGGGATAGGAAACAAAGGGTGGTTATTAATGGAGCACACTCGGACTGGGTCACGGTTAGCAGTGGGGTACCACAGGGGTCAGTTTTGGGCCCGCTTTTTTTTTACATATTTATTAATGACCTTGTAGGGGGCATAGAGAGTAGAATTTCAATATTTGCAGATGACACTAAACTCTGCAGGGTAATCAGTACAGAGGAGGACAATTTTATATGACAGGAGGATTTATGTAAACTAGAAGCTTGGGCTGATAAATGGCAAATGAGCTTTAATGGGGATAAATGTAAGGTCATGCACTTGGGTAGAACGAACAAGATGTATAATTATGTGCTTAATTGTAAAACACTGGGCAAAACAGTCACTGAAAAAGACCTGGGTGTATGGGTGGACGACAAACTCACATTTAGCGGCCAGTGTCAAGCAGCTGCTGCAAAGGCAAATAAAATAATGGGATGCATTAAAAGAGGCATAGATGCTCATGAGGAGAACATAATTTTACCTCTACATAAGTCACTAGTGCGACCACACTTAGAATACTGTGTACAGTTCTGGTCTCCGGTGTATAGGAAAGACATAGATGAACTGGAGTGGGCGCAGAGAAGAGCGACCAAGGTTATTAGGGAACTAGGGGGTCTGCAATACCAAGACAGGTTATTACACTTGGGGTTATTTAGTTTGGAGAATCGAAGGCTTAGGGGTGATCTTATTACAATGTATAAATATATGCGGGGACAATACCAAGACCTTTCTAATGATCTTTTTACTCTTAGACCTGTGACAGAGACAAGGGGGCATCCTCTACGTCTGGAGGAAAGAAGGTTTAAGCATACTCAGAGATGCGGATTCTTTACTGTAAGAGCAGTGAGACTATGGAACTCTCTGCCATATGATGTTGTAATGAGTGATTCCCTACTAAAGACTGGATGTCTTTCTTGAAAAGTATAACATTACAGGGTATATACACTAGTTTCCTTAATATTGCGTTGATCCAGGGAGCTAGTCTGATTGCCGTATGTGGAGTCGGGAAGGAATTTTTTTCCCCAATGTGAAGCTTACTGTTTGCCACATGGGTTTTTTTTTGCCTTCCTCTGGATCAACATGTTAGGGCAAGTTAGGATAGGATATGGGTTGAACTAGATGGACTTAAAGTCTCCCTTCAACCTTAATAACTATGTTACTATGTATGTTACTATGTTCTCTGGAGGCTTGATTCCTAGCTTTGCCTTGTACCTGTCTGTCCGCCCTCTAAGAGGCAGAATATCCTAGACTCTGTGTCTTTGTTCCTACCTTGCCTTGTACCTCTCCGTCCGCCCTCCAGGAGGCAGAATATCCTGGTCTCTGTGCTATTGCTCCTGACCTTGTCTCATACTTGTCATTGCCACCCTCCAGGAGGCATAATATCCTGGTCCCTGTGTTTTTGTTCCTGTACCTTGTCTGGTATCATTATCTTGTCTGAACTCAGTCCTACCTCTGTCTCTTGGTGTCCTCGTCTGTGGCTACTTTCCTTGCTGTCTATCCTTGTGTCCTCTCCGTCTGCCTGTGCTCCGCACTCTTGCGGCTCTGCCTGCTCCGTACTCTTGCACCTCTGCTTATGCTCCGCACTCTTGAGGCTCTGCCTGCTCCGTACTCTTGTGACTCTGCCTGTGCTCCGTACTCTTGCGGCTCTGCTTATGCTCCGCACTCTTGCGGCTCTGCCTGCTCAGTACTCTTGTGACTCTGCCTGTGCTCCGCACTCTTGCGGCTCTGCCTGCTCCATACTCTTGCAGCCCTGCCTGTGCTCCACACTCCTGCGGTTCTGCCTGTGACCCGCTTCCGCTGCTGTGGAACCTCTTGCTGCAAACTGCAGCTCCTCTCCGCAGTCTTGCAGTTCACCTCCTGTGTGAACAGGTCTCTACCTGTTCCTGCATACACAATTCCTTCCTGCCAGTACCAGTACCTGCACCTGCTGTGTGTACAGGACTCTACGTATTCCATACACCACTCCTTCATGCCCATGTCCCTGTGCCCTTTGAGTTAGTTCTTGCCCCTGTGTCTCAGCCATGCCTGCCTGCCCTGTGTCTCAGCCGTGCCTGCCTGCTGTGTCTCAGCCGTGCCTGCCTGCTCTGTCTCAGCCGTGCCTGCCTTGTGTCTCTGCCATGCCCGCCTGCCAGTGTCTCATCAGTGCTTGCCTGCCTACTCGTCTGAGTATCAGCCGTGCTCTTCTGCCAGTCGTGCCTGTCACCCACACCTGCCCTAGTGTTCCTGTTCCCCAGTGGGATCAGTAGCCACAGCCAGACACCACCCTGTAGTGGCACCTGGCAGCTGCCTGCTGCACAAGCCTGACCTCACCATCAGAGGCTCCAGTGAAAACCAAGGCAGCTGTCTTAGTAATGCCCCTTCCAGGGTAGACTGGTTTGTGGCACAGTGGGGCCACAACCCCTGGCTCACGCCCACCAGTCAGGGCGTGAGCGTGACATTCGGTCTCTGGTTCAGTCATCCACCTGACTGAGGAGGGTCCAGAAGGAAGGGTGTTACCTGCATTCTGGACCCTCCTCAGTCAGGCCATCTCCCTGAGGATTACCACAGTCCCTCCAGCCTGCACGGCTATGGGTACTACCTCTCCATTCTCTCCCATTACCTCAGGAGCAGTGCTATATATGGCGCAGTTACTTTCAGCCAGGACACCTTCCTGTGTGGCACTGGTCAGTTGCACGGCATCACCTTCTTCATGGTTCCCTTGCCTCTCCCCATTTCCCTTAGCACTGATGCTTGCTCCTGTTAATGGTTCGTCAGCTAGATCACCCTGCAGCGTGAGATGCCTCAGTACCTTCAGATACATCATCATTAGCAGGTAAAGCATGCACATTCACATCAGCATCAATATCAGATCGGGGAGAGGTGTTGGGGACATAATACGCAAACATACTCCCCAAATCAGTTACCAACAAAACGTGTGCGGGCAAGTTGTCAGACACCTCCACTACCTTCACCTCGCACCCAGCACCCCAATCTATAAAAACCCAGGCCATTGGCAAGGGACAGCGGACGCCCCCAATCCCGATGACAGTCAGGGTTTTCCCTGGAATAATCTCTTTAGGGACAACCAGTTCGGGTCGGATGAGGGTGTGTTTGGCCCAGATGTTCTTGAGGCCTATAGCGACATGGTTCTCCATGGTGACTTCCTGCAAATTTTCACAGTCCTAAGACTATGAAAAGAGCACCCCTTCCTGTGGGCTGTAATAGCCAGACTTATGGGACTTGGGGGTGGAGACAAGAGGGATGAGAAGGGAAGTTTCAGTTTCACTTCTGTGTAGCATGGGAATGCAACTGTTATGCTGTGTGCTGGAGGACGAAGAATAAAACATATCTAAAGTTTAATACCTTGAATTCTTCATAACGTGTGGATATTACAACTGGCGACGAGGATGGGATATAATCACCTACTGCTGTGAGTACAGACTATATTTTACCACTTCACACGCCAGCACCACTGAGAGACTCTATCATGGCTGACTACTTGCACACATTCCCACAATTTGATATGACTGATGTCATTAATCTCACCCATAACTGGAGAAAATGGCTAAACAGATTTGAGAATTTCCTAGAAGCCATGGACATAAAGGAGGAGAAAAGAAAGAGAGCTTTGCTCCTGCATTGTGCAGGCACAGGAGTCTATGACATATACAGTACGTTACCTGCAGCAGAAACAGACACATACAACAACTGCACTAAAGCTCTCACTGGCTACTTCAACCCCAAACAGAACATCAGATATGAAAGATATAAATTCAGGATTGCCAAGCAGCTTCCAGAAGAGTCCATAGACACTTATGTCACACGGCTGAAAGAGTTAGCACATGGATGTGCCTTTACAGATGTAGATGATGAAATCCTAACTCAAATAATTGTCACCTGCTCGTCTAATAACCTAAGGCGTAAGGCTCTGCAGCAGGATATCTCTCTACATGATTTGCTCAAAATGGCCCGTGCTATAGAAATAGCCGATCATCAGGCTACCGTAATGGAGAATGGGGATAAATTACATGTGCATAATCTCAAACAGAAAAATTTACCAGACAAACAAGCCCAGAAACAGAAGAAATGTTATAGATGTGGACAGGATTTCCCTCACCACCAGAACAAATGTCCAGCTATGGGAAAAACCTGCAGTAAATGACAAAATCTGCAGATGTAAAAGTGATAAATCAGGACAAAGAAGAAATGTCTGCGACTGAGAACTATGTGTTCACTACCTCTGTCACTGGTTCAGTACAGTCTCCCTGTGTTACACTCTCAATCTGCAACACTGACATTACCTTTACAATAGATACAGGAGCTTCAGTGGATATCATAGATGGCACTACATATGAACGATTGAAAACAAGGCCAGTCTTACAACAAGTGCAGACTAAAATCTTTCCTTATGGATCTAAAACACCTCTAGCTATAATGGGACAATTTGATGCTGAAATTAGATATAAAGAAAACAGGCAGAAAACCACTTTCCACACATTACAAGGATCGGGAGGCTGTCTTCTCAGCTATCACACTGCCTTGGAGCTAGGGCTCATCCAGATTATTCATACCATAACTGACCCTGCGGATATGGATGTACAAACTATGGTGAACAGCTTTCCCTCCCTATTTAGTGGTTTGGGAAAACTAAAGGACTCTCAAGTACACCTTCATGTGGATGACAATGTTCGTCCAGTAGCCCAGCCTCACAGGCGTATTCCATTTCACCTGAGACAGAAGGTAGAAAATGAACTCCAATTGCTCATGGATGAGGACGTTATTGAAACTGTTACTGGTCCCACTCCGTGGGTCTCTCCACTTGTGGTAGTTCCAAAACCAAAGACTCCTGATCAAGTGAGACTGTGTGTTGACATGCGCCTGCCCAACACCGCTATCCAGAGGGAAAGACATACTGTATCTCACCTACGATTGATGACATTATTCATTTATTAAATGGAGCCACCGTCTTCTCAAAGCTCGACCTCAATAAGGGATATCATCAATTAGAACTGAGTCCAGAGTCCCGATACTTGACCACATTTTCCACCCATGTGGGCCTCAGAAGATACAAAAGATTGACTTTTGGAGTCTGCTCAGCAGCAGAAATTTTTCAGGATGCAATAAGGAGTGTCATTCAACACATCCCAAATGCCTTTAATTACAGTGATGACATATTGGTTTTTGGTAAAACTCAAGCTGAGCATAATCGTGCTCTATATGCTATCTTCGAATGTCTGCTTTCTGCTGGACTCACTTTAAACAAAGAGAAGTGCGAGTTTGACAAGGGTTCATTAGAATTCTATGGTCACATCTTCTCGGAAAAAGGAGTACAACCAGACCCCAAGAAAGTGGAAGCCATCAGAACAGCCTCAATTCCACAGGATGCCAGTGAAGTGTGTTCTTTCCTTGGAATGGCAAGTTACTGTGCTAGATATATTCCGAATTTTTCAACAATCAGCAATCCACTACGGGAACTTACAAAACAAAGTTGTATTTTTTAATGGTCTCAAGACTGTCAGGCCTCTTTTGAAACAATTAAAAATGAACTCTGCTCGACAACCACTATGGCTTATTTTGATCCAGCTCTTCGAACTGAACTGATTGTGGACGCCAGTCCCGTGGGACTGGGTGCTATTCTAGCGCAGTACAAGGATAACAATCAAAATCCTCACATCATTTCTTATGCAAGTAAGAGCTTAACAAATACTGAAAGAAAATATTCTCAACCTGAAAAAGAAAGCTTGGCAGTTGTCTGGGGATGTGAACACTTTCACTTATTTCTCTATGGAGCTCCCTTCACCATTGTCACAGATCATCAAGCATTTCTTATAATTTTTGGAAATCCCAGAGCTAAAATGCCTGCACGAATTGAACGATGGGGCCTACGTCTACAGGACTACAACTATAAAATTGTTCACAAACCTGGAAAATACAGCAATCCGGCTGATTATCTTTCAAGACATCCTACTAATGATGATATACCTGTGCATTCCTCCATTGAAGAATACCTACGTTTTGTTACAGATCATGCCGTGCCAAAAGCACTTTCTCTTGATCAATTTATAAATGAAACAACAAAAGACAAGACACTCTGTGCCCTAATACAAATCATCCAAAATCGAAGGTGGCATGAAATTCAAAAGGAAAAATTTCCTGATTCTGAGATTGATCTGAAAGAGTTAAAACTATTCTCAAACGTACGTGAGGAATTATCAGTCACTGAAGAACACCTCATTCTTCGAGGTACCAAACTAGTTGTACCTAAGACTTTGCGTAACTTAGTCATACAGATAGCACATGAAGGTCATTTAGGAATTGTTGGCACAAAGAAGTTACTCAGAGAAAAAGTGTGGTTCCCAAATATGGATCACTTGGTGGAAGAAAAGATTAGACGCTGTTCTACTTGTCAATTAATCACTCCATCATCAAACTTAGAGCCATTACAAATGTCTCCGTTACCCACTGCTGTCTGGGAGGAAGTGGCAGTCGATATATATGGACCATTGCCAAATGGCCAACACATTCTCGTAACAATTGATGAATATTCTCGATACCCTGTCATTTCATTTATCTCTTCAACATCTGCTAATAATGTTATACCAGAGCTGGACGACATTTTCTCGGCATATGGTATTCCAAGAGTGGTCAAAACAGACAAAGGACCTCCATTCAATGGACATGTGTTTACACAATTTTCTGAATACTTGGGATTCAATCACAGGAAAATCACACCTTGCTGGCCGCAAGCCAATGGAATTGTGGAACGTTTTATGCGCACTCTGGGGAAACGTATCAAGGCAGCGAGTCTGGAGCACATCCCACTGAAACAGTCATTATACAAATTCATGCGTAATTACCGCAATACGCCACACTCCACTACTAATGCTGCTCCAGCTCATTTAATGTTCAGCAGAACCCTGCGTATACGTCTCCCTGATGTGACCAGCCATCCCCGACCGAGTGACTCCTCAGTGAGATCCACAGATTTCTCCAACAAACAAGCCATGAAACGTTATGCAGACAGAAGGCGAAGGACACAGTCAAGTGCCATCGAAAGAGGGGATGTCGTGGTGGTACGTCAAAGACCAACCAACAAGACCTCACCTGTATATGGTCCTGCAAAATATTATGTTACTAAAAGGAAAGGCAGCATGATCACAGCTGAACGAGATGGACACTCCATAACGCGAAATTCTTCATATTTTAAAGTCATACCGCAGAATGATGACAATGAACTCTCTTTGGTGGAAGATTTGGTATCCGATGGTAGAGAGGACCAACAAGAGGTAGCTGGTCCATCAATAATGAACCCTCTCAATGAGCCCAGACGTTATCCTACACGAGAGAGAAGAGCTCCATCGAGGCTTATTGAAGAAGTGTAATTACAGTTTTGTTTTGTTTTTTTTTTTGTTTGTTTCTCTGGTTTTGAAATTGAACAAATAAGACAAAACGGACATATGATTTCTTTGGACGTTTTCATGTTGTTGCATTTATCAGTTATATGGGTTATTTATAGAAGAAAAAAAAAAAGAAAAAAAAAGGGGATGATGTAATGTATAATAATTAGATCTGTCTCTTTAAGCAAGCCAGACTTATGGGACTTGGGGGGTGGAGACAAGAGGGATGAGAAGGGAAGTTTCAGTTTCACTTCTGTGTAGCATGGGATTGCAACTGTTATGCTGTGTGCTGGAGGACGAAGAATAAAACATATCTAAAGTTTAATACCTTGAATTCTTCATAACGTGTGGATATTACATGGGCCATGTGTTATATACGTCCCACAGATCACGTGTTCTCTTTATATTGTGTTGACATTTACCATGAGCTAAATATACAGAAATAACCTGTCAGCATGTACTCAGCACAGAATTGAGAATAAGAATAAATCCATAACTATAACCAATAATTAATATTTAACAGTTGGCTGGTAGGGGTACTGAGGTTGGTTGATGTCTTACCCCCTTTCCAGCTGGCGGTGACCGGCTTCCGCACCTCCGGTTTTCGGTTGGCATCGAAGGTGTCGGCGATCTGTGCTTCTTTGTCCGAGTCTTTTGGCTCCCGATCCATTACGAACTGTCGCACCTCAGCTGGACAAAGATGTAGGAACTGATCTGTTATAATCAGGTCCCACAGCTGCTCAAAGTTGGTCACTGACAGTCCTTGGACCCACTGATCAAAGTGGGTTCCGAGTCCATGCACCACATCGCTGTAACTGTCGTGTGGGCCATGTTAGAGCCTCCGGAACTTTTTACAGTAGACCTCCGGAGAGAGCTGGTACTTCTTTATCAGAGCCTCATAGTTTCCCTCTTGGTCTTGAGGAAGAGAAGCAAACGCTTCCAGAGCTTTTCCTTTGAGCCCTGGGGTTAAATATCAGGCCCAATGGGTCTCTGGCAGCTGGTACTGTCTGCAGGTTTTTATAAATCTGTGGGGAAGTGGACTGGACCGTGGGTACCTGCATGCCGGGTCCGGAACTTGAGAGGCTGCGTTTCCTGTCCCCGGGTGGAAGCAGGAGAGAGTTGGAGCTTCCTGGAGTGACGGTGGGCGGGGAGACCCGGATAAGCACTCGCATGAGGGCAAGGCTAGTGAGAGGTAGCGCGCGAAAAGGAAGGGTCCGGCGCCAACGAAGGGCAGCTCGCAGGGGACTGGTGAGGAGTGCGTGTAATAAACGAGCAGGTGCTGGTATGTCACCACGGAACCGAGGCAGATCAAAAGTTAAAGGGTTATATTTACAGGGATATGATACTCCTCGCAGGGAGAAAGCAGTGGGGGGTTAAACTGATTTTAAAGCAGTATATCAAACTGTCAAAAAGAATAATAGTTAGAAACAGGTGTTCTTGGAACTTATCAGTCTGCTGAGTACTTGCTTGTAGGCGGCACTTGTCGAAGAAGGTAGAAGGTTTCCACAGTAAAATATCGATATTTGCAGATGATACAAAACTATGTAAAGCAGTCAATACAAGAGAAGATAGTATTCTGCTACAGAGGAATCTGGATAAGTTGGGAACTTGGGCCGAAAGGTGGCAGATGCAGTTTAACAATGATAAATGTAAGGTTATACACATGGGAAGAAGGAATCAATATCACCATTACACACTGAACGGTAAACCACTGGGTAAATCTGACATGGAGAAGGACTTGGGGATCCTAGTTAATGATAAACTTACCTGGAGCAGCCAGTGCCAGGCGGTGGCTGCCAAGGCAAACAGGATCATGGGGTGCATTAAAAGAGGTCTGGATACACATGATGAGAGCATTATACTGCCTCTGTACAAATCTCTGGTTAGACCGCACATGGAGTACTGTGTACAGTTTTGGGCACCAGTGCTCAGGAAGGATATAATGGAACTAGAGCGGGTACAAAGGAGGGCAACAAAATTAATAAAGGGGATGGGGGAACTACAATACCCAGAGAGATTAGCAAAATTAGGATTATTTAGTCTAGAAAAAAGACGACTGAGGGGAGATCTAATAACCATGTATAAGTATATAAGGGGACAATACAAATATCTCTCCGAGGATCTGTTATATCAAGGAAGGTGACGGTCACAAGGGGGCATTCTCTGCTTCTGGAGGAGAAAAGGTTTTTCCACCAACATAGAAGAGTATTCTTTACAGTTAGGGCAATGAGAATCTGGAATTCCCTGCCTGAGGAGGTGGTGATGGTGAACTCAGTCAAAGGGTTCACGAGAGGCCTGGATGTCTTCCTGGAGCGTAACAATATTGTATCTTACAGTTATTGTTAGGTTCTTTAGAAGGACATAGATCTGGGGATTTATTCTGACAGAATTTTATAGGCTGAACTGGACGGACCAATGTCTTTTTTTCGGCCTTACTAACTATGTTACTATGTCTCTCTAGTCACTGTAGGCTCTGCAGTCCCTAAGGACCCACAAAAGGGGTCTCAGGGGTTAATGAAGAAAGGCAGGGGGAACACAAGGCATTCCGAGTGTCCCCTGCTCTGAGTCTATGCTCCAAAACTAAACAGTCTCTCCGCAGGAATCAAGGACTCTGTGTCTCTATAAGTCTCTCAACAGGAGTCAGGGGCTCTGCACCAACACCGCAGGTGTTGGGGCTACGGACGGGGGTCACTGTCTCTGCACGGGGTCAGAGCGCACCTCTCCAGTCACTGCAGGCTCTGGTCTCACGTACTCACAAGATGCTGTCTCTCTGCACAGTCCCCCTGGATTTGTCCTCTGAGCGGGAGTTCTCTCTTCTCGCCTGCGTGCAGCTGCAACCTGCCCTGTCCCCTGCACACGCTGCTCTGAGCTTTGCGCGCTCTCTCAGGCTGCCCTCCTTCCCGTTCCTCTCTCCTCCCAGCAGTCACATGACCCAGCACGTCCAGGGCAGAAAGTCTTCCCTCTAGCAAGCCTGCTGTCTGGCCAAGTGGGCGGAGAAGGTAACCCCCCCCTCTGAGTCTTCATTTGCTTCACCCCCTTACATGCGCACGGTTTCCCCCTCCCTCACCAGAGCGTACCGGGGCAGTGACAGGCAGTGCTGCACCCGATGAGAGAGAAAGAGACAGGGACCGCTGTGCAGAGAGTGCAGAGCCATGTGAAGCCGAGCCAAAAAGTGCAGAGCCGTACTAAGCCGAGCCAGAGAGTGCAGAGCCATGTGAAGCCGGGCCAGAGAGTGCAGAGCCATGTAAAGCCAAGTCAGAGAGTGCGGAGCCATGCACAGCCATGCACACGGAGCAGTGCCACACGGACCAGCATCCGCTGTCACCCGCCGTCATCAGTGGTGATCAAGGAGAGCGGGACGTACAGGGTATGTCCAGTGACTGCCAGAGAACTGGGTGCTGTATCCTACGCAGCCGTGAGTACCGCACACGTGCTGCACAAGAGAGACCGCATACAAAACTGACACTTGAGCCCTGACTGGGTCAGTAGATAGTTGCCCTGACATTTTGGACTGAATGTTACTAGTAGAAATAACAGAGGGGCCACGTTGGGCCTGTAGGGAAGGTGACCTAAGGGACGGACTGACTGGTTAGATTTCAGAAGGGAAAATAGCTAGGAAAGTGTAGGTGACGTGCAGTACCTTGAGTTGACCATTAGAGGGCAGGGAGGAGTGTGAGCATAGGACTTGACATCAGCTTAGGGCTAAGAAACCGTTGGTCATGGAGGGCGGGGTTACAGGGAACCGGGAAAGCTATATATTTGACAGGAGGGTTCCAGAAAGTTCCAGTCCCCAGGGGGAGCTCAAGTGGCAAGAAGACTGTGACAGTTGGTGCACTGTGAGGAAAACCTAACCAGGGGACTGAGGAGAAAGAAAGACCAGGGGGGTGGTCCTGACACGAAGTACCGCAGTATAGACGAGGCTCCGGGTGTGGAACACCGTATTGGAACGACGTTTGACCGGTAAAATTACTGTTGGTGTATAGGCCTAAGGCAGCCACAGTGACGGAGCTGTCAGAGCATCACTGAGTGTAGAGGGGACAGTACGTATATATACATCCCTGGAGAAAGTACGGTGTCACAATGTGTTCTGTAACCGGAGAGCTGTGAAGAAAAGTGCGGTGTGCTGTGAGGCCGTCTGGCGGACGGCGAGAGAAAGAATAAACTTGGACCTGTTGCACCCAAAACTTGCCTCCAGCTTGTGTCTGTACGTTACTGTGCGGTATACAGAGGAACCACCCCATAGCCCGGCCCACGACCCTACAGGCCCATACAGGACTGTAGCCCGTGCCTTTATTAAGTCACTTTAATATATGGACAAGGGGCAGTGGAAGGTGCCGGAGACCGACCACGGCCACCAGCTACCTCCAGGAGGAGGCGTAGCGCATGTCGTTGGCAACGCTATTGTGCACGCAGCAGAAGCTGCAGAGCCAGGACTTCCTGATATACCTGTTACGCAAATTGTCGTGTATTTGTACCGTTATTATTGTGCTGTGTCTTTAATACCATTTATCTCTTTTATCTCCCTGAGTGGAGTAATTTCCCGTGTAACTACACCTGCTGACCCTTGCTCTGCCTGCGTCCCGTCACTGCATCCCGCATTCTTGATTATTATCCTACAAATCAACGCAGAAAAATGTCCAAGTCCCCGTCCTTTTCCATCGCAGGAAAGTACTCTGGTCGGGGGTTTAAGGAAATGAGCTTTGCTGGGCTCACTGCTGGGCTGAGGAGGCCTCTGCCCCTGGATTCAGGCTAACTCCAGCTGGTGCTGTCTCTCTTCCCGCTCGGCCTCTTGCTGGGTTTGGGCCTCTCGCTCGGCTCTCTCTTGTAGAGCCATTTGCAGATAGCAGTCCACACTACCCTGATTGCAAGTAGGCCGGCCGGCACTAGTTGGACCTCTGGATCGGTATCGTCCATACTTTGGCTGACTCCGGCCTCGGCTGGGCTCTGGGAATGGTCTTGATCTTGTGGCGCCCCTGAGACTTCAGTCGCCACAGAGGTACTGCACTTTCTCCTAAGGTGTAGTGCCCCACCATCCAGGTAAGGTGGGAACTCCTGGCCACACTCCACACCTGCATTCCACACACAGGATAGTTCAGTGGGGCCACCTAACAGCTTCAGGCTGGGGGTTAGCAGAGCACCCCTCATGGAACCCTGCTTCGTAACACGAGATGTGCTGGGAGGCGGGTGGAGTGAGATGATACAAAAGAGTGGGAAGAGTGAGAGTTAGTTGGTTAGTTGGAGAGAGAGAGAGAGAGAGAGAGAAGATGGGTGTCTGAAGGACGTGCTGCAGCAGGTCCCAGTGATCTGGGCTGCTGGCACGAGAAAGACCAGAGAAAGAGACTGATAAGATTGATAACCTAACCTTCCATAAGAGAGATAGAACAGATCGGAACGAAGGAGAATAGAAGGACGGTGGGAAGCTGGTTGAAGAAAGATAGAGAACCCTTCCAGTCCAGAGTGCAAAGGCCGGGGCCCGGTCCCCGAGGTTGATTGGATCTTTATGTCAGGCAACAGACACCGGAGGAGTAGTGAGCCGCTAACGCCTTGCTCCCATCATAGACTTGGGACACCACAGCAACTGAATAGAGAGCCGGGACGCAGTGAGGAGTCCCCGAAGCAGGCTACAGCTGTCTGTCATGCAAATAGAGACTAGGAACACCTAGAGAGAGGCATTCCAGGGTAACTAAGTACTGGAGTGCTTCGCACCTAAAGGCGCATTGGAGTCGTTCAGTGAAGGTACATGTTGGCGGAGTGTGGAAGGGAGAACCCTATCTGGCCTGGAGGTTGGCTGGAGCCCTGACCTGGAGAACACAGTACGGAGGCGGGCGTGTGTGTGAACTGCAAACAGTGAGTAAAGCCTTGGAACCGCACACCCTGGTGTCCTCCAGTTATTCCAGCACCGCTACACCTGGGTAACAACATCTATACCATTCTGCGCCTCTCCTCATCCATTGCACCTACACTGCCCTGGGACTACAGCTCCACCTGTGGGGAGCTACACCATCTTTGCTGCACCACACCATCAGTCCCAGCTCAACATCTTACTTGCCAAACAACACGGGTGGCGTCACGAACTATCCATATAAACTACATTACAACATCACCGCCATTGATATGGGCGCCCAGGGCCACGGACCGGGTCACCGCTGCTGTGACCCGCATCCCCCTGACACCTGCCCGGTACCGAGTACCCCGCTGCCCTGGGTGTGAGAGGGCGACCCAATCTGCTTCAAGTTGCACCATTTCTGCATCCATTTGGCCTTTGGTTTTGCCCTGGGGGTCAATGCCTTTGTACGTACATATTCCAGCAAGAGCTTCCTTTTTCTGCCTGATGTACCAGGGCTCTCCCCTCACATCGATACTTGCCAAATAAAATATAGGACAGAAAAACCAAGAGAAGGATAGGGGGTAACTGCTACACACACAGTATCACCTCTGAACTAATAAACACTGAGTTCGATCTCCAAAACTTTGCACAGGGTCCTCACAAGAACCGTCCAAGTTTTAGTGAGAGGAATGATTGATCAAAATAGATCACTAATGCTCTGTTATCCCACTGCTGCCACCAATATGTCAGGAATTTATATATACAGCAGGGAAAAAAGTATTTAGTCAGCCACCAATTGTTCAAATTCTCCCACATAAAAAGATGAGAGAGGCCTGTAATTGACATCAAAGGTGGACCACAACTATGAGAGTCAAAATGAGAAAACAAATCTGAGACACTACTTCATTGCACACCAAGGCAATGAAGGAGTGGCTTCGCAAGAAGCTTATGAAGGTCCTGAAGTGGCCTAGCCCAGGGTTCCCCAACTCCAGTCCTCAAGGTCCACCAACAGATCATGTTTTCAGAATTTCCTTTGTATTGCACAGGTGATGCAATTATCACCTGAGCAATACTAAGGAAATTCTGAAAACATGATCTGTTGGTGGGCCTTGAGGACTGGAGTTGGGGAACCCTGGCCTAGCCAGTCTCCAGATCTCAACCCCAAAGAAAACCTTTGGAGGGATTTGAAAGTCCGTGTTGCCCAGCAACAGGCCCAAAACATTACTGCTCAAGAACAGATCTGCATGGAGGAATGGGCCAACTTACCACCAACAGTGTGTGCCAACCCTCTGAAGCCTTACAGAAGACATTTGAGCTCTGTCATTGCCAACAAAGGATATATAACGAAATATTGAGATGAACTTTTGCTAATGACCAAATACTTATTTTCCACCGTAATTTGTAAAATAAACCTTGCCAAATCAGACAAGGTGATTTTCTGGATTTGTTTTCTCATTTTGACTCTCATAGTTGTGGTCTACATATCATGTCAATTACAGGCCTCTCTCATATTTTTGCACAATTGGTGGCTGACTAAATATACTGCTCAAAGAAATAAAAGGAACACAAACAGCCTGTTGCAAATTGTATAGTGTTCCCTTTATTTTTTTGAGCAGTATAGTTTTCTCCCCACTGTCTGGTTGGATGATATACAGTATGAAATCCCACAACTTATGTTTACACTTTCAGTTCCGGTTGGGAACTTGCAGCTCTCTGGCGCCCCCTTAACCCTCAGGCCAGTCAGGGAACAACACCTAAGATCAGTGTCGGACTGGGGTGCCAAGGGCCCACCAGTAACATTGAGTTTGGGGGGGACACTTTTCACCTCCATAAAAAAATTACACTACTCTCGTTCACAAATCTACCTCTATCTCTATATAATAATAAACTGGTTAGTTTGGTTACTAAATGATGAGATGCTGCTTTTTTTTGAACAGAGTGAATCAAGTGAATTATGCCAAGTACTACCCATATAGTGGTGTTGGAGGAACAGATCTGCACAGGGGCCCACCAGGGGATTCCCCTGTTACCCTGTGAGCCTGCCTAGTATAAGTAGTCGCCAGAAAGGATGCCTTGCTGTGAACTGGCTATCGGGCACTCTGCGGTGAGGGCGGTATGACTGACAAGAAGAAGAAGGAAAGCACTACTGTAAAAATGCGCATACTAAGCGCAAAAATAAATTAAATAACGTATAAATTTTATTAGCACAAAGAAGACCATAACATTTAAAACATAAGTAAAAACACATGGCTATGACCACCCATAGTCATCCGCATTATAACATGATACAAGACAAAATACATTATCCAAACACCCTATATACAATATAAGTAAAGAAAAAACCCACACAAAAAAATATAAATATGGCTCATGACTTGACCAGAAGTATGTGGGACTATTATGAGACAATAAAACAGATAATCAATACAATTAGTAGCCCGGGGTGAAGAAAATTTAAGCCCCAGTCACAATAATAGCCCAATGGAAACATACAAAGTCCATAAACGCTGGAAAAATAATAGAAAAATAGCCCTACTGAAGCTATAATAAGCTTCCCAATGAGAAGATTATAAGGCCAAATCCTATAATGGAGACAGACATAGTATAAAAGAGCCAAAGTGGGCAATAGGTAAAAAGCTATTACCAGGTTGGAATCATGTGAAGCTGATCAAAAGAGCAGGACCATGGGTGGAAGCCTAGCAGCGTGAACCCACGCGTATCGCCGCAACATGTGCGGCTTCGTCAGGGGAAGTCATGACTATCACCAGTCTCAGGCAGGAAATAAACACATAAACCTCCAATCTGTCACTACCAGGGTTTCCCAATACCACCAAGACACTTTGCTGCCACCGGTTCCTCAATGAGCGTCAGAGCTTTATGCTTTTCTCTTGCTGACCTCACTTGGTGGGCTTAGTTACAGAATGTGCGCCCCTTTTGAACAGTTATTAAAAACTTCTACTTGTCATAACTCGGCTGGGAAGCGCACAGAGTGACGACAGGGGTATTATGTTTTCTTTTACCAAATTATCTTTCACTTGAGACCAAACATGACACATCTGCGTGTCACTGGGGGGGAAGAAACTTTTTTCCATTTCTGATGGGTGCACAGGCTGCAAAACGATGCTGTGGGTAGCCTAAATTCTGGACATGTACTGTATTTTTCCTTCTCTATGACTATTGTGTGTTATTTCATTTGAGTTTGAATAAACAAAGAAAATTTTAAATCATTGGCGGGAGAATCTGCTCTGAGCTGGCCAAAAGCAATAAATGTGCTCCTCAGCTGAAAAAGAGGGGAAGGGAGTGGATAGAATTACACAATGTTTTGAGAGAAAGGGAGGGAGCAGTCTTTCAGCCTGTGGCTCCATGTTCAAATTCAGAAGTACACTGCACGAACCAACTGGGTGTAGGGCGACGGTAGCACCAGAAGTGTGTACTCAGGACATTTAGGAAATTACTCATATTTTCCTGACAGCAAATAACAGGTGTGGGATTTGACCAACATCTTTAGCATCTTCTTCAAGGTGCCATCAGACTGCTTGCACATGCCATTAGTCTGTGGGTGATACAGGCTCGCCACCAGATGTTGCACATGTATTTGTTTACAGAGGGACTCCATCAGCTGTGACATGAACTGGGCCCCTTGGTCGGTGAGTATTTCCTGGAGAAACCCCACTCGGGAGAAAATCTCCAGTAATGTGGTAGCCACCTTGTCGGCCTCAATAGAAGACAAGGTTACCGCTTCCGGATACCGGGTAGCATAATCTACTACAGTCAGTATGAAGCTTTTCCCGGAGCGGCTGGGAATGGACAGAGGTCCAATGAAATCCACAGCTACCCTCCTGAAAAGCTCTTCAATGAAGGGGTGAGTTACCAATGGGGCTTTGGAGAGCGGCCCAGCCTTCCCCATCCTCTGACAGGTGTCACACGATCGACACATCAGCCCTCATTTTAGGCCAGTAGAAATGCTGGGTTAGTCTGTCCTTGGTTTTCGCGATCCCTAGGTATCCGACCATCAGAATCTCATGTGCGATCCATAACAATTCCACCCTGAATGGATAGGGTACCACTAACTGTTGGTCCCTGGGACACGCCTCCGATGAACCCTGCTGGACCGATACCCGGTACAGCCGTCCCTGGTCCCAGACCACCCACTCGCAGTCTGACTCCATGGGAGGCTGTGCCTCCTGCTCCTTAAGAGCTTTCAGGCTGTCATCAGGTTCTAACGCCGCCTGAAACCCGACTAGACATGGCCAGAATAGGTGGAACTGTGACATCTTCTATCAGTTCTTCGGGAACTGTCTCCCGGCCTCCATCTGACTTGGCAGCCACTTGGTCGGAGGTGGGGAAGCCGCTGGACCTTAATGGGGTTACCTGGGCTCTTGCGCTCCCACTACCGGTGACAGCGGCCACAACCACTGTGACCGTGGGTAGTGCCCACTTTCCCTTGGCTCCTGACCAAGTCGCAGGATCAGGCAAACTTACCTGGCCTCCTGACATCCCGGATGTGGGGAACTCCTGCCCTGGGCCTTACCTGGTGGCTCTGCATCTCCTGTGACAACCCTTAATCCCCAGGGTCTGTTCCTCTCCCTGCAGCAGTTCTGAACTGAGCAGTCTGGATTCACCAAGGGGCCCTGCACTTCCCATGGTAGCCCCACCTCTGCAGCTTCATGCCCCCTGTATCTCCCACTAGAGGACAATAGATCCCAGCACACTGGCTGATCACACCTGAGCACATCTTCACACCTCTTGCCTGTCACAGCTGCAGTCACTGTGCATGCAGTGTTAATGTATGGAAAAGATTCAGATTTTGCGTCCCTCTTCCACAGCAGGAGGCACTTTCAGTACATCAATATCCATGGGCAGACACTGACAGCTTGGGGCCCCTGTGTAAGAAATGTATCTGTGCCCCCCTCCTTTTATGGTAACACACACATACAGTACATGTATATATATTACATAGTCTCCTTTATGTTTATTTCCATCCCTTATTACACAGTGCCCTCTCTCTCTTTATATGTACAGCTCTGTCACTTACATATTGGATTATATAGAGCACTGTCTTTATTACACACTGTCCTGTCTTGTTAAACGTATAATGTAATGCAGGCCAATGGAGCATAGGAAAATGGGAAAGCTTTTCTAATGTTGGAGCTGATGGACTGGTCATCTGGACACTGGCTGCTCCATCAGCAGTCATTTTATATCTAAAAAGAGAGAGGACTATGTAATAAAAGAAGGTGCTGTGAATAACAAAAATAACTAGATGTGTATTTCCTGAAGGAAGTACAGATAGTGGTTTGAAATGGTGCCCGGGCTGCCCCTTTAAGACTTGCCTGCTGCCCCTGCAAGACTTTGAAGTCAGGATCTGTTTTAACTGTGGGTGCCTCTCAGGGGCCACTTTTGGCCTCAGGGTCTGATTTGGTAGGTGGGGCCCCTCAGGATCCGATTCGGTGGCCTGGGCTCCTCAGGGCTTGAATTGGTGGCCGGGATCCCTCAGGGTCCAGTTTTGAGGCCGGGGCCCCTCAGGGTCTGATTTTGTGGGCGGCGTCACTCAGGGTCCAATTTGGTGGGTGGGCCCCTCTGGGTCCGATTTGGTGAGCGGGGCACCTCAGAGTTCCATTTGGTGAGCGGGGCCCCTCAGGGTCCGATTTGGTGAGCAGGGACCCTCAGGGTCCAATTTGGTGGGCGTGGCCCCTCAGGGTCCGATTTAGTGAGTGGGGCCCCTCAGGGTCTGATTTGGTGGGTGGGGCCCTTCAGGGTTCAATTTGGTGGGTGGGGCCCCTCTGGGTCTGATTTGGTGGACGGGGCCCCTTAGGGTTCGATTTTGTGAACGGGCCCCCTCAGGGTCCGATTTGGAGAGCAGGGCCCCTCAGGGTACGATTTGGTGGGCGGGGACCCTCAGGGTCCGATTTGGTGAGTGGGGCCCCTCAGGGTCCGATTTGGTGGGCGAGTCCCCTAAGGGTCCGATTTGGTGGGCGGGGCCACTCAGGGTCTGATTTGGTGAGCGGGGCACCTCAGAGTTCCATTTGGTGAGCGGGGCCCCTCAGGGTCCGATTTGGAAGGCGGGGCCACTCAGAATCCGATTTGGTGGGCGGGGCCCCTCAGGGTCTGATTTGGTGAGCGGGGCCACTCAGGGTCTGATTTGGTGAGCGGGGCACCTCAGAGTTCCATTTGGTGAGCGGGGCCCCTCAGGGTCCGATTTGGAAGGCGGGGCCACTCAGAATCCGATTTGGTGGGCGGGGCCCCTCAGGGTCTGATTTGGTGAGCGGGGCCCCTCAGGGTCAGATTTGGTTGGTGGGGCCCTTCAGGGTCCGATTTTGTGATTGGGGCCCCTCAGGGTCTGATTTTATGTCTGGGGCCCCTCAGGGTCCGATTCTGTGGCTGGGGCCTTTCAGAATCCGATTTGGTGGGCGGGGCCCCTCAGAGTTCAATTTGGTGAGCAGGGCCCCTCAGGGTCTGATTTGGTGAGCGGGGCCCCTCAGAGTTCAATTTGGTGAGCAGGGCCCCTCAGGGTCTGATTTGGTGAGCGGGGCCCCTCAGAGTTCAATTTGGTGAGCAGGGCCCCTCAGGGTCTGATTTGGTGAGCGGGGCCCCTCAGAGTTCAATTTGGTGAGCAGGGCCCCTCAGGGTCTGATTTGGTGAGTGGGGCCACTCAGGGTCCGATTTGGTGAGCGGGGCACCTCAGAGTTCCTTTTGGAGAGCGGGGCCCCTCAGGGTCCGATTTGGTGAGCGGGGACCCTCAGGGTCCGATTTGTAGGCCAGGGTCGATCAGCCTCCGATTTGTAGGCCAGGGTCGATCAGCCTCCGATTTGTAGGCCAGGGTCAATCAGCGACAGATTTGGTGCGCCGGCCCTTTAAGACTCATTTTGGTGCGCCGATCCTTTAAGAATCACTTAGGCGCGTCGGCATTTTAAGAGCCAGTTTGGCGCACTGGGCTTCTAAATCCATTTTGGCGCACATTCTCTCTCAGGGTCATGCGTCATGTGATGAAGCTAGATTTGCATTTGTGCTCTGGGTTTCGCTTTAAGAGCTAATATTATCTGCCAGAAACTCTGTCCTGGAGGGGTCATGAAAAGTTTGTAGGCGTTGGCATAGTAACTGGGTGTGCCTGGATGTGCCTGCGCATATCAGTCGCCTCACGACTGCCCCATGTTTTCCCTATGGCAAAATTTTCCAATCGAAATGCATTGAGACAGTGCATTCCAATGACAGGAAAATGTTTTTTTAAACGCAAATTGCACAAAAACTATAAATCTGATCGACATGAAAAATACTTAGCACACCTCTCGTGAACGCTGGCTTCGAAACGACACCTCAACGGAGTCTGTGCGTGTAGCGTTTCGGGCCGCATTAATTGCGGAAATCAACTGAATAGTAATAATAACACTAGATGTGTATTTCCTGAAGGAAGTACAGATAGTGGTTTGAAATGCTGCCCGGGCTGCCCCTTTAAGAGAGACTTGCCTGCTGCACCTGCAAGACTTTCAACTCAGGATCTGTTTTAACTGTGGGTGCCTCTCAGGGGACACTTTGGCCTCAGGGTCCGATTTTGTGGGTGGGGCCCTCAGGGCCCGATTTTGTGGGTGGGGCCCCTCAGGGTCCGATTTTGTGGCCGGGGCACCTCAGGGTCCGATTTGGTGGGTGGGGCCCCTCAGGGTCCGATTTGGTGGCCGGGTCCCCTCAGGGGCCGATTTGGTGGATGGGGCCCCTCAGGGTCCAATTTTGTGGCCGGGGCCCCTCAGGGTTCGATTTTGTGGGTGGGGCCCCTCAGGGTCCGATTTTGTGGCCGGGGCCCCTCAGGGTCCAATTTGGTGGGTGGGGCCCCTCAGGGTCCGATTTTGTGGGTGGGGCCCCTCAGGGTCCGATTTGGTGGGTGGGGCCCCTCAGGGTCCGATTTTGTGGGTGGGGCCCCTCAGGGTCCGATTTGGTGGGTGGGGCCCCTCAGGGTCCGATTTGGTGAGCGGGGCCCCTCAGGGTCTGATTTGGTGGGAGGGATCTATCAGAGTCCGATTTGGTGGGTGGGGCCCCTCAGGGTCCAATTTGGTTGGCGGGGACCCTCGGGGTCCGATTTGGTGGGCGGGATCCCTCGGGGTCCGATTTGGTGGGCGGGGCCCCTCGGGGTCTGATTTGGTGAGCGGGGCCACTCTAGGTCTGATTTGGTGGGTGGGCCACTCTGGGTCCGATTTGGTGGGCAGGGCCCCTCAGAGTTCAATTTGGTCAGCGGTGCCCCTCAGGGTCCGATTTTGTGGGTGGGGCCCCTCAGAGTCCGATTTTGTGGTTGGGGCCTTTCAGAATCCGATTTAGTGGGCGGGGCTCCTCAGGGTCCAATTTGGTGGGCGGGGCCCCTCAGGATCCAATTTGGTGGGCGGGGCCCCTCGGGGTCCAATCTGGTGGGTGTGGCCCCTCAGTGTCCAATTTGGTGGGCGGGGCCCCTCAGGGTCCGATTTGGTGGGCGGGGCCACTCTGGGTCTGATTTGGTGGGCGGGGCCACTCTGGGTCCGATTTGGTGGGCGCGGACACTGAGTCTGATTTTGTGGGTTGGGCCCCTCAGGGTCCGATTTTGTGTCCGGGACCCCTCAGGGTCCGGTTTGGTGAGCGGGGCCCCTCAGGGTCTGATTTGGTGGGCGGGGCCCCTCGGGGTCCGATTTGGTGGGCGGAATCCCTCGGGGTCCGATTTGGTGGGCGGGGCCCCTCGGGGTCCGATTTGGTGGGCGGGGCCCCTCGGGGTCCGATTTGGTGGGTGGGGCCCCTCGGGGTCCGATTTGGTGAGCGGGGCCACTCTAGGTCTGATTTGGTGGGTGGGCCACTCTGGGTCCGATTTGGTGGGCGGGGCCCCTCAGAGTTCAATTTGGTCAGCGGTGCCCCTCAGGGTCCGATTTTGTGGGTGGGGCCCCTCAGGGTCCGATTTTGTGGTTGGGGCCTTTCAGAATCCGATTTAGTGGGCGGGGCCCCTCAGGGTCCGATTTGGTGGGCGGGACCCCTCAGGGTCCGATTTGGTGGGCGGGACCCCGCAGGGTCCGATTTGGTGGGCGTGGCCCCTCAGGGTCCGATTTGGTGGGCGTGGCCCCTCAGGGTCCAATTTGGTGGGCGGGGCCACTCTGGGTCTGATTTGGTGGGCGGGGCCACTCTGGGTCTGATTTGGTGGGCGGGGCCACTCTGGGTCCGATTTGGTGGGCGCGGACACTGAGTCTGATTTTGTGGGTTGGGCCCCTCAAGGTCCGATTTTGTGGCCGGGGCCCCTCAGGGTACGATTTTGTGTCCGGGGCCCCTCAGGGTCCCATTTTGTGGCCGGTGCCTCTCAGGGTCCGATTTTGTGGTTGGGGCCCCTCAGGATCTGATTTTGTGGCCGGGGTCCCTCAGGGTCTGATTTTGTGGCCGGGGCCCCTGAGGGTCCAATTTTGTGGGTGGGGCCCCTCAGGGTCCGATTTCGTGGTTGGGGCCCCTCAGGATCCGATTTTGTGGGTGGGGCCCCTCAGGATCCGATTTTGTGGTTGGGGCCCCTCAGGGTTCGATTTTGTGGCCGGGGCCCGTCAGGGTCCGATTTTGTGGTTGGGGCCCCTCAGGATCCGATTTTGTGGCCGGGGCCCCTCAGGGTCCGATTTTGTGGCCGGGACCTGTCAGGGTCCGATTTTGTGGCTGGGGCCCCTCAGGGTCCGATTTTGTGGTTGGGGCCCCTCAGGGTCCGATTTTGTGGGTGGGGCCCCTCAGGGTCCGATTTTGTGAGTGGGGCCCCTCAGGGTCCGATGTTGTGGCCGGGGCCCCTCAGGGTCTGATTTTGTGGCCTGATCCCCTCAGGGTCCGATTTTGTGGGTGGGGCCCCTCAGGGTCCGATTTTGTGGGTGGGGCCCCTTAGGGTCCGATTTTGTGGGTGGGGCCCCTCAGGGTCCAATTTGGTGTGCGGGTCCACTCTGGGTCTGATTTGGTGGGCGAGGCCACTCTGGGTCCGATTTGGTGGGCGGGGCCGCTCTGGGTCCAATTTGGATGCCAGGGTTGCTCAGCCTCCTTTTTGTAGGCCAGGGTCTATCAGCCTCCGATTTGGAGCCTTGGGTCACTCAGCTTTCGATTTGGCGCGCCGGCCCTTTAAGACTCATTTTGGTGCGCCGGCTCTTTAAGAATCACTTTGGCGCGTCGGCCCTTTAAGAGCCAGGGTGGCTCACTGGGCTTCTAAATCCACTTTGGCGCACACATTCTCTCTCAGGGGCATGCGTCATGTGATGAAGCTAGATTTGCATTTGTGCTGTGGGTTTTGATTTAAGAGCTGATATTATGTGGCAGAAGCTCTCTCCTGGGGGCGTCATGTGATGTTCGTAGGCGTTGGTATAGTAACTGGGTGTGCCTGCGCATATCAATGAGCTCAACTGCCATTTCAATCGCCTCAGGGCATGTTTTAAGCTTCCCATTGAAAAGCATTGAGACAGTGCATTCCAATGACGGGAAAAAACATTTTCAAACGCAAATTGCGCAAAAACTACAAATCCGATCGACACGAAAAATACTTAGCACACCTCTCATGGATGCTGGCTTCGAAACGACACCTCAACGGAGTCTGTGTGTGCAGTGGTTCGGGCCGCATTAATTGCGGAAATCAACTGAATAATAATAATAACTAGATGTGTATTTCCTGAAGGAAGTACAGATAGTGGTTTGAAATGGTGCCCGGGCTGCCCCTTTAAAAGAGACTTGCCTGCTGCCCCTGTAAGACTTTCAACTCAGGATCTGTTTTAAGTGTGGGTGCCTCTCAGGGGCCACTTTGGCCTCAGGGTCTGATTTGGTGGGTGGGGCCCCTCAGGATCCGATTCGGTGGCCTGGGCTCCTCAGGGCTTGTATTGGTAGCCGGGATGCCTCAGGGTCCGATTTTGTGGGTGGGGCCCCTTATGGTCCGATTTTGTGGCCGGGGCCCCTCAGGGTCCGATTTTGCGGCCGGGGCCCCTCAGAGTCTGATTTTGCGGCCGGGGCCCCTCAGGGTCCGATTTTGCGGCCGGGGCCCCTCAGGGTCTGATTTTGTGGGAGGGGCCCCTCAGGGTCCGATTTTGCGGGTGGGGCCCCTCAGGGTCCGATTTGGTGGGTGGGGCCCCTCAGGGTACGATTTTGTGGCCGGAGCCCCTCAGGGTCCGATTTTGTGGCCGGAGCCCCTCAGGGTCCGATTTTGTGGCCGGGGCCCCTCAGGGACCAATTTTGAGGGTGGGGCCCCTCAGGGACCGATTTTGAGGGTGGGGCCCCTCAGGGTCTAATTTGGTGGGTGGGGCCCTCCGGGTCTGATTTTGTGGGTGGGGCCCTCAGGGTCCGATTTTGTGAGTGGGGCCCCTCAGGGTCAGATTTTGTGGCTGGGGCCCCTCAGGGTCTGATTTTGTGGGTGGGGCCCCTCAGAGTCCGATTTTGTGACCGGGGCCCCTCAGGGTCTGATTTTGTGTTTGGGGTCCCTCAGGGTCCGATTTTGTGGCCGGGGTCTCTCGGGGTCCGATTTTGTGGCCGGGGCCCCTCAGGGTCTGGATTTGTGGGTGGGGCCCCTCAGTGTCCGATTTTGTGGCTGGGGCCCCTCAGGGTCTGATTTTGTGGCCGGGGCCCCTCAGGGTCTGGATTTGTGGGTGGGTCCCCTCAGGGTCCGATTTTGTGGGTGGGGCCCCTCAGGGTCCGATTTTGTGGCTGGGGTCCCTCAGGGTCCGATTTTGTGACCGGGGCCCCTTAGGGTCTGATTTTGTGACTGGGGCCCCTCTGGGTTCGATTTTGTGGCCGGGGTCTCTCAGGGTCCGATTTTGTGGGTGGGGCCCCTCAGGGACCGCTTTTGAGGGTGGGGCCCCTCAGGGTCTAATTTGGTGGGCGGGGCCCCCTCAGGGTCCGATTTTGTGGGTGGGGCCCCTCAGGGTCCGATTTTGTGGCAGGGGCCCCTCAGGGTCCGATTTTGTGGCCGGGGCCCCTCTGGGTCCGATTTTGTGGCAGGGGCCCCTCTGGGTCCGATTTTGTGGGTGGGGCCCCTCTGGGTCCAATTTGGTGGGCGGGACCACTCTGGGTCCAATTTGGTGGGCAGGGCCTCTCAGGGTCTGATTTTGTGACTGCGGCCCATCAGGGTCCGATTTTGTGGCCGCGGCCCCTCAGGGTCTGATTTTGTGGCAGGGGCCCCTCTGGGTCTGATTTTGTGGGCGGAGCCCCTCTGGGTCCAATTTGGTGGGTGGGACCACTCTGGGTCCAATTTGGTGGGCGGGACCACTCTGGGTCCAATTTGGTGGGCGGGGCCTCTCAGGGTCCAATTTGGTGGGCGGGGCCCCACAGGGTCCGATTTGGTGGGCGGGGCCACTCTGGGTAAGATTTGGAGGCTGGGGTCGCTCAGCCTCCAATTTGGAGGCCGGGGTCGTTGAGCTTCCGATTTGGAGGCCGAGGTCAAACAGCCTCTGATTTGGAGGCCGGGGTCGTTGAATTTCTGATTTGGAGGCCGGGGTCGATGAGCCTCCGATTTGGAGGCCGGGGTGGCTCAGCCTCCGATTTGGAGGCCGGGGTGGCTCAGCCTCCGATTTGGAGGCCGGGGTGGCTCAGCCTCCGATTTGGAGGCCGGGGTGGCTCAGCCTCCGATTTGGAGGCCGGGGTCGATCAGACTCCGATTTGGAGGCCAGGGTGGCTCAGCCTCCTATTTGGAGGCCGGGGTGGCTCAGCCTCCTATTTGGAGGCCGGGGTCGATCAGCCTTCTATTTGGAGGCCGGGGTCGATCAGCCTCCGATTTGGAGGCCGGGGTCGATCAGCCTCCGATTTGGAGGCCGGGGTAGCTCAGCCTCCTATTTGGAGGCCGGGGTGGCTCAGCCTCCCATTTGGAGGCCGGGGTGGCTCAGCCTCCCATTTGGAGGCCGGGGTGGCTCAGCCTCCGATTTGGAGACCGGGGTGGATCAGCCTCCGATTTGGAGGCCGGGGTGGCTCAGCCTCCGATTTGGAGGCCGGGGTGGCTCAGCCTCCGATTTGGAGGCCGGGGTGGCTCAGCCTCCGATTTGGAGGCCGGGGTCGATCAGCCTTCTATTTGGAGGCCGGGGTCGATCAGCCTCTGATTTGGAGGCCGGGGTCGATCAGCCTCCGATTTGGAGGCCGGGGTGGCTCAGCCTCCGATTTGGAGGCCTGGGTCGATCAGCCTCCGATTTGGAGGCCGTGGTGGATCAGCCTCCGATTTGGAGGCCGGGGTGGATCAGCCGCCGATTTGGAGGGCGGGGTGGATCAGCCTCCGATTTGGAGGCCGGGGTGGATCAGCCTCCGATTTGGAGGCGGGGGTGGCTCAGCCTCCGATTTGGAGGCCGGGGTGGCTCAGCCTCCGATTTGGAGGCCGGGGTGGCTCAGCCTCCGATTTGGAGGCCGGGGTCGATCAGACTCCGATTTGGAGGCCAGGGTGGCTCAGCCTCCTATTTGGAGGCCGGGGTGGCTCAGCCTCCTATTTGGAGGCCGGGGTCGATCAGCCTTCTATTTGGAGGCCGGGGTCGATCAGCCTCCGATTTGGAGGCCGGGGTCGATCAGCCTCCGATTTGGAGGCCGGGGTAGCTCAGCCTCCTATTTGGAGGCCGGGGTGGCTCAGCCTCCCATTTGGAGGCCGGGGTGGCTCAGCCTCCCATTTGGAGGCCGGGGTGGCTCAGCCTCCGATTTGGAGACCGGGGTGGATCAGCCTCCGATTTGGAGGCCGGGGTGGCTCAGCCTCCGATTTGGAGGCCGGGGTGGCTCAGCCTCCGATTTGGAGGCCGGGGTGGCTCAGCCTCCGATTTGGAGGCCGGGGTCGATCAGCCTTCTATTTGGAGGCCGGGGTCGATCAGCCTCTGATTTGGAGGCCGGGGTCGATCAGCCTCCGATTTGGAGGCCGGGGTGGCTCAGCCTCCGATTTGGAGGCCTGGGTCGATCAGCCTCCGATTTGGAGGCCGTGGTGGATCAGCCTCCGATTTGGAGGCCGGGGTGGATCAGCCGCCGATTTGGAGGGCGGGGTGGATCAGCCTCCGATTTGGAGGCCGGGGTGGATCAGCCTCCGATTTGGAGGCGGGGGTGGCTCAGCCTCCGATTTGGAGGCCGGGGTGGCTCAGCCTCCGATTTGGAGGCCGGGGTGGCTCAGCCTCCTATTTGGAGGCCGGGGTGGCTCAGCCTCCGATTTGGAGGCCGGGGTGGCTCAGCCTCCGATTTGGAGGCCGGGGTGGCTCAGCCTCCGATTTGGAGGCCGGGGTGGCTCAGCCTCCAATTTGGAGGCCGGGGTCGATCAGCCTCCGATTTGGAGGCCGGGGTGGCTCAGCCTCCGATTTGGTGGCCGGGGTGGCTCAGCCTCCTATTTGGAGGCCGGAGTGGCTCAGCCTCCGATTTGGAGGCCGTGGTGGCTCAGCCTCTGATTTGGAGGCCTGGGTCGATCAGCCTCCGATTTGGAGACCAGGGTGGATCAGCCTCCGATTTGGAGGCCGGGGTGGATCAGCCTCCGGTTTGGAGGGCGGGGTGGATCAGCCTCCGATTTGGAGGCCGGGGTGGATCAGCCTCCGATTTGGAGGCCGGGGTGGCTCAGCCTCCGATTTGGAGGCCGGGGTGGCTCAGCCTCCGATTTGGAGGCCGGGGTGGCTCAGCCTCCGATTTGGAGGCCGGGGTGGCTCAGCCTCCGATTTGGAGGCCGGGGTGGCTCAGTCTCCGATTTGGTGTGTCGGCCCTTTAAGACTCATTTGAGTGCGCTGGCCCTTTAACAATCACTTTGGCGCGTTGGCCCTTTAAGAGCTAGTTTGGCTCACTGGGCTTCTTTTAAATCCACTTTGGCGCACACATTCTCTCTCAGGGGCATGTGTCATGTGATGAAGCTAGATTTGCATTTGTGCTGTGGGTTTCGCTTTAAGAGCTGATATTATGTGGCAGAGGCTCTGTGCTGGGGTTCAAGTGAAGTTCGTAGGCGTTGGCATAGTAACTGGGTCTGCCTGCGCATATCAATGAGCTCAACTGTCATTTCAATCGCCTCAGGGCACGTTTTGCCATTTCCTATTGAAAAGCATTGGAGACAGTGCATTCCAATGACGGGAAAAAAAATTTTCAAACGCAAATTGCGCAAAAACTACAAATCCGATCGACACGAAAAATACTTAGCACACCTCTCATGGACGCTGGCTTCGAAACGACACCTCAACGGAGTCTGTGCGTGTAGCGGTTCGGGCCGCATTAATTGCGGAAATCAACTTAATAATAATAATAAGAAGAAGAAGAATAAGTTAGCAGCGTTCGGATTACAATATAGTGGTTTTTTCAAACCACTATAACTAGATGTGTATTTCCAGAAGGAAGTACAGATAGTGGTTTGAAATGGTGCCTGGGCTGCCCCTTTAAGAGAGACTTGCCTACTGCCCCTGCAAGACTTTCAACTCAGGATCCGTTTTAAATGTGGGTGCCTCTCAGGGGCCACTTTGGCCTCAGGGTCTGATTTGGTGGGTGGGGCCCCTCAGGATCCGATTCGGTGGCCTGGGCTCCTCAGGATTTGAATTAGTGGCCGGGATTCCTCAGGGTCCAATTTTATGGCCGGGGCCCCTCAGGGTCTGATTTTATGGCCAGGGCCCCTCAGGGTCTGATTTTGTGGGTGGGGCCCCTCAGGGTCTGATTGTGTGGGTGGGACCCCTCAGAGTCCAATTTGGATGGCGGAGCCCCTCAGGGTCCGATTTGATGGGCGGGGCCCCTCAGGATCCGATTTTGAGGGCGGGGCCCCTCAGGGTCCGATTTTGTGGTTGGGGCCCTTCAGAATCCGATTTGGTGGGCAGGGCTCCTCAGGGTCCGATTTGGTGGGCAGGGCTCCTCAGGGTCCGATTTGGTGGGCGGGGCCATTCAGGGTCCGATTTGGTGGGCGGGGCCCCTCAGGGTACAATTTGGTGGGCGGGGCCCCTCAGGGTCCAATTTGGTGGGCGGGGCCCCTCAGGGTTCAATTTGGTGGGCGGGGCCCCTTAGGGTCCGATTTGGTTGGCAGGGCCCCTCAAGGTTTGATTTGGTGGGCGGGGCCCCTCAGGGTCTGATTTGGTGGGCGGGGTCACTCTCGGTCCGATTTGGTGGGCGGGGCCCTTCAGGGTCCGATTTGGTGGGCTGTGCCACTCTGGGTCTGTTTTGGTGGGCGGGGCCACTCGGTCTGATTTTTTTAGCGGGGCCACGCTGGGTCCGATTTGGAGGCCAGGGTGGATCAGCCTCCGATTTGGAGGTCGGGGTGGCTCAGCCTCCGATTTGGAGCCTGGGGTCACTCAGCTTTCGATTTGACGCGCCAGCCCTTTAAGACTCATTTCGGTGAGCTGGCCCTTTAAGAATCACTTTGGCGCGTCGGCCCTTTAAGAGTCAGTTTGGCTCACTGGGCTTCTAAATCCACTTTGGCGCACATTCTCTCTCAGTGGCATGCGTCATGTGATGAAGCTAGATTTGCATTTATGCTGTTGGTTTCGCTTTAAGAGCTGAAATTATCTGCCAGAAACGCTGTCCTAGAGAGGTCATGTGAAGTTTGTAGGCGTTGGCATAGTAACTGGGTGAGCCTGCGCATATCAATGAGCTTAACTGCCACCTCACGACTGTCCCATGTTTTCCCTATGGCAACATTTTCCCATTGAAATGCATTGAGGAAAATGTTTTTTCAAACGCAAATTGCGCAAAAACTCCAAATCCGATCTACATGAAAAATACTTAGCACACCACTCGTGGACGCTGGCTTCGAAGCGAGGCCTCAACGGAGTCTGTGCGTGTAGCTGTTCGGGCCGCATTAATTGCAGGAATCAACTGAATAGTAATAATAATATTACAATATAGTGTTTTTTTCAAACCACTATAACTAGATGTGTATTTCCTGAAGGAAGTACAGATAGTGGTTTGAAATGGTGCCCGGGCTGCCCCTTTAAGAGAGACTTGCCTGCTGCCCCTGCAAGACTTTCAACTCAGGATACGATTTAACTGTGGGTGCCTCTCAGGGGCCACTTTGGCCTCATGGTCTGATTTTGTGGGTGGGGCCCCTCAGGGCCTGATTTTGTGGGTGGGGCCCCTCAGGGTCCGATTTTTTTGGGTGGGGCCTCTCAGGGTCCGATTTTGTGGCCGGGGCCACTCAGGGTCCGATTTGGTGGCCGGGGCCCCTCAGGGTCCGATTTGGTGGCCGGGGCCCCTCAGGGTCTGATTTGGTGGGTGGGGCCCCTCAAGGTCCGATTTTGTGGCTGGGGCCCCTCAGGGTCCGATTTTGTGGCCGGGGCCAATCAGTATCCGATTTTTGTGGCCGGAACCCCTCAGGGTCCAATTTTGCAGGTGGGGCCCCTCAGGGTCCGATTTTGTGACCGGGGCCCGTCAGGGTCCGATTTTGTGGGTGGGACCTCTCAGGGTCCGATTTGGTGGGCGGGGCCCCTCAGGGTCCAATTTGGTGGGCAGGTCCCCTCAGGGTCCGATTTTGTGGGTTGGGCCCCTCAGGGTCCGATTTTGTGGGTTGGGCCCCTCAGGGTCCGATTTTGTGTCAGGGGCTCCTCAGGGTCCGATTTTGTGTCAGGGGCCCCTCAGGGTCCGATTTTGTGGTTGGGTCCCCTCAGGGTCCGATTTTGTGGTTGGGGCCCCTCAGGGTCCGACTTTGTGGCCGCGGCCCCTCAGGGTCTGATTTTGTGGCCGCGGCCCCTCAGGGTCCGATTTTGTGGCAGGGGCCCCTCTGGGTCCGATTTTGTGGGTGGGGCCCCTCTGGGTCCAATTTGGTGGGCGGGACCACTCTGGGTCCAATTTGGTGAGCGGGGCCTCTCAGGGTCCGATTTTGTGGTTGGGTCCCCTCAGGGTCCGATTTTGTGGTTGGGGCCCCTCAGGGTCCGATTTTGTGGCCGGGGCCTATCAGGGTCCAATTTTGTGACTGGGGCCCATCAGGGTCCGATTTTGTGGCCGCGGCCCCTCAGGGTCTGATTTTGTGGCAGGGGCCCCTCTGGGTCTGATTTTGTGGGCGGAGCCCCTCTGGGTCCAATTTGGTGGGCGGGACCACTCTGGGTCCAATTTGGTGGGCGGGACCACTCTGGGTCCGATTTGGTGGGCGGGTCCTCTCAGGGTCTGATTTGGTGGGCGGGGCCCCACAGGGTCCAATTTGGTGGGCGGGGCCACTCTGGGTAAGATTTGGAGGCTGGGGTCGCTCAGCCTCCAATTTGGAGGCCGGGGTCGTTGAGCTTCCGATTTGGAGGCCGAGGTCAAAAAACCTCTGATTTGGAGGCCAGGGTCGATGAGACTCCGATTTGGAGGCCGGGGTGGCTCAGCCTCCGATTTGGAGGCCGGGGTGGCTCAGCCTCCGATTTGGAGGCCGGGGTGGCTCAGCCTCCGATTTGGAGGCCGGGGTGGCTCAGCCTCCGATTTGGAGGCCGGGGTGGCTCAGCCTCCGATTTGGAGGCCGGGGTGGATCAGCCTCCGATTTGGAGGCCGGGGTGGATCAGCCTCCGATTTGGAGACCGGGGTGGCTCAGCCTCCGATTTGGAGGCCGGGGTGGCTCAGCCTCCGATTTGGAGGCCGGGGTCGATCAGCCTCCGATTTGGAGGCCGGGGTGGCTCAGCCTCCTATTTGGAGGCCGGGGTGGCTCAGCCTCCGATTTGGAGGCCGGGGTGGCTCAGCCTCCTATTTGGAGGCCGGGGTGGCTCAGCCTCCGATTTGGAGGCCTGGGTCGATCAGCCTCCGATTTGGAGGCCGGGGTGGATCAGCCTCCGATTTGGAGGCCGGGGTGGATCAGCCTCCGATTTGGAGGCCGGGGTGGATCAGCCTCCGATTTGGAGGCCGGGGTGGATCAGCCTCCGATTTGGAGGCCGGGGTCGATCAGCCTCCGATTTGGAGGCCGGGGTGGCTCAGCCTCCGATTTGGAGGCCGGGGTGGATCAGCCTCCGATTTGAAGGCCGGGGTGGATCAGCCTCCGATTTGGAGGCCGGGGTGGCTCAGCCTCCGATTTGGAGGCCGGGGTCGATCAGCCTCCGATTTGGAGGCCGGGGTGGCTCAGCCTCCTATTTGGAGGCTGGGGTGGCTCAGCCTCTGATTTGGAGGCCTGGGTCGATCAGCCTTCGATTTGGAGGCCGGGGTGGATCAGGCTCCGATTTGGAGGCCGGGGTGGATCAGGCTCCGATTTGGAGGCCGGGGTGGATCAGCCTCCCATTTGGAGGCCGGGGTGGCTCATTGTCCGATTTGGAGGCCGGGGTGGCTCAGCCTCCGATTTGGAGGCCGGGGTGGCTCAGTCTCCGATTTGGTGTGTCGGCCCTTTAAGACTCATTTGGGTGCGCTGGCCCTTTAACAATCACTTTGGCGCGTTGGCCCTTTAAGAGCTAGTTTGGCTGACTGGGCTTCTTTTAAATCCACTTTGGCGCACACATTCTCTCTCAGGGGCATGTGTCATGTGATGAAGCTAGATTTGCATTTGTGCTGTGGGTTTCGCTTTAAGAGCTGATATTATGTGGCAGAGGCTCTGTGCTGGGGTTCAAGTGAAGTTCGTAGGCGTTGGCATAGTAACTGGGTCTGCCTGCGCATATCAATGAGCTCAACTGTCATTTCAATCGCCTCAGGGCACGTTTTGCCATTTCCTATTGAAAAGCATTGGAGACAGTGCATTCCAATGACGGGAAAAAAAAATTTCAAACGCAAATTGCGCAAAAACTACAAATCCTATCGACACGAAAAATACTTAGCACACCTCTCATGGACGCTGGCTTCGAAACGACACCTCAACGGAGTCTGTGCGTGTAGCGGTTCGGGCCGCATTAATTGCGGAAATCAACTTAATAATAATAATAAGAAGAAGAATAAGTTAGCAGCGTTCGGATTACAATATAGTGGTTTTTTCAAACCACTATAATAAGAAGAATAAGTTAGCAGCGTTCGGATTACAATATAGTGGTTTTTTCAAACCACTATAACTAGATGTGTATTTCCTGAAGGAAGTACAGATAGTGGTTTGAAATGCTGCCCGGGCTGCCCCTTTAAGAGAGACTTGCCTGCTGCACCTGCAAGTCTTTCAACTCAGGATCCGTTTTAACTGTGGGTGCCTCTCAGGGGCCACTTTGGCCTCAGGGTCCGATTTTGTGGGTGGGGCCCTCAGGGCCCGATTTTGTGGGTGGGGCCCCTCAGGGTCCGATTTTGTGGCCGGGGCACCTCAGGGTCCGATTTGGTGGGTGGGGCCCCTCAGGGTCCGATTTGGTGACCGGGGCCCCTCAGGGTCCGATTTCGTGGTTGGGGCCCCTCAGGATCCGATTTTGTGGGTGGGGCCCCTCAGGATCCGATTTTGTGGTTGGGGCCCCTCAGGGTTCGATTTTGTGGCCGGGGCCCGTCAGGGTCCGATTTTGTGGTTGGGGCCCCTCAGGATCCGATTTTGTGGGTGGGGCCCCTCAGGATCCGATTTTGTGGCCGGGGCCCCTCAGGGTCCGATTTTGTGGCCGGGACCTGTCAGGGTCCGATTTTGTGGCTGGGGCCCCTCAGGGTCCGATTTTGTGGTTGGGGCCCCTCAGGGTCCGATTTTGTGGGTGGGGCCCCTCAGGGTCCGATTTTGTGAGTGGGGCCCCTCAGGGTCCGATGTTGTGGCCGGGGCCCCTCAGGGTCTGATTTTGTGGCCTGATCCCCTCAGGGTCCGATTTTGTGGGTGGGGCCCCTCAGGGTCCGATTTTGTGGGTGGGGCCCCTTAGGGTCCGATTTTGTGGGTGGGGCCCCTCAGGGTCCAATTTGGTGGGCGGGTCCACTCTGGGTCTGATTTGGTGGGCGAGGCCACTCTGGGTCCGATTTGGTGGGCGGGGCCGCTCTGGGTCCAATTTGGATGCCAGGGTTGCTCAGCCTCCTTTTTGTAGGCCAGGGTCTATCAGCCTCCGATTTGGAGCCTTGGGTCACTCAGCTTTCGATTTGGCGCGCCGGCCCTTTAAGACTCATTTTGGTGCGCCGGCTCTTTAAGAATCACTTTGGCGCGTCGGCCCTTTAAGAGCCAGGGTGGCTCACTGGGCTTCTAAATCCACTTTGGCGCACACATTCTCTCTCAGGGGCATGCGTCATGTGATGAAGCTAGATTTGCATTTGTGCTGTGGGTTTTGATTTAAGAGCTGATATTATGTGGCAGAAGCTCTCTCCTGGGGGCGTCATGTGATGTTCGTAGGCGTTGGTATAGTAACTGGGTGTGCCTGCGCATATCAATGAGCTCAACTGCCATTTCAATCGCCTCAGGGCATGTTTTAAGCTTCCCATTGAAAAGCATTGAGACAGTGCATTCCAATGACGGGAAAAAACATTTTCAAACGCAAATTGCGCAAAAACTACAAATCCGATCGACACGAAAAATACTTAGCACACCTCTCATGGATGCTGGCTTCGAAACGACACCTCAACGGAGTCTGTGTGTGCAGTGGTTCGGGCCGCATTAATTGCGGAAATCAACTGAATAATAATAATAACTAGATGTGTATTTCCTGAAGGAAGTACAGATAGTGGTTTGAAATGGTGCCCGGGCTGCCCCTTTAAAAGAGACTTGCCTGCTGCCCCTGTAAGACTTTCAACTCAGGATCTGTTTTAAGTGTGGGTGCTTCTCAGGGGGCCACTTTGGCCTCAGGGTCTGATTTGGTGGGTGGGGCCCCTCAGGATCCGATTCGGTGGCCTGGGCTCCTCAGGGCTTGTATTGGTAGCCGGGATGCCTCAGGGTCCGATTTTGTGGGTGGGGCCCCTTATGGTCCGATTTTGTGGCCGGGGCCCCTCAGGGTCCGATTTTGCGGCCGGGGCCCCTCAGAGTCTGATTTTGCGGCCGGGGCCCCTCAGGGTCCGATTTTGCGGCCGGGGCCCCTCAGGGTCTGATTTTGTGGGAGGGGCCCCTCAGGGTCCGATTTTGCGGGTGGGGCCCCTCAGGGTCCGATTTGGTGGGTGGGGCCCCTCAGGGTACGATTTTGTGGCCGGAGCCCCTCAGGGTCCGATTTTGTGGCCGGGGCCCCTCAGGGACCAATTTTGAGGGTGGGGCCCCTCAGGGACCGATTTTGAGGGTGGGGCCCCTCAGGGTCTAATTTGGTGGGTGGGGCCCTCCGGGTCTGATTTTGTGGGTGGGGCCCTCAGGGTCCGATTTTGTGAGTGGGGGCCCCTCAGGGTCAGATTTTGTGGCTGGGGGCCCCTCAGGGTCTGATTTTGTGGGTGGGGCCCCTCAGAGTCCGATTTTGTGACCGGGGCCCCTCAGGGTCTGATTTTGTGTTTGGGGTCCCTCAGGGTCCGATTTTGTGGCCGGGGGTCTCTCGGGGTCCGATTTTGTGGCCGGGGCCCCTCAGGGTCTGGATTTGTGGGTGGGGCCCCTCAGTGTCCGATTTTGTGGCTGGGGCCCCTCAGGGTCTGATTTTGTGGCCGGGGCCCCTCAGGGTCTGGATTTGTGGGTGGGTCCCCTCAGGGTCCGATTTTGTGGGTGGGGCCCCTCAGGGTCCGATTTTGTGGCTGGGGTCCCTCAGGGTCCGATTTTGTGACCGGGGCCCCTTAGGGTCTGATTTTGTGACTGGGGCCCCTCTGGGTTCGATTTTGTGGCCGGGGTCTCTCAGGGTCCGATTTTGTGGGTGGGGCCCCTCAGGGACCGCTTTTGAGGGTGGGGCCCCTCAGGGTCTAATTTGGTGGGCGGGGCCCCCTCAGGGTCCGATTTTGTGGGTGGGGCCCCTCAGGGTCCGATTTTGTGGCAGGGGCCCCTCAGGGTCCGATTTTGTGGCCGGGGCCCCTCTGGGTCCGATTTTGTGGCAGGGGCCCCTCTGGGTCCCGATTTTGTGGGTGGGGCCCCTCTGGGTCCAATTTGGTGGGCGGGGACCACTCTGGGTCCAATTTGGTGGGCAGGGCCTCTCAGGGTCTGATTTTGTGACTGCGGCCCATCAGGGTCCGATTTTGTGGCCGCGGCCCCCTCAGGGTCTGATTTTGTGGCAGGGGCCCCTCTGGGTCTGATTTTGTGGGCGGAGCCCCCTCTGGGTCCAATTTGGTGGGTGGGACCACTCTGGGTCCAATTTGGTGGGCGGGACCACTCTGGGTCCAATTTGGTGGGCGGGGCCTCTCAGGGTCCAATTTGGTGGGCGGGGCCCCACAGGGTCCGATTTGGTGGGCGGGGCCACTCTGGGTAAGATTTGGAGGCTGGGGTCGCTCAGCCTCCAATTTGGAGGCCGGGGTCGTTGAGCTTCCGATTTGGAGGCCGAGGTCAAACAGCCTCTGATTTGGAGGCCGGGGTCGTTGAATTTCTGATTTGGAGGCCGGGGTCGATGAGCCTCCGATTTGGAGGCCGGGGTGGCTCAGCCTCCGATTTGGAGGCCGGGGTGGCTCAGCCTCCGATTTGGAGGCCGGGGTGGCTCAGCCTCCGATTTGGAGGCCGGGGTGGCTCAGCCTCCGATTTGGAGGCCGGGGGTCGATCAGACTCCGATTTGGAGGCCAGGGTGGCTCAGCCTCCTATTTGGAGGCCGGGGTGGCTCAGCCTCCTATTTGGAGGCCGGGGTCGATCAGCCTTCTATTTGGAGGCCGGGGTCGATCAGCCTCCGATTTGGAGGCCGGGGTCGATCAGCCTCCGATTTGGAGGCCGGGGTAGCTCAGCCTCCTATTTGGAGGCCGGGGTGGCTCAGCCTCCCATTTGGAGGCCGGGGTGGCTCAGCCTCCCATTTGGAGGGCCGGGGTGGCTCAGCCTCCGATTTGGAGACCGGGGTGGATCAGCCTCCGATTTGGAGGCCGGGGTGGCTCAGCCTCCGATTTGGAGGCCGGGGGTGGCTCAGCCTCCGATTTGGAGGCCGGGGTGGCTCAGCCTCCGATTTGGAGGCCGGGGGTCGATCAGCCTTCTATTTGGAGGCCGGGGTCGATCAGCCTCTGATTTGGAGGCCGGGGTCGATCAGCCTCCGATTTGGAGGCCGGGGTGGCTCAGCCTCCGATTTGGAGGCCTGGGTCGATCAGCCTCCGATTTGGAGGCCGTGGTGGATCAGCCTCCGATTTGGAGGCCGGGGTGGATCAGCCGCCGATTTGGAGGGCGGGGTGGATCAGCCTCCGATTTGGAGGCCGGGGTGGATCAGCCTCCGATTTGGAGGCGGGGGGTGGCTCAGCCTCCGATTTGGAGGCCGGGGTGGCTCAGCCTCCGATTTGGAGGCCGGGGTGGCTCAGCCTCCGATTTGGAGGCCGGGGTCGATCAGACTCCGATTTGGAGGCCAGGGTGGCTCAGCCTCCTATTTGGAGGCCGGGGTGGCTCAGCCTCCTATTTGGAGGCCGGGGTCGATCAGCCTTCTATTTGGAGGCCGGGGTCGATCAGCCTCCGATTTGGAGGCCGGGGTCGATCAGCCTCCGATTTGGAGGCCGGGGTAGCTCAGCCTCCCATTTGGAGGCCGGGGTGGCTCAGCCTCCCATTTGGAGGCCGGGGTGGCTCAGCCTCCCATTTGGAGGCCGGGGTGGCTCAGCCTCCGATTTGGAGACTGGGGTGGATCAGCCTCCGATTTGGAGGCCGGGGTGGCTCAGCCTCCGATTTGGAGGCCGGGGTGGCTCAGCCTCCGATTTGGAGGCCGGGGTGGCTCAGCCTCCGATTTGGAGGCCGGGGTCGATCAGCCTTCTATTTGGAGGCCGGGGTCGATCAGCCTCTGATTTGGAGGCCGGGGTCGATCAGCCTCCGATTTGGAGGCCGGGGTGGCTCAGCCTCCGATTTGGAGGCCTGGGTCGATCAGCCTCCGATTTGGAGGCCGTGGTGGATCAGCCTCCGATTTGGAGGCCGGGGTGGATCAGCCGCCGATTTGGAGGGCGGGGTGGATCAGCCTCCGATTTGGAGGCCGGGGTGGATCAGCCTCCGATTTGGAGGCGGGGGTGGCTCAGCCTCCGATTTGGAGGCCGGGGTGGCTCAGCCTCCGATTTGGAGGCCGGGGTGGCTCAGCCTCCTATTTGGAGGCCGGGGTGGCTCAGCCTCCGATTTGGAGGCCGGGGTGGCTCAGCCTCCGATTTGGAGGCCGGGGTGGCTCAGCCTCCGATTTGGAGGCCGGGGTGGCTCAGCCTCCAATTTGGAGGCCGGGGTCGATCAGCCTCCGATTTGGAGGCCGGGGTGGCTCAGCCTCCGATTTGGTGGCCGGGGTGGCTCAGCCTCCTATTTGGAGGCCGGAGTGGCTCAGCCTCCGATTTGGAGGCCGTGGTGGCTCAGCCTCTGATTTGGAGGCCTGGGTCGATCAGCCTCCGATTTGGAGACCAGGGTGGATCAGCCTCCGATTTGGAGGCCGGGGTGGATCAGCCTCCGGTTTGGAGGGCGGGGTGGATCAGCCTCCGATTTGGAGGCCGGGGTGGATCAGCCTCCGATTTGGAGGCCGGGGTGGCTCAGCCTCCGATTTGGAGGCCGGGGTGGCTCAGCCTCCGATTTGGAGGCCGGGGTGGCTCAGCCTCCGATTTGGAGGCCGGGGTGGCTCAGCCTCCGATTTGGAGGCCGGGGTGGCTCAGTCTCCGATTTGGTGTGTCGGCCCTTTAAGACTCATTTGAGTGCGCTGGCCCCTTTAACAATCACTTTGGCGCGTTGGCCCTTTAAGAGCTAGTTTGGCTCACTGGGCTTCTTTTAAATCCACTTTGGCGCACACATTCTCTCTCAGGGGCATGTGTCATGTGATGAAGCTAGATTTGCATTTGTGCTGTGGGTTTCGCTTTAAGAGCTGATATTATGTGGCAGAGGCTCTGTGCTGGGGTTCAAGTGAAGTTCGTAGGCGTTGGCATAGTAACTGGGTCTGCCTGCGCATATCAATGAGCTCAACTGTCATTTCAATCGCCTCAGGGCACGTTTTGCCATTTCCTATTGAAAAGCATTGGAGACAGTGCATTCCAATGACGGGAAAAAAAATTTTCAAACGCAAATTGCGCAAAAACTACAAATCCGATCGACACGAAAAATACTTAGCACACCTCTCATGGACGCTGGCTTCGAAACGACACCTCAACGGAGTCTGTGCGTGTAGCGGTTCGGGCCGCATTAATTGCGGAAATCAACTTAATAATAATAATAAGAAGAAGAAGAATAAGTTAGCAGCGTTCGGATTACAATATAGTGGTTTTTTTCAAACCACTATAACTAGATGTGTATTTCCAGAAGGAAGTACAGATAGTGGTTTGAAATGGTGCCTGGGCTGCCCCTTTAAGAGAGACTTGCCTACTGCCCCTGCAAGACTTTCAACTCAGGATCCGTTTTAAATGTGGGTGCCTCTCAGGGGCCACTTTGGCCTCAGGGTCTGATTTGGTGGGTGGGGCCCCTCAGGATCCGATTCGGTGGCCTGGGCTCCTCAGGATTTGAATTAGTGGCCGGGATTCCTCAGGGTCCAATTTTATGGCCGGGGCCCCCTCAGGGTCTGATTTTATGGCCAGGGCCCCTCAGGGTCTGATTTTGTGGGTGGGGCCCCTCAGGGTCTGATTGTGTGGGTGGGACCCCTCAGAGTCCAATTTGGATGGCGGAGCCCCTCAGGGTCCGATTTGATGGGCGGGGCCCCTCAGGATCCGATTTTGAGGGCGGGGCCCCTCAGGGTCCGATTTTGTGGTTGGGGCCCTTCAGAATCCGATTTGGTGGGCAGGGCTCCTCAGGGTCCGATTTGGTGGGCAGGGCTCCTCAGGGTCCGATTTGGTGGGCGGGGCCATTCAGGGTCCGATTTGGTGGGCGGGGCCCCTCAGGGTACAATTTGGTGGGCGGGGCCCCTCAGGGTCCAATTTGGTGGGCGGGGCCCCTCAGGGTTCAATTTGGTGGGCGGGGCCCCTTAGGGTCCGATTTGGTTGGCAGGGCCCCTCAAGGTTTGATTTGGTGGGCGGGGCCCCTCAGGGTCTGATTTGGTGGGCGGGGTCACTCTCGGTCCGATTTGGTGGGCGGGGCCCTTCAGGGTCCGATTTGGTGGGCTGTGCCACTCTGGGTCTGTTTTGGTGGGCGGGGCCACTCGGTCTGATTTTTTTAGCGGGGCCACGCTGGGTCCGATTTGGAGGCCAGGGTGGATCAGCCTCCGATTTGGAGGTCGGGGTGGCTCAGCCTCCGATTTGGAGCCTGGGGTCACTCAGCTTTCGATTTGACGCGCCAGCCCTTTAAGACTCATTTCGGTGAGCTGGCCCTTTAAGAATCACTTTGGCGCGTCGGCCCTTTAAGAGTCAGTTTGGCTCACTGGGCTTCTAAATCCACTTTGGCGCACATTCTCTCTCAGTGGCATGCGTCATGTGATGAAGCTAGATTTGCATTTATGCTGTTGGTTTCGCTTTAAGAGCTGAAATTATCTGCCAGAAACGCTGTCCTAGAGAGGTCATGTGAAGTTTGTAGGCGTTGGCATAGTAACTGGGTGAGCCTGCGCATATCAATGAGCTTAACTGCCACCTCACGACTGTCCCATGTTTTCCCTATGGCAACATTTTCCCATTGAAATGCATTGAGGAAAATGTTTTTTCAAACGCAAATTGCGCAAAAACTCCAAATCCGATCTACATGAAAAATACTTAGCACACCACTCGTGGACGCTGGCTTCGAAGCGAGGCCTCAACGGAGTCTGTGCGTGTAGCTGTTCGGGCCGCATTAATTGCAGGAATCAACTGAATAGTAATAATAATATTACAATATAGTGTTTTTTTCAAACCACTATAACTAGATGTGTATTTCCTGAAGGAAGTACAGATAGTGGTTTGAAATGGTGCCCGGGCTGCCCCTTTAAGAGAGACTTGCCTGCTGCCCCTGCAAGACTTTCAACTCAGGATACGATTTAACTGTGGGTGCCTCTCAGGGGCCACTTTGGCCTCATGGTCTGATTTTGTGGGTGGGGCCCCTCAGGGCCTGATTTTGTGGGTGGGGCCCCTCAGGGTCCGATTTTTTTGGGTGGGGCCTCTCA